>NC_069499.1:1580315663-1580365663 GCF_027579735.1 Bombina bombina
TACATAGGAAAGTATGTATATTAATATAGGGTTATGACTCTCGCTGTATAGATGATGTCATGTGTCTTACATAGGAAAGTATATATCTTAATATAGGGTTATGACTCTCGCTGTATAGATGATGTCATGTGTCTTACATAGGAAAGTATGTATATTAATATAGGGTTATGACTCTCGCTGTATAGATGATGTCATGTGTCTTCTATAGGAAAGTATGTATATTAATATAGGGTTATGACTCTCGCTGTATAGATGATGTCATGTGTCTTACAAAGGAAAGTATGTATATTAATATAGGGTTATGACTCTCGCTGTATAGATGATGTCATGTGTCTTACATAGGAAAGTATGTATATTAATATAGGGTTATGACTCTCGCTGTGTAGATGATGTCATTTATCTTCCATAGGAAATTATGTATATTAATATAGGGTTATGACTCTCGCTGTATAGATGATGTCATTTGTCTTCCATAGGAAAGTATGTATATTAATATAGGGTTATGACTCTCGCTGTATAGATGATGTGATGTGTCTTCCATAGGTAAGTATGTATATTAATATATGGTTATAACTCTCGCTGTATAGATGATGTGATGTGTCTTCCATAGGTAAGTATGTATATTAATATAGGGTTATAACTCTCGCTGTATAGATGATGTCATGTGTCTTCCATAGGTAAGTATGTATATTAATATAGGGTTATGACTCTCGCTGTATAGATGATGTCATGTGTCTTCCATAGGAAAGTATGTATATTAATATAGGGTTATGACTCTCGCTGTATAGCTAATGTCATGTGTCTTCCATAGGAAAGTATGTATATTAATATAGGGTTATGACTCTCGCTGTATAGATGATGTCATGTGTCTTCCATAGGAAAGTATGTATATTAATATAGGGTTATGACTCTCGCTGTATAGATGATGTCATGTGTCTACCATAGGAAAGTATGTATATTAATATAGGGTTATAACTCTCGCTGTTTAGATGATGTGATGTGTCTTACATAGGAAAGTATGTATATTAATATAGGGTTATGACTCTCGCTGTGTAGATGATGTCATGTGTCTTCCATAGGTAAGTATGTATATTAATATAGGGTTATGACTCTCGCTGTATAGATGATGTCATGTGTCTTCCATAGGAAAATAAAGGGATTGTTGTCTTTAAAGTGACACTCAAGTCAAAATTAAACTTTCATGATTCAGAAAGAGCAAACAATTTTAAGATTTTTTCAGATTTACTTCCGTTATCAAATTTTGCACAATCTTTTTATATGCACATTTTTTGAGGGAGCAGCTCTTGCTGAGCATGTGCACAAGCTCACAGGGTATATGTATACTAGTCTGTGATTGGCTCATGTCTGTCACATGGTACAGGGGGCTGGCAAATGGGAGAAAAAATACATTTGGCTGAAAAAAAATCTACTGCTTTTGTGACATTCAAAGTGTTATTGCATTGTATTTTGCACTTGTTAATATGCAAGTCTACTGTATTTAGTGGTTCTTTAAACATTCCTAGCACATCGCCAATGAATGCCGATCTCAGCAGTGTGAAGGGGGCGTTTTACAAAACAGGTTTACACAACATATATTATTATTATTATCATCAGGTATTTGTAGAGCGCCAACAGATTCCGCAGTGCTGTAAACATAGTCGGTGTACAGGATAGCTTTTGTAGGGGTCAAGTGGGTAAAGGGCCCTGCCGAGAGTTTCACTGTTGTAGTCGGCTCTTATGAAGCGATCTGAAAACAGCTGGGCCCATAGGCTTACAATCTAAGGGGTTCAAGGGGAAAGCAATGGAGTTATGAAAGGTTAGTGTAGATTGTAAGCATCCCTGAATAGTAGAGTTTTTAGGGAGCGCTGGAAGCTGTTAAAACTAGGGGAGAGTCTTGTGGAGCGAGGCAGGGAGTTCCACAAGATGGGGGCCAGTCTGGAGAAGTCCTGTAAACGGGAGTGGGATGAGGTAACAAGAGAGGAGAGTAGGAGGTTGTGAGCAGAGCGAAGGGGTCAGGAGGGAGAGTATCTGGAGACAAGGTCTGAGATGTAGGGGGGAGCAGTGCAGTTGAGGGCTTTGTATGTCAGAGTGAGGATTTTGTGTTTAATCCTAGAGGCAAGAGGAAGCCAGTGAAGGGATTGCAGTAGATGAAGAGCGACGAGTAAGGAAGCATTTTGTAAATATAAAAATAGCTTCTGTAATAGTTCAAACAATCTATAAGTAAAGTTTCTCAGAACATTTGTCCTCTTGCCACTGAAAAGTGCGTGTGTTTTATAAAACTGTAAGATAGTATAGAATTTATATTAAATGAGTTTGTTATTTAAAGCGAAACTAAACCCACATTTTTATTTCATCATTCCGATAGAGCAGCAATTTTAAGGAGCTTTCTAATTGACTCCTATTATATCATTTTCTACGTTCTCTTGATATCTTTATTTTAAAAAACAGGAATGAAAGCTTAGGAGCCGGCCCATTTTTGGTTCAGCACCCTGGATATCGAATGCTGATTGAGGGTTACATTTAGCCACCAATCAGCAAACAATACCCAGGTGCTAAACCTAAATTAGAAAGTTGCTTTAAAAAGCATGCTCTATCTGAATCATAAAACACAATCGGCTAGATTACGAGTTGTGCGTTAGGCTTAAAAAGCAGCGTTGGCCGGTCCCATTACGAGTCTTGCAGGTACAGGTGTACCGCTCACTTTTTTGGCCAGACTTGGAAATACCGCAAATCCACTTACGTCAATTGAGTATCCTATTTTTTCAATGGGACTTGCATAGTGCCGGTATTACGAGTCTGACAAAAAGTGAGCCGTACACCCTCTCCTGTCAAGACTGGTACTGCATATTAAAGTCAGTAGTTAAGAGTTTTACACTACAAAGCCGTAGCATAAAACTCTTAACTAAAGTGCTAAAAAGTACGCTAACACCCATAAACTACCTATTAACCCCTAAACCGAGGCCCTCCCACATCGCAAACACTAAAAGAAAATTATTACCCCTAATCTTCCAAACCGGACATCGCTGCCACTATAATAAATATATTAACCCCTAAACCGCCGCACTCTCTCCTCGCAAACAGTTGTTAAATGTTATTAACCTCTAATCTGCCATCCCTAACATCGCCACCACCTACCTACATTTATTAACCCTTAATCTGCCGCCCCAACGTCGCCGCCACTATATTAAATGTATTAACCCCTAAACCTAAGTCTAACCCCCCTAACTTAAATATAATTACAATAAATCTAAATAAATATTACTATCATTAACTAAATTATTCCTATTTAAAACTAAATACTTACCTATAAAATAAACCCTAAGCTAGCTACAATATAACTAATAGTTACATTGTATCTAACTTAGGGTTTATTTTTATTTTACAGGCAAGTTTGTATTTATTTTAACTAGGTACAATAGCTATTAAATAGTTATTAACTATTTAATAACTACCTAGTTAAAATAAATACAAATTTACCTGTAAAATAAAACCTAACCTAAGTTACAATTACACCTAACACTACACTATAATTAAATTAATTCCCTAAATTAAATAAAATTAGCTAAAGTAAAAAAAAAAACACCAAAATTACAGAAAATAATAATCAAATTACAAGATTTTTAAACTAATTACACCTAATCTAATCCCCCTAACAAAATAAAAAAGACCCCCAAAATAAAAATAGCCCTCCCCTACACAAAATTACAAATAGCGCTTAAAAGGGCCTTTTGTGGGGCATTGCCCCAAAGTAATCAGCTCTTTTACCTGTAAAAAAATTACAAATCCCCCCAACATTAAAACCCACCACCCACACAACCAACCCTACTCTAAAACCCACCCAATACCCCCTTAAAAAAAATGAACACTAACCCCCTTGAAGATCAACTTACCGGAGAAGTCTTCATCCAACCGGGCAGAAGTGGTCCTCCTATTGGCATCAGCCAATAGGACTTTTTCTACCTTTTTTCTACCTTAATTCCGATTGGCTGATAGAATTCTATCAGCCAATCGGAATTGAAGGGATGTCATCTTGGATGACGTCATTTAAAGGAAACTTCATTCAGTCGTAGCTGTAGGAAGAAGAGGATGCTCCGCGTCGGATGTCTTGAAGACTTCTCCCGGTAAGGTGATCTTCAAGGGGTCAGTGTTAGGTTTTTTTAAGGGGGTATTGGGTGGGTTTTAGAGTAGAGTTGGTTGTGTGGGTGGGGGGTTTTAATGTTGGGGGTGGATGTGTAATTTTTTTTTACAGGTAAAAGAGCTGATTACTTTGGGGAAATGCCCCGCAAAAGGCCCTTTTAAGGGCTATTTGTAATTTAGTGTAGGGTAGGGCTTTTTTATTTTGTTAGGGGGATTAGATTAGGTGTAATTAGTTTAAAAATCTTGTAATTTGTTTATTATTTTCTGTAATTTAGTGTGTTTTTTTGTACTTTAGCTAATTTTATTTAATTATAGTGTAGTGTTAGGTGTAATTGTAACTTAGATTAGGTTTTATTTTACAGGTAAATTTGCATGTATTTTAACTAGGTAGTTATTAAATAGTTAATAACTATTTAATAACTATTCTACCTAGTTAAAATAAATACAAACTTGCCTGTAAAATATAAATAAACCCTAAGCTAGATACAATGTAACTATTAGTAATATTATAGCTAGCTTAGGGTTAATTTTATAGGTAAGTATTTAGTTTTAAATAGGAATAATTTAGTTAATGATAGTAAATTTATTTAGATTTATTTAAATTATATTTAAGTTAGGGGGGGTTAATGTTAGACTTAGGTTTAGGGGTTAATATGTTTATTATAGTGGCGGCAACGTTGGGGGCGGCAGATTAGGGGTTAATAAGTGTAGGTAGGTTGCGGCGACATTTGGGGGCAGCAGATTAGGGGTTAATAAATATAATGTAGGTGTCGGCGATGTTGGAGGCAGCAGATTAGGGGTTCATAAGTATAATGTAGGTGGCGGCGGTGTCCGGAGCGGCAGATTAGGGGTTAATCAATATAATGTAGGTGTCGGCGATGTCGGGGGCGGCAGATTAGGGGTTAATAAGTGTAAGATTAGGGGTGTTTAGACTCGGGGTTCATGTTAGGTTGTTAGGTGTAGACATAAATGTGTTTTCCCCATAGGAATCAATGGGGCTGCGCTAGGAGCTAAACGCTGCTTTTTTGCAGGTGTTAGGTTTTTTTTTCAGCCGGCTCTCCCCCATTGATTCCTATGGGGAAATTGTGCACGAGCACGTTCAGCCAGCTCACCGCTAACGTAAGCAGCGCTGATATTGAGGTGAGATGTGGAGCTAAATTTTGCTCTACGCTCACTTTTTTGCGGTTAACACCGGGTTTGCAAAAACCCGTAATAACAGCGCTGTCTGTAAGTGAGCGGTGAGCATAAACTGCTTGTTAGTACCGCATAGCCTCTAACGCAAAACTCGTAATCTAGGCGAATATTTGGCCATAGTATCTCTTTAAATAAAAAGGTTTTTATTTTTGGAGTGTTTTTTTCTATTTTAAAATGGGATTTGTGTGCAGAATATAAATACCCCATGGAAGACAGTAGCTGCATGCTTTTAGTTTTAGAATAGTGCATTTGTTTAAACACTGTTTGTAAAATATGTTTCTAAACTGTACTGTACGCAGTTCCCTCTAAGGCCAGTTTTGTGACAGCCCAGCAGTGAAACTGTTAATTAGAGCAATTAGCATACACTGCAAAGTGTGGTTCCCTTATTAACTGTCCCACTGCTGAGCCGCTCACAAAACTGACTTTTGAGAGGGGACACTGATTTCTGTTTGGGTTTACTTCTAACATTGCAGTCGTGCAGGTTTGTAGTCTAATCACAATCACGATAACACTGTTCCCCTTAATATAACGAACAAAACAACTAAATGTTGCATATATTTGTTTGTTTGTTTGTTTATTCATTGAATGACACACTCGTTTTCCATTTTCAATCTAATGCAAAGATTTTTCCGTTTTATTGTAGAACTAGTTGAATGAACAAAGACTTGTGTGTGGCAGAGAATGTAGATCTGAGGTTGGGCAAAGGTTAAAAAAGAGATATTTTGCATAATGCACAGCATGATCTTAATCAGAGTCATTAGTCTAAGGTTTCAGCTCAGCTCTTTCTCTCCCTTCACAAAGTGTAAAATACATCAGTCTCCAGTCTTTAGCAGGTCATTGTACCACTCTGTCTGCAAGATCACTGCATTCCTCTTTGGAAATTCCTGGCCCATGTCTAAATGGAGAGATTTGATCTGTCATCTTTGCCACCTGACTAATGGATCTGAAAGGCAATTTTGTGAGACAGAGAGCCATATTGCCCTGTCATGATTAATATGACCGTTCTTCATAATGCTTTTATGTCTGATTAACAAGCTGTATGGCAGGAAGAGGGGGGAAGATGTATGATATCCTGGAGGCTATTCAATAACTTAGTGTGCAGTGATGACATCTTTATCCAATGGGAAAACACTTCAGCCCCTGTTGGATCTCACAATACACATTAGACAACTATAGGTGAAATTGCACAATGGGGGGTTTATAAAGTCCTTCCATTCTACATGTGCTCTCATGAGTCTGTGTGACAAACCAAACTCAAATTAATCGCACCCAATGGCTTTCTTATGACTGTGTTAAAGGGACATAAACTGCAATAATGAGTTATGGCATTTTATTGCTGCTTTATTGCTGGCCTATACCATAAAACTGGTTAAGCACATAAGTTAAAGTTAGCCTCGTAGTGTCAATACATCGCCAATCCTGAACTAAATATGACTGGCAATGGGCACCTATGCACATATGCGTCCCCCTGATTGGCTCAGCAGCTGTGTTTAGCTACAATAGCCAAGCAATAGTGTGATAAGAAAACGGTCTCATGGAGTGGAGTATTTTCTCATTGCAGCTTTATGTCCCTTTAACTTGAGAACTATGAATTTAATCAACTAATTCTGAAAGATTAGTGTATACACCTATAAATCATTTCAAAATATTTTACCACCACAAGGATAAACTTTATGGCCTTGCGGCTACTGCAGACAGGTTCCCAAATAGGGATACTCTGCCTGTGATCACAGGTAGGGGGCAGCATCCTCTATTCTTGTGAGGCCCAAGAGCAGGGGCTGTCAATCACCCTGGTCGGACAAGTCTGTGGTGATTTTAAACCACCAGCTCAGAGCTGGAGAAGAGGTTAAGAAACAGTGGTCTGATGAGGGACTTGAAACCCAAACATTTTCTTTCATGTTTTAGAAAGGGCAAGCGATTTTAAACAACTTTCTCATTTACTTCCCTATATCATTTTCTTTGTACTCTTTGTATCTTTTGTTGAAAAGCAGGGACATAAGCTTAGGAGTGTGCATGTGTCTGGCAGCAGTTTTGTTAGAATGTTATCATGGTATCCATTTGCAAGGGCACTAAATGGCAGCACTGTTTCCTGACATATAGTGCACCATATACCGACCTCGCTATCTGTTAAAAAAACAATACCATAGCAACAAAGCTAATTTCATAATAGAAGTAAACTTGAAACGTTTTGAAAACTGTTTGCTCTGTGTGAATCACAAAGGAGAATTCGTGGGTTTTAAGAATTAAATATTAGCGCCTTAAAATGATTCCAGCATAATCAATAGCGCTTCTATTTCTGCACTCAAGTTCAAAGTTATTTATTATCGCTCAAGAGTTAGTCTAGTGCGCACTAACATCTGTATGTCTGATAGAGCGGGATATGCTATTGATCAAGCGCTAAGCCAATGGTACGGTAAGCCTGGGATGTGCAAGTAGTTATTATTATCACTGAAGAGTTAGTCTAGTGCGCACTAACATCTGTATGTCTGATATAACGCTATATGCTATTGATCAAGCGCTAAGCCAATGGTACGGTAAGCCTGGGATGTGCAAGTAGTTATTATTATAACTGAAGAGTTAGTCTAGTGCGCACGAACATCTGTATGTCTGATATAACGCTATATGCTATTGATCAAGCGCTAAGCCAATGGTACGGTAAGCCTGGGATGTGCAAGTAGTTATTATTATCACTGAAGAGTTAGTCTAGTGCGCACTAACATCTGTATGTCTGATATAACGCTATATGCTATTGATCAAGCGCTAAGCCAATGGTACGGTAAGCCTGGGATGTGCAAGTAGTTATTATTATCACTGAAGAGTTAGTCTACTGCGCACTAACATCTGTATGTCTGATATAACGCTATATGCTATTGATCAAGCGCTAAGCCAATGGTACGGTAAGCCTGGGATGTGCAAGTAGTTATTATTATCGCTCAAGAGTTAGTCTAGTGCGCACTAACATCTGTATGTCTGATATAACGCTATATGCTATTGATCAAGCGCTAAGCCAATGGTACGGTAAGCCTGGGATGTGCAAGTAGTTATTATTATCACTGAAGAGTTAGTCTACTGCGCACTAACATCTGTATGTCTGATAGAGCGGGATATGCTATTGATCAAGCGCTAAGCCAATGGTACGGTAAGCCGGGGATGTGCAAGTAGTTATTATTATCACTGAAGAGTTAGTCTACTGCGCACTAACATCTGTATGTCTGATAGAGCGGGATATGCTATTGATCAAGCGCTAAGCCAATGGTACGGTAAGCCGGGGATGTGCAAGTAGTTATTATTATCACTGAAGAGTTAGTCTAGTGCGCACTAACATCTGTATGTCTGATATAACGCTATATGCTATTGATCAAGCGTTAAGCCAATGGTACGGTAAGCCTGGGATGTGCAAGTAGTTTATATTATCACTGAAGAGTTAGTCTAGTGCGCACTAACATCTGTATGTCTGATATAACGCTATATGCTATTGATCAAGCACTAAGCCAATGGTACGGTAAGCCTGGGATGTGCAAGTAGTTATTATTATCACTGAAGAGTTAGTCTGGTGCGCACTAATATCTGTATGTCTCATAGAGCGGGATATGCTATTGATCAAACGCTAAGCCAATGGTACGGTAAGCCGGGGATGTGCAAGTAGTTATTATCACTGAAGAGTTAGTCTAGTGCGCACTAACATCTGCATGTCTGATATAACGCTATATGCTATTCTGCTGCCCTGACATCGCCAACACCGAAATAAAGTTTTTAATCCCTAATCTGCCACTCCTTACATCCCCACCACTATGAAAATTCATTAACCTCTATTCCGCCGCTCCTTGACACCGCCGCCACTATAATAAACCTATTAACCCCTAAACCGCAAGCCCCCCACAACGAAATATACTAAATTAAACTAGTAACCCCTAAACCTAAAGCCCCCCTAACTTTATATTAAAATTACAATTTCCCTTTCTTAAATTAAATTAAAACTTACCTGTCAAATTAAAAAAACTAAATGTAACAATTAAACTGATATAACTATTAAACTAAAATTAAACTAACTACCAATTAAAGAAAACTAAAATACACATTAAAAAAATCCTAACACTACTATAAAAATGTCAAAGTATCTAATTGCAAAAATACTAAATTACAAAAAATAACAAACACTAATTTACGAGAAAAAAAAAACTAAATTATCAAAAATAAAAAAGAATTACAGCTAATCTAATAGCCCTCTAAAAATAAAAAAGCACACCCAAAATAAAAAAAACTAGCCTACAATAAACTACCAATAGTTTTTTAAAAGGGCCTTTTCTAGGGCATTAAACAGCTCTTTTACCGTAAAAAAAAAACACAAAGACCCCCCAACAGTAAAACACACCACCCAACCAACCCCCCAAAATAATAAACATAACTCTAACAAAAACCTAAGCTACCCATTGTCATGAAAAGGGCATTTGTATGGTCATTGCCCTTAAAAGAGCATTCAGCTCTTTTTCATTGCCCTGAAAAGGGCATTTAGCGCTTTTAAGAATGCCCAAACCCTAATCTAAAAAATAAACCCACCCAAAAAAGTTTAAAAAATCCTAACACTAACCCCCGACGATCCACTTACTGTCCTGAAGATGGGACATCCAGGCGGTCGAGAGGTCTTAATCCATCCTGGCGGCGTCTTCTATCTTCATCCAGGCGGCATCTTCTATCATCACCCTGGTGGCACGGAGCAGGTCCATCCTGAAGACATCCTCTTCATACGGTCACCGGCGTACACTGAATCTTCAATGCAAGAAGCCTTTTCAAAATGGCGTCCCTTGCATTCCTATTGGCTGATTTGATTTTTGAAATCTTTGAAATTCAGATCAGCCAATAGGATGAGACCTACTGAAATCTTATTGGCTGTTCAAATCAGCCAATAGGATGAGAGCTACTGAAATTCTATTGGCTATTTAAATCAGCCAATAGAATTTCAGTAGCTCTTATCAAAAAAATCAAATCAGCAAATAGGAATGCAAAGGACGCTATTTTGAATAGGCTCCCTTGCATTGAAGATTCAGTATATGGCGGCGACCCTATGAAGAGGATGCTCTGTGCCAGATGTCTTCAGGATGGAGCCGCTTCGCACAGCCATGATGAAAATAGAAGACGCGGCCGGGATGAAGATAGAAGATGCCACTTGGATGAAGATAGACACCGTCTGGATGGATAAAGACCTCTCGCCACCTGGATGTCCAGACTTCAGTAACTGTAAGTGGATTGTCGGGGTTAGTGTTAGGATTTTTTAAACTTTTTTGGGTGGGTTTATTTTTTAGATTAGGATTTGGGCATTCTTAAAAGAGCTAAATGCCCTTTTAAGGGTAATGAAAAAGAGCTGAAAGCATTTTTGAGGGCAATGCCCATACAAATGCCCTTTTCAGGGCAATGGGTAGATTAGGTTTTTGTTAGAGCTATGTTTATTATTTTGGGGGGTTGGTTGGGTGGTGGGTTTTACTGTTGGGGGGTCTTTGTGGGGGTTTTTTGCAGGTAAAAGAGCTGTTTAACGAAGGGGGCGGAGCTTAGCCACTGCTGAGAATGGCTGCTTTCTAGAAAAGCTCTGTTGTCCCTGCTAATCTTACACCGAAAATAAGTACTCCATATATAAAGTTTAATATTAAAAATTGCAGCTCAGGATCCCTCAACCCTGACTCCCTAACCGGACCAAGTTTAAAACCCCTGGCTGAAGAGAGAACTGCTTGAAGGGAACCCGGAGCACACACCACCCGACTTGGGCCCAGCTGACCTAGCCTCCGCAGCTCCAGGGAAAATACCCCTGCTTAGCTACACGCTCCACTACAAGGAGACTGACCGGATTACCAGTGGAGCTTTGGGGGTCTGAGCCGGAGCGGAGTCGCCCGATGCAACTTTGAGAAGCCGCAATAACGCCGCCATCACTCCCGGCACAGACGCCTTCATGGCCAGCAACAGAGGTGTGTAACCGCGCACCCAGTCATCGGAGCACAGCAGCGGTCTGCCTGGTGAGATCACCCCAAGTAGCGGAGACCCATAATAAGAGCCGGGGGCGCGGAGTGGCTGGGAGATTGGAGTTCTCGCCGCAGAAGACGCCGACCATCACAGCAGACAAGTAGCGGCCACGTGGCTGAAGGCCGCACATCAAGCCTCACAGGGTAAGCTAACACAGCCATTCTATCGGCTTCTAGAGGTGGCGACTTGATCTCCCATTTGTCCTGGCCAAGACTACCTGACGGGAGGAAGAGGGAGAAGACCAATAGATTGTGTCTGGGCCTTGCAAATTCTGACAACCCGGCAGGCCTGATATGCAGCTTAGTTGGCAATAAAGGAAAGCTGGGCCCTGTTCGTCTGTTTCTCTGTTTGTTGACTGTCAGTTCTGCAGACACAGCAGGTCAGTCTCTAGGGTGTATTACCGTATCATACTAAAGGGAGCTACACCATAGTTGTGTGCATAGCTTTTGTTTACTGCTGAACTGAGAGGCTTATTAACTTGATAATTGAGTTAGAAGTTAAACATCCGTTGTTATTATCACCATAATTCACTTCTATCTGGGACATTATATATTGCTGGGATATCTATAACATATATCTGAAGAGGGGAGGGAAGAGGGGAGGGAAGTAGAGAAGCTATAACTCCAAGTGAAGAGGGAATTAATAGTTTGATCATTCATCAATAGCTGGGCCTTCTTCCTACTCCTCTTATTTGTCTCTGGAGCAAAAAAGGGAAAGAATACACTTGAAAGCACTCACAGGTCACTTATTGTGTGATTTCAATATGGAGAGATCAAAAAATGAAATCCAAGATTAGAGGAGACATAAACTTAACTATAATTAAAATTTAACTTTTATTGGGGTTCCAAAATAAAATAGGAAAAAACTTTAAAAACATACTTATGTACCGATTGTAGTCTATTTGGCTTATCGTGTTACTGTACAGAATACTTAGAATTCTTCTGCAAATACTCCTATGTATGATTGGGGTTGCAGTTAATTAACCTACTTGTGTACCGCTATTCGCTGCTGTCAGTGTATAGTATACTTATATATACCTTAGATAGAGTATGACCGTTTTCGGTTAAGTTAGATATATTACCAATTTTAACCATCTACAGAAAAAGAGCAGTTTTTAAGTATAATCTTTCTTCGCTCAGTTATCTGAGAGGTTGATTATATCTCTATTCCCACATATGTATGTATTTCAGTCTGAGTATTTAGTAATGATACAGTGTCTCGAATCCACTGTTATGTAATAGTAATTCACAAAACTTTTTGTGTATTAGCGTGTGCTGATGTCACACCCTCAAGCATATCAGAAATTAACTATGTCTCTGTTGCCACACGTTCACGTATTTCAGTCAAATTATTAAGTAATGATACAGTGTCTCAAATACACTGTTAAATACTATTAATTCACAAGACTGTTTGTGTATTGACGTGTGCTGGTGTCACACTTTCATGCATATCACGATCTAAATATTTCTCATCTGCTCTGTTATGTATCAATAATTCAGCAGAGTGTTTGTGCATTAGAGTATGCCGATATTCGCTGCTTTCAGTGTGTAGTAAACTTATATATATCTCAATTTAAGCAAAATACTTTGTCGTTGAATTAGGTATATTGCCAGCTTTGACCATCTATAAATTATACCAAGGCAGTTTATAAGTATAGTAATATTTATTCAGTTGTCTGAGAGGTTAACTGTGTTTTCACACGCATATACAAATTTCAGTCAGGAATGTTTAATAATAATCACAGTGACTCGTGTCCTGTTATGTAGTAGTGATTCACACGACTGTTTATGTATTATGTATTAGCGTGTGCTGATATCAGCTGCTTTATAAATGTCATAGATTTATATATATCTCCATTTGGGCAGAGCCGATCACCATTCAGTTAGGTATACTAGCAGTTATGACCATATGCAGATCTAAAACGGCCGGTACTGAGTATAATACTTATTTACCTGCTCAATTTTATAAGAGGTTAGCTGTGTCTATATTTACACCCACTTATGTCTCATAGTTTAAATGTTTGATAATGTTGCAACGACCCAACTGCACATTTGTGATCGTGGTTCACAAGACTATTTATGCATTAGCGTGTGCTGACATTTGCTGCTGTTTTTGAATTGATATGCTTATATAAATCTCAGTTTTGTACATACATGTAATCCGTGTGATTCGGTATACTGATTATATTGACAGCTGTAACCGTTACCTGCCTGAAAGAGTAATCTGCTCTCAAGCGTTCTCAAGTACTAGGTTAGTTAATAAAACATGATTGCCAGTGACACTTAGCTAGCCAGATCAATGTTAGTATTTACACATTCATAGCCATCAGTAGACTTCGAATAAGTTAAGTGAAAAAGACTACAGTAATTGAATCGGTAGCTTAAGGCTTACTAAAAACACAGGAGCTCCTAGGACTCCTCACCATTGCCCTAACGTCCCTGACATGTTTCGCCACGTAACGTGGCTTTTTCAAAGGTGAACGCGCCGCACTGTGGACGGCTATTTAAGGCTGCTGATTGTCACACCCCCAATGGGCGTATCATTGCCTGCTAACCTATCGATGTAAAGTATAACCATTCGTCATAGATGGGTGGATCTATCCTCTTATTTGTCCCCTTTTTAACAAAAACAGCCAAACGGACTATATATATGTGATGTCCAGCAAAAGACAAACTAGACTACCTAAAAATACACAATCCTCTATAATGGAAAACTACCTAATAGCAAGTGAACCTGCAACACCAGCGGGGAAACAAGATGCTCAGCTGAAATCTACCTCAGCACAAATTCATGATACCCCTAAATTGGCCACTCATTTGAACTGTGTGACTAAAGAAGATCGCAGGCTCCTTTCTTCAAAAGAAGACATCAAAGAGGCTATGAGGGATTTTAAGTCAATGTTCCAAGAGCTGAAAAGAGATATTGCAGCGGTTGATAGAAGAATGACCCAGGTAGAGGAAAAACACGAGGCCCTCAGCTCAGACCTGCAACACCAAGCTAGCTTCCTGAAAGCTTACTGTTCACTCACTCTTAGACCGTGTGGAGGACCTTGAAAATCGCAGTCGGAGGAACAACCTGAGAGGGGTCCCCGAAACAGTTGAACCTCCTGCAATATTAGCTTATATACAAGACTTTGTCAGGTACCTCCGAAATGATGAAACAAGCCGTGAGGTTAAAATAGAGAGAGCCCATAGGGCACTGCGCCCTAAACCCCCAAATAGAGCCCCTCCAAGGGATATTGTCCTAAAGTTGCTTTCCTTTAAAGAAAAAGAGGATATACTGAGAATGGCCAGGAATAAGCAGCTGATCGAATTCAGAGGAACAGAGATACAAGTTTACTCAGATCTCAGCCCGACTACCCTCCAAAAGAGGAGAGACCTCAAATTCGTCACGGCCACACTAAAAGCCAACAGGATCTCATACAGGTGGGGCTTCCCCACAAGCCTCATTGTTGCTAAGGACAATGCCACACACATCCTCAAGACTCCTGCTGACCTGACATCCTTTAATCAGGCTCTGGGCCTCAACATCAGGCTCCCTGATAAAGCTCCTGCGGCCCCCATGAATCACAGGGCTGAAGAAATCAACAGAATCCATCATCTCCCAGGTTGAGCGGTGAGAGATTTACAGTTGTACTTTGTTACTATGCACTGAACTGCCTTACTTTGCACTTTGCATACGGACATATGTTCACCAGATGGATGGGAGAGGTCGATCAGGCCCCAGTTAAGTTTAAAAAAAATTGTTGATAAGTTATGAATATAATTGTGATGAGTGCATTCATGTTTCTTTTTTTTTTTCTCTTTTTCTGAACTGCCTTATTTTGCACTTTGTATACAGACATATGTTCATCTGACAGATGAGAGAGGTTGATCAGGACCCAGTTAAGTTTAAAAATTTTGTTGATAAGTTATGAATATAAATGTGATGAGTGCATTCCTGTTTTTATTATCTTATCATCTTTGGTTCTGTAGAAAGATTATACCCCGTTTAGACTTAAGCAGCCAATGGGTTGTCCAGACAGGGAGAACATGGAAAAATGATTCTAGTAGATATGTGCTAGTAGTCTCTTCATGGGGGAAAAGCTCTTAAATTTTAGCTAAAATTGAGAGATATTTATAGTCTGAGGACAGGCTAGAGGATTGGAAATCCCCCTAAAAAGTAAACCAAGTGGAGGGCATTAACTCTCTTGTCCTCTGTCTGTAACCTATTTCGAAGTGGGATTGCCATACATTAGTCACTATCATATTTAGGTCATTATATAGGTCTGCTAGTGAGAATACACCTCGGGGGTCCGCTATGTTTGACTAGATAATAGGGAGCTTCTAGATAAAGAATGGCCCTTAGCATCACCTAGGGAGGAACTCTAACTCCATAGTCCTGGAATAATTCTGATTATAATAAAGGTTACTAAGAGATTACGATCCCCTATTAGTCATAATAGATCACAAGACAGGAGCCCCCGCTTAGCCCTGGGAAGGAAGTTTAGATAATCTGCAATTCACAATCGTACTTGTTTACTGTTATAAGTTTTACAAAAGAAATGTTAATATAGAGTGTAAGATGGCAGGGAACACTACCCCTGCTTTGGTACCTTAGTTTTTTGTCATTTTATTAGAGCCTAGGTACATACCTGAGTGCTAAACTACTCAGTTTTTTTTTTCTTTTTTTGTTTTTTATTGCTACTATAAATTGATTGAAACACAGGTTCTCTTGAATCTCCATATACTTTTTTTACGACCAAGGTCGTTTTTCTCCTTTTTTCTAACATCCAACCTAACAACTCTCCTCTCTGTCTTTTGCCCTCTCTACACTTTCCATTGCATGCCCTCCCTCTCCCCCCCTCTTTTTTTTTTTTTCTCTTCCTCTCCCCCCATCTCCCTTCCCCATTTATAAAATGGTAAGCTCACGGGTTAAGTCCCGCCCCATTGAAATGATCTCCATAAATGTGAAAGGTCTAAACAGCCCCACTAAGCGTTCTATGGTCCTCAGAGATCTACACAGACATGGGGGGGACATTATCTATTTACAAGAAACACACTTTGCATTGGGTCATCAACCACGCTGGTCTAACCAACACTACCCTACTGCCTTTTTTGCATCCGGCCCTAGCAAAAAGAATGGGGTCGGAATTATCTTTGGCTCTGCAACACCGTTCCAACCTACACTTGTGCACAGAGACCCGGAGGGTAGGTATTTATTACTAAATGGTCTCATGTATGGTAGGCCCATTACCCTGGTCAAAGTCTACTGCCCTAACCAGCACCAACACACTTTCTTCCAAAAAGTGATCCACAAAGTCTTGGAGTTACAATCTGGTGTTTTGTATTTAGGGGGTGATATGAATGCCTCTCTGGACCCAAACCTAGATACCTCCAACGGAATCTCCAGCGTCCCCCACAGGGCTCTCAAACGCATATCTTCATTGCTTAAAGAAGCAGCACTTCATGACATTTGGAGGGCACAGCACCCTACTTCTAAAAACTATACATTTTAGATTACTGGTTTACAGACACAACAGGACTGACTATCACCACGAACAGTAATATACTCCCTATCACCTGGTCGGACCATGCTCCGATCACTTGCTCGGTGTCATGGTCTACTACACCTACCACACCATACGTCTGGAGATTGGACGACACCTTATTGGATGATCCGGTCTTGAGGTTGGAAATCGAAAAAACCTTAACAGAATACTTCCAGATTCATGAGAGGTCAGAGGTCCAGCCCACAGGGGTCTGGGAAGCACACAAGTGTACAATTAGAGGCATATTGCTAAAACAAATGGCTAGGATAATCAGGAAGCGGAGGGAGTTATATCAGAAATTACTATCTGAGGTAGACACAGCAGAAAAAGCACACAAAGCGGCACCAACCGATGACTCACTCATCAGGGCCCTGACCCAGGCAAGAGCTGCACTCTTGAAGTTCCTGCAAGAAGACCAACAAAAAACAGCCTTAATACTGAGACAACAATTCTTTGAGAAGGGCGACAAGGCAGGATGCCTGCTCGCCAGGGCCATCGTACGTAAAAAAAGGAAGCATTATGTTCACTCCATGATGCACCCTGATGGGACATCCAGAGAGGATGGCAAGTCGATAGCGGAGATATTCGGGTTTTATTACGCGAATCTATATAACATACAAAAAAATTCTGAGAGTCGGGAGCAAGAGACAAGAAAGATACAGGAGTATCTTGATAAAATAGAGGTCCCAACACTCTCGCAATCAGATTCTGAAGCCTTAGAAGCTCCATTTACCATGGAGGAAATTAAACAGGCTATCAAAGATATGACAACTGGCAAAAGCCCGGGACCAGATGGCTTCGGAGCCAAATATTATAAAGTTTTCAGGGACATACTAGCCCCAGAAATGTTAAATCTCTTCAATGCACTTTCAGACTCCTTGTTGTTGCCTCAATCGATGTTAGAGGCTCACATCACTGTGATCCCTAAGCCGGGCAAACCAGACTCCAGACCCGAGAACTGTAGACCTATATCATGCTCAACCTGGATGTCAAAATACTAGCCAGAACAATTGCCAACCGTCTCAACAAATATCTCCCTCAGTTGGTCTCCCCGGATCAGGTGGGTTTTGTCCCAAAACGAGAGGCGAGGGATAACACCCTCATGCTTCTCCAGATGATCACATATGCTCATAATAATAAGGTACCGCTAGCCCTGGTTTCAACAGATGCTGAGAAAGCATTTGACCGGGTTAGCTGGTCATTTATCTACCATACTCTAATTAAATTCGGTTTTGGTCCTAAGCTTGTCAACAGGATAATGTCTCTGTACTCATCCCCGAATGCAAGGGTAAGGGTGAATGGCACTCTCTCTGATGCCTTCACAATTGGAAACGGGACCAGACAAGGGTGTCCCTTGTCCCCTCTATTATTCGTGCTCACGATCGAAATCTTGGCAAGTAAGATCCGAACAAACACTGAGATCAGGGGAATCAAGGTGGAAGGCTCCGAGCATAAGCTCGCCATGTACGCCGACGATGTCCTTCTATTAATTTCAGACCCGGAACACTCTTTGAAGGCGGCGGTGGAAGAGTTCTCTGCATATGGGAGGGTGTCAAATTTCCTATTGAACCCCCTGAAATCTGAAATTATGAATGTCACAGTCCCCCTAAACGAGTTTAGAGCCATAGAGGACAAATGTCCATTAAAAGTCGCTCACCGTAAACTCAAATACCTGGGTATACTTCTAGTACCCACATTAAAGGAGATTGTAGATCTGAACTATAAATCTGTCAGAGACGAAATAATCAGGGATCTATCGAACTGGAGAAATAAAACTATCTCCTGGCTGGGCCGCACTAGAGTGGTTAAAATGAATGTGCTCCCACAAGTGCTTTATATTAGGCAGACCATTCCCTCGGCTGCAGCATCTCACATTGTCCACCAAATCCAATCAGCGATAGAATCGTATGTATGGAGAGACACGAAGCCGAGAATCAATAGGAGAACGATATTTCTCCCCTGCAACAGTGGTGGTTTAGGCATACCAGACCTACGTATTTATCAGAGAGCCATATCACTTCAAAGACTGGTTGAGTGGTGCCAGAAATCTCCCCATAAAGCCTGGATCCAGGTGGATAATGCTGTCCTGAAGAGAGGTAACGTGGGGGCTCTGGCTTGGATCTCCCCTCCCCGTCGACCACAAGTGGCCAAGCTCTACCCTCTGGTAGATGAGGTCCTGATGGACTGGGATAGACTACTCAAAAAAGCCTCTTATATATCCACCCCGAGTTCACCGGTTTCCCCTATCAGAGAAAACCCTGATTTAGGATTTATCACCAGTACGCATCAATCGGACAGAATCTGTAGCCTAGCTGATTCAGCAATATATAACATTCTCTGTCAAGACAAACTGAAGACACAGGAAGAGCTTGCGGAATGGGATCCTGAAGTTTTCACTTCATGGTTCAGAGTTGCACAGATCCGACACTTCTTTGACACACACAAAGAGAAACCCGATTTGACAAGACGCAGGACCTCCTTTGAAAATCTATGCACAGCAACAATACACCCATCCCATTTGATCTCGCAATTATATAAACTACTGTTGCTGGGAGATGAACAACCCCTCCCAACATACACACAAGCATGGCAAGATGACCTGGGTCTAGAAATAGGTCGTAGGGAGTGGAATAAGATTTTCGATAGGACTAGAAAAGCCTCTGTCTCAGCTAGGGTCCAGGAAACACAATATAAGCTGCTTAGTAGGTGGTACTTAACTCCCCAAAGATTGAAACATATTTACCCACAAACTGGTGGGGGATGTTGGAGAGGATGTGGTGGACGAAGGTGCCCTCCTGCACATATGGTGGACTTGTCCACTGATACAACCCTACTGGAATGGCATTATGGCTGAAATGAGCGGGGTACTGGGAGTCATTGTTTCCCCCATTCCTTGTTATTTATTGTACCATCAATTGCCTAAGATTGTGAGCGAGGATAAGTACCTGCTCCTCTTGTTGATGCTTAATGGAGCGAAAGGGTTAATCCCATTATACTGGAAAAAACAGACCATCCCCACTATTCAGGAATGGAAAAGCAAAATAACTGACCTTCTGAGATTAGAGAGGTACCACTACCTTAAAACCGGGAAACTGTGCACACATGAGCTGATGTTGCTCACTTGGGAAGGCCGAAGACCATAATTTACTGCTAAAGTTTATATAAAATGCTGATACACCCACAATGCTCATCCCTCCTCCCTCCCCCCCCCCCTTTTTTTTTTTTCTCTTACACTCCCCCCTTGCCCTTCCGCCTTCTTCGTCCTTCTAACCCTGCCGCCTCTCTTCTGAACCCCTTTTCCTTTCTCTTTTTCAAATTCCCTACTGCTCAATACTTTGACAGTTCCTTTTTAACAGGGAATTTGCACACCTCGGGAAGATAATAACCCACGGCTAGGTGTATTAAGTAAGCCGTGCAAATTTACTTCTTACTTTGAAATGTTCCCGAGGTTTAAAAATTTAAAAATTTGATAACTCGTCTTCAGGTTCTTTTTGTATAATCTGAATAAAGAATTCTGTAAGAATAGCTTCTACCACAAATCAGAACAAGATTTATGTCTAAGTAAATCTATTAGATAGTCTCTTTGAGACATCTGATGTAATACACTGTACTGATTGAGCAAAATTTGTCAATGTATGCGGAATGTCTTCATCAAGATGTACACCCATATGTAACCAGTTATATTGTATGATGCACTGTACCTCAATTATTTGTGTATTATTTTTCACATTTCGCTAATAAAGCTTGTTTTAAAAAAAAAAAAAAAAAAAAAAGAGCTGTTTAACTTAGGGCAATGTCCTACAAAAGGCCCTTTTAAGGGCTATTGGTAGTTTATTGTAGGCTAGGTTTTTTTTATTTTGGGTGGGCTTTTTTATTTTTATAGTGCTATTAGATTAGGTGTAATTCTTTTTTTATTTTTGATCATTTACGGCCAGATTACGAGTTTTGCATTAGGAGCTATGCAGTGTTAACAAGCATTTTTTTCTCACCGCTCACTTACCTGCAGCGCTGGTATTACAGGTTTTTACAAACCCGGCATTAAAAGGCAAGAAGTGAGCGTTGAGCAAAATTTTGCTCCATACCGCACTCCAATACCAGCGTTGCTTAAGTCAGCGGTGAGCTGGTCATACGTGCTCGTGCACGATTTCCCCATAGACATCAATGGGGAGAGCCGGCTAAAAAAAAGGCTAACACCTGCAAAAAAGCAGCGTAAAACTCAGTAACGCAGCCCCATTGATTCCTATGGGGAAATAAAAGTTATGTTTACACCTAACACCCTAACATGAACCCCGAGTCTAAACACCCCTAATCTTACACTTATTAACCACTAATCTGCTGCCCCCGACATCGCCGACACCTACATTACATTTATTAACCCCTAATCTGCCGCTCCGGACACCCCCGCCACCTACATTATACTTATTAACCCCTAATCTGCTGCCCCAACATCGCCGCCACCTACATTATATTTATTAACCCCTAATCTGCCGCCCCCAACGTCGCCGCCACTATATTAAATGTATTAACCCCTAAATCTAAGTTTAACCCTAACGCTAACACCCCCTAACTTAAATATAATTTAAATAAATCTAAATAAAATTAATATCATTAAAGTGAATGTAAATTTTGATGCTAAACTGCCCGGTTTTTAAAAATTTGATTAAAAACAGGGGCACTTTAATTCATCAATATTTTCATTTCACTCCTGTTGTGAAAATAAACTTACTTTTTAATCTTCACAGCAGCTCCAGCTTCCTCCACCCATTTCAAAGCCTCTTCCTGGGTCTAAAATGAGGTATCTGGCTTCCTCCAATCACAGCAGTGAATCAGACACTGAATCCCCCGGGGGGGAATCTGTGATTGGAGGATGACCTATCCATCATTTCTGACATCAGAAATGGCTTGTGAGACCGGAGGAAGCAGCAGCTGCTGTGAAGATTAAAAGGTAAGTTTTTTTCACAACAGGAGTGAAATGTAAATTTTGATGAATTAAAGTGCCCCTGTTTTTAATCAAAGTTTTAAACACCAGGCACTTAAGCATCAAAATTTACATTCACTTTAACTAAATTATTCCTATTTAAAACTAAATACCTATAAAATAAACCCTAAGATAGCTACAATATAACTAATAGTTACATTGTATCTAGTTTAGGGTTTATTTTTATTTTACAGGCAAGTTTGTATTTATTTTAACTAGGTAGAATAGTTATTAAATAGTTATTAACTATTTAATAACTTCCTAGTTAAAATAAATACAAATTTACCTGTAAAATAAAACCTAACCTCTGTTACACTAACACCTAACACTACACTACAATTAAATACATTAACTAAATTAAATACAATTAACCCCTTAATGACAACTGACGTACCAGGTACGTCATGCATTAACAAGTAGTTAATGACAATAGACGTACCTGGTACGTCAGTTGTCTAAGAGAGTGCTGGAAGCGATCGCAATCGCTTCCAGCAGCTCTCAGGGTATTGCAGTGATGCCTCCATATGGAGGCATCCTGCAATACCTTTTTAGAAGACTCCGATGCAGAGAGGGCCACTCTGTGGCCCTCTCTGCACCGGTAGCGATGGTGCCGGTTCGTTGGTGGGTGGGAGCGCAACAGGGAGGCGGGTGGGCGGCCCATCGCTACCCGGCATCCGGTTCCTAGAAGTGCAATGTGCACGCCGGGTGCTGGGAGCGTGCGGGGGGCGCGCGTGGGTGTGCGAGCGTGCACGCGCATTAGCTGGCCACTGACACCAATGAGGAGGGAAGGGGGGGGGGGAGATTTTTTTTTTAAATAATATAAAAGGATCTGGGAGGGGGAGGGGGGTAGGGGTATTGTGGGGGGCTGCTACACTACAGAAAACCTAAAAAAAAGAAAAAGAGCAAAAAATACTTTTGTTTTTGGGCAAATTGGGTACCCAAGATGGCCGCAATTAGATAGGGGAGAGGGTTAGAGAGCTGGGGGGGGGGGGATCATGGAGGTTGGGGCTAAGGCAGGAGTCCATCACAGCTAAAATATTTTATTTTTTTTATTAAAAAAAAAAAACTCCTTTTATTTAGTACTGGCAGACTTTCTGCCAGTACTTAAGATGGCGGGGACATTTGTGGGGTGGGGGAGAGAAGAGAGCTGTTTGGGAGGGATCAGGGGGTGGGATGTGTCAGGTGGGAGGCTGATCTCTACCCTAAAGCTAAAATGAACCCTGCAAGCTCCCTACAACCTACCTAATTAACCCCTTCACTGCTGGGCATAATTTATGTGTGGTGCGCAGCAGCATTTAGCGGCCTTCTAATTACCAAAAAGCAATGCCAAAGCCATATAAGTCTGCTATTTCTGAACAAAGGGGATCCCAAAGAAGCTTTTACAACAATTTGTGCCATAATAGCACAAGCTGTTTGTAAATAATTTCAGTGAGAAACCTAAAATTGTGAAAAATGTAAAGTTTTTTTTTTATTTGCTCGCATTTGGCGGTGAAATGGTGGCATAAAATATACCAAAATGTGCCTAGATCAATACTTTGGGTTGTCTTCTAACAAAAAATATATACATGTCAAGGGATATTCAGGTATTCCTGACAGATATCAGGGTTCCAATGTAACTAGCGCTAATTTTGAAAAAAAGTGGTTTGGAAATAGCGAAGTGCTACTTGTATTTATGGCCCTATAACTTGCAAAAAAAGCTAAGAACATGTAAACATTGGGTATTTCTAAACTCAGGACAAAATTTAGAAACTATTTAGCATGGGTGTTTTTTGGTGATTGTAGATGTGTAACAGATTTTTGGGGGTCAAAGTTAGAAAAAGTGTGTTTTTTTCCATTTTTTCCTCATATTTTATTATTTTTTTTGTAGTAAATTATAAGACATGATGAAAATAATGGTATCTTTAGAAAGTCCATTTAATGGCGAGAAAAACGGTATATAATATGTGTGAGTACAGTAAATGAGTAAGAGGAAAATTACAGCTAAACACAAACACCGCAGAAATTTAAAAATAGCCATTGTCATTAAGGGTAAGAAAATTGAAAAATGGTCCGGTCATTAAGGGGTTAAATAAATTAAATTAAATTAGCTAAATCACAAAAAAAAAACTAACTTACAGAAAATAAAAAGCAAATTACAGATCTTTAAACTAATTACACATTATCTAATAGTCCTATCAAAATAAAAAAGCCCCTCAACATACAAAAAACCTAGCCTAAACTATCAATAGCCTTTAAAAGGTCCTTTTGCGGAGCATTGCCCCAAAGTAATCAGCCCCCCCAACAGTAAAAACCACCACCCACACAACCAACCCCCCAAATAAAAAGCTAACTAAAAAAACCTAAGCTCCCCATTGCCCTGAAAAGGGCATTTGGATGGGCATTTAGCTCTTTTGCAGCCCAAACCCCTAACCTAAAAATAAAACCCTCCCAATACACCCTTAAAAAAATCCTAACACTAACCCCCGAAGATTCACTTACCGGGAGAAGCCTTCATCCAAGTGGCAAGATGTCCTCAATGAAGCCTGCAGAAGTGGTCCTCCAGACGGGCAGAAGTCTTCATCCAGACGGCATCTTCTATCTTCATCCTTCCGGCACGGAGCGGGTCCATCTTCAAGACATCCGACGTGGAGCATCCTCTTCAAACGACGTCTTCTTCGTAATGAATATCTCTTTAAGTGACGTCATCCAAGATGGCGTCCCTTAGATTCCTATTGGCTGATAGAATTCTATCAGCCAATAGGAATTAAGGTAGAAAAAATCCTATTGGCTGATGCAATCAGCCAATAGGATTGAGCTGGCATTCTATTGGCTGTTCCAATCAGCCAAGAGAATGCAAGCTCAATTTTATTGGCTAATTGGATTAGCCAATAGGATTCAAGTTCAATTTTTTCTACCTTAATTCCGATTGGCTGATAGAATTAGGGAGATTAGGGGTTAATATATATAATGTAGGTGGCGACGATGTTAGGGGCGGCAGATTAGGGGTTAATAATTTTATTTTAGTGTTTGCAATGTGGGAGGGACTCGGTTTAGGGGTTAATAGGTAGTTTATGGGTGTTAGTGTACTTTTTGGCACTTTAGTTATGAGTTTTATGCTACGGCGTTGTAGTGTAAAACTCATAACTACTGACTTTAGAGTGCGTTACGGATCTTGGAGGTAGAGGGTGTACCATTCACTTTTTGGCCTCCCAGGACAGACTCGTAATACCGGCGCTATGGAAGTCCCATAGAAAAAAGGGTTTACGAAATTTACGTAAGTCGTTTTTCGGTAAGGACAAAGAAGTGTGCGGTGCCCCTAAACCTGCAAGACTCGTAATAGCAGCGGTAGTGAAAAAGCAGCGTTAGGACCTGTTAACGCTGCTTTTTCAGCTTAACGGAAAACTCGTAATCTAGCCGATAGTTTGTAATTTTTCGTAATTTAGACACCTAGATTACGAGTTTTGCGTTAGAAGCTGTGCGGTGCTAACGAGCAGTTTATGCTCACCGCTCACTTACAGACAGCGCTGGTATTATGGGTTTTTACAAACCCGGCGTTAACAGCAAAAAGGTGATCGTAGAGTAAAATTTTGCTCCACATCTCACCTCAATACCAGCGCTGCTTACGTTAGCGGTGAGCTGGCTAAACGTGCTTGTGCACAATTTCCCCATAGGAATCAATGGGGGAGAGTCGGCTGAAAAAAACACCTGCAAAAAAGCAGCGTAAAGCTCCTTAACGCAGCCCCATTGATTCCTATCGGGATAATAAATTTATGTCTACACCTAACACCCCAACATGAATCCCGAGTCTAAACACCCCTAATCTTACAATTATTAACCCCTAATCTGACGCCCCCGACATCGCCGACACCTACTTTATATTATTAACCCCTAATCTGCCGCTCCGGACACCGCCACCACCTACATTATACTTATGAACCCCTAATCTGCTGCCCCCAACATCGCCGACACCTACATTATATTTATTAACCCCTAATCTGCCCCCCCAATGTCGCCGCAACCTAACTACATTTATTAACCCCTAATCTGCCGCCCCCAATGTCGCCACCACTATAACAAAGTTATTAACCCCTAAACCTAAGTCTAACCCTAAACCCCCCTAACTTAAATATAATTTAAATAAATCTAAATAAAATAACTACAATTAACTAAATAATTCCTATTTAAAACTAAATACTTACCTTATAATTCTATCAGCCAATCGGAATTAAGGTAGAAAAAATCCTATTGGCTGATGTAATCAGCGAATAGGATTGAACTGGCATTCTATTGGCTTCAGCCAATAGGATTTTGTCTACCTTAATTTATTTTAGTGTTTGCAATGTGGGAGGGCCTCGGTTTAGGGGTTAATAGGTAGTTTATGGGTGTTAGTGTACTTTTTAGCACTTTAGTTAAGAGTTTTATGCTACGGCGTTGTAGTGTAAAACTCTTAACTACTGACTTTTAAATGCGGTACCAGGCTTGACAGGACAGGGTCTACCGCTCACTTTTGGTCAGACTCGTAATACCGGCGCTATGCAAGTCCCATTGAAAATATAGGATACGCAATTGACGTAAGTGGATTTGCGATATTTCCGAATCTGGCCAAAAAAGTGAGCGGTACACCTGTACCTGCAAGACTCGTAATACCAGCGGGCGTTAAAAAGCAGCGTTGGGACCGGCCAACGCTGCTTTTTAAGCCTAACGCAAGACTCGTAATCTAGCCGAGAGTTTGTTATTTTTTGTAATTTAGTATTTTTTATTTTTTGTAATTATATACTTGTAATTTTTATAGTAGTGTTAGGATTTTTTTTTAATGTGTATTTTAGTTTTCTTTAATTGGTAGTTAGTTTAATTTTAGTTTAATAGTTATATTGGTTTAATTGTTAGTTTAGACTTAGTTTTTAATTTGACAGGTAAGTTTTAATTTAATTTAAGATAGGGAAATTGTAATTTTAATATAAAGTTAGGGGGGTGTTAGGTTTAGGGGTTACTAGTTTAACTTAGTTTATTGTGATGTGGGGGCTTTCGGTTTAGGGGTTAATAGTTTAATTTAGTATATTTTGTTGTGGGGCGCTTGCAGTTTAGGGGTTAATAGGTTTATTATAGTGGCAGCGGTGTTGGGGAGTGGCGGAATAGGGGTTAATAACTTTAGTATATTGGGGCAATGTGGGTGGGCAGCAGATTAGGGGTTAATAATATTTAAATAGTGTTTACAATGTGGGAGGGTGGCGGTTTAGGGGTTAATGACTTTATTATAGTGGTGACGATGCTGGGGAGCGGCGGAATAGGGGTTAATACATTGTATTAGTGGAGGCGATGTCGGGAGCGGCAGATTAGGGGTTAATAAGTTAAAATAGTGATGCGGCAGGGTGCCGGAATACGGGTTAATAGGTAGTTTATGGGTGTTAGTGCACTTTGTAACAGTTTAGATATGAGTTTTATGTAACAGTTTTGTTGTGTAAAACTCATAACTACTGCTCTCAGATGGCGGTACGGATCTTGTCGGTATAGGGTGTAACGCAAGCTTTTTATCCTCACCGCAAAACTCATAATGGCTGCGCTATGGGAACCCCTTGAAAAACGTCATTTTTTTGAGTGCGGGACCGACGTTGCGTTACCGGCTTAAAGGCTTGCGGTACAGCTATACCAACAAGACTCGTAATGACTGCGTTGCTGTTTTAACGCTAAAATGGCAATTTTTTCAGGGTTAAAAGACGAACGCACAATTCGTAATCTACTTGATTGTGATTTATAGGGAGGGGAAAATTGTAATTTGCAATATTTTTTTTTATATTAATTAAAAAAAAAAGTCTGGATTTTTTAGTAATTGTAGATTTTGGATTTCTGTATTTCAGGATTTGTACTTGTATATATATTTATTTATATACACACACAAACACCTAGATTACGAGTTATGCGCGCTATAGGGAAATTAACGAACGCAATAAAGTTGCGCTATTTAACCCCCTATAGCACAGCCATTACAAGTTTTTCAAAACCCAGCTTGTGCGTGCGATATGGGGGTTTTAAGCTCCATACCGCACTAAATACAAGCACTGTTTTGACATGCTCATGCACGCTTCCACCATAGACCTGCGATCATGGAATGAACACCTGCGATCATGGAATGAACACCTGCGATCATGGAATGAACACCTGCGATCATGGAATGAACACCTGCGATCATGGAATGAACACCTGCGATCATGGAATGAACACCTGTGATCATGGAATGAAAAGCTCAGTAACGCAGCCCCATTGATGTCTATAGGGAAAGAAAACTAGCGTTTAAACCTAACACCCTAACATAAACCCCACGTCTAAACCCCCCTAATCTTCCCCCCACTGACATCGCCGCCACCTACATAATGTTATTAACCCCTAATCTGCCGCTCCCGATATTGCCGCTACTATTTTAAAGTTATTAACCCCTATTCCCCTGCACCCCAACATCTCCAACACAATAATAAATCTATTAACCCCTATTCTGCCGCTTCCTGACATCGCCACAACTAAATAAAGCTATTAACCCCTAAACCTCTGGCCTCCCACATTACTAACAGTAAATAAATCTAATAACCCCTAAACCACCAGCCCCCCACATCCCAACAACCTAAATTAAACTATTAACCTCTACACCTACCCCTAAACCTAACCCTAAACCTAACACCCCCTAACTTTAACATAATTAAGATAGAGCTAAATTACATTTACAATTATTACCTAAATTATTCCTATTTAAAACTAAATACTTATTTATGAAATAAAACCTAACCTGCCTTACACTAAAACCTAAAATTACAAAAAAAAAACACTAACATTCCAAAAAATAACAAAAAGAAAAAAAGAAAAAAGAATTACACCTACAGTAATCTAATAGCCCTATCAAAATAAAAAAGCCCACCCAAAATAAAAATAAAAAAACCCTAGCCTTTTTGTGTGGCATTGCCCCAAAGATATCAGCTCTTTTACCAGTAAAAAAAAATACAAAGACCCCCCCAACAGTAAAACCCACCACCCAACCAACCCCTCAAAATAAAAAAACTAACTCTAAAAAAAAAAACCTAAGCTACCCATTGCACTGAAAAAGGCATTTAACTCTTTTACATACCCAAACCCTAAACTAAAAAAAAATACCCAAAAAACCCTTAAAAACAAACTATCACTAACCCCCGAAGATCCACTTACAGTTTTTAAAGTCCCGCTTGAAAGATCTTCATCCATCCGGCAAGAAGTCTTCATCCAGGCGACATCTTCTATCTTGATCCCGGTGGCACGGATCGGGTTGATCCTGAAGACATCCGGCGTGGAGCATCCTCTTCATACGGTCGCCGCCGTACACTGAATCGTCAATGCAAGGGACGCGATTCAAGATGGTGTCCCTTGCATTCCTATTGGCTGAAAAATTTGAATCAGCCAATAGGAATTGGAGCTGCTAAAATCATATTGGCTGTTCAAATCAGCCAATAGGGTTTAAGCAGCTCTCATTCTATTGGCTGATTCAAATCAGTCAATAGTACAGCACTTAACTGACCTCTTGTAATACCAGCCCATTGAGCACGCTAATTATATTTTTAAACGTACAGGACACAAGATAATGCTTAATATAATAATGATTATGCTCAACTTGTTATAGATAGATAGATAGATAGATAGATAGATAGATAGATAGATAGATAGATATAGAAATAGGAACATAGGTATTTGAAGTATTTCTATTAACATATATATGTATATATATATATATATATATGTGTGTGTGTGTGTGTGTGTATATATATGTATATATATATATATATATATATATATATATATATATATATATATATATATATATATATATATATATATATACACACACAAAACACAGAAGGGGACTGCACTCTCATACCGGACCGGGTACACATCCCATGACCCTGCAACATGCTCATCCCTGGGTGCTCACTGGCACTCACAGTAAGGTGTGCTGTCCCCAGAGTCACAGGCAGTTAACCCCAGACAGGTCTGGGTGCAAGAACCATAGGGTAAATTACAAAACAAATTAATACAACACACAGAGAAAGTCCAGCACTCCCTTAAAAGCTCTCAGCTAAGATTTAAAAGCAAAAATGGAAAGGTTAGTTACCGTATCTGGCCAAATGGGACAAGGCCAAGTACCACGTCAAGGTCCTTTCCAATACCTGGGACCCTAAAACAGCCACACAATGCATGCTCTCAAATCCAAACAAACTGTGAACAAGGGAAGGGTGCACAGGATTATGTAATCACCCTAGACATATACAAAACACTGAAGGGGACTGCACTCTCATACCAGACCGGGTACACATCCTATAACCCTGCAACATGCTCAGCCGTGGGTGCCACTGGCACTCACAGGAAGCTTTGCTGTCCCCAGAGTCACAGGCAGTGAGAAGCCCAGGTATTGGAAAGGACCTTGACGTGGTACCTGGACTTATCCCATTTGGCCAGATGCGGTAACTAACCTTTCCATTTTTGCTTTTAAATCTTAGCTGAGAGCTTTTAAGTGAGTGCTGGACTTCTGAGTCCTCCCCAGTCAATCACCTTGACCTCTATCATATCCCTTTTTAACCCTTTTTAAAAATAAGTTTCAATAATAAACCTTATTTTTATATTAAATATGTCTATATATGAGTGTAATACTGTGTTTTAATATATTTCACATGTGTTTTGTAAAACTTTTATTCTAGCCCTAATACTTAACTTAGGTCTCAAGTCGCGCTAACTGTTCTAGTGCTATAACCATCATTTTCAGCTAGTAATATGAAGGGTGTTTAGCGGTTGTCACAATATCCATTGAGGGTATACAGTGAGCTAAAGAGATGTCGGCCACGTTAAATCTTCTCTGGTCAATCAGTTTTACCATGGACTTGTAACATCAATTTGAGCAGCAATTTTAGCCTGGCCCAGCGATATTGATATCACACCTTGCACTATTATTCCCTTAAGGACCGGGCATTTCAGACTAAAACTTCCCTAAAAGACCAGAGCATTTTTGCCATCACTACATTTAAACAGAAATAGAGCCTTTTTTAATATTTACCTATCAAAACTATATATATTTTTTTAGTAGACAACCCAAAATATTGATCTAGGCCCATTTTGGTATATTTCAGGACACTATTCCACTGCCAAATGCGATCTAATAAAAAAAACGTTAACTTTTTCACAAAATGTTAGTTTCTCACTGAAATTATTTACAAACAGCTTGTGCAATGATGGCACAAATGGTTGTAAATGCTTCTCTAGGAACCTCTTTCTTCAGAAATAGCAGAGATATATGGCTTAGCCATTGCTTTTTGGTAATTAGAAGGCAGCTAATTGCAGCTGTGCACCACACTTTTATTATTCCCAGCAGTGAAGGGGTTAATCAGGTAGTTTGTAAGGTTATTTTTAGCTTTAGTGTATAGATTACCCTTCCACCTGACACTTTCCACCCCCTGATCCCTCTCAAACAGCATTCTTGCCTCCCCCACCCCCAATGGTCACCCCAATCTTAAGTACTATCAGAAAGTCTGCCAGTAGGAAAATAAAAGGCTTTATTATTGTTTTTTATATATATTTTCTGCAGTGTGGGATCCCCCCTTATTTCCCAACCTCCCTGATCCCCCCAAACAGCTCTCTAACCCTCCCCCTCTACCCATCTTAGGTACTGGCAGCTCTCTACCAGTACCCAGTTTTCCCAAATGTGTCAACTTTAGTTAATAAAATTAAAAGATTGATTTCCCACCCTCATATCCCATCCCTCAGTATGATCCCCCTCTCCTTCCTCCCACATCCATCCTTCCCCTTCCTGCCGCTCTGGTTGTTTTTTTTCCATAGCGTAGCGGTCCCTCCCACCCGCCAACCTCATCTCCCACCCACCCCCTAATGATCAGCACCACCGCTGCCAGATGCATAGAGGGCCACAGAGTGGCCCTCTTTGCATCAGTACCTCTGCCCATCTATTTCTCCACTGCCCCACTCATAGTTTTAGCAGAGAGAGGCCCAGGACAGCAGTGTCATACAGGGTACAACGCTGGTCCTTAAGGGCTTAATCACCAGCGTCGTACAGGTTATGGCATTGGTCCTTAATGGGTTAATAATCTGGGCCACAATGTCTGTCCCCAATTGTACTCAGCAGATTAAATAAGATAAGGAAAACCCCAGATTACAACTTGCAGTGTCCATTATTGTATAGGAGCTAAATCTTTACTCTTATTTCTTGAATATTTAAATAAATATTTGTGTAAATGACATAATCTACTTGCTCATCTCAGGCTAATGTTTCCTTTGACCAAATCATAATATCTAATTTTTGCTTAGTGTTTGGTGCCCCTTTAAGCAGGTAGAACTTTTTTATTTGATTTCCCCCATTCTCCTGATGAAGGCTCCTGGGGATGTATTTAGAAACGTAATCATTAAGTACTGACGGACAAATAAACCTCTGCGTTTTTCATCGTTTTTCTGTCAGTGCTCATTTCTGAGATTTTCTTTTTTTTTTGGTAGATTAATTCAAAAGAAAATATTTCTGACAACATTTTAAAAATATAATTGTCAGCTGATGAATAAATGACTTGAGCGAAATGAAGCTCCATTTATAATGTTTGACAGGTTTTTGTTTTGAGCAATAAGATGATATTCCCAGGAGAAAGGAGAACAGTTTATGGTCATATGTGCCTGAAATCCGTCTCATATTCCCCAGATTGCTCCTTCATCTTCTTGTCTTCCGGTGATTTATCTCTGTCGCCGTTCACAAACTACTGCGTCCTGTTTTTACTAACATTTTATAGCGAGCTTTTAATTCTGTGCTCAAACAAATATGCAGACTGGCGGATATATCTTGTCAAATTATTGCTCATGGGGGAATTTAACATATCTGTCCAACTAGGTTTTCTATTTGATTAAGGAACTATTAAAGAGGCTTTAAGATGCTGAATGATGCGCAGAAGATTTAACCCCTAATCTGAGTGGCCAATGAGTTGCATTAAAAAGGGTTATGCGAATGATAAAGGCGCTTTAAACTCAACAAATTTCTATCATGATTATGAAAATGCACTATTTAAACATTATGGGCCAAATAGCAAGTAAATACATTTTTTGCTCACACGCAAAAGACTGCTGGAAGTAAACTTTTAATGTGGGTGGGTTAGTGTGCTTATTACAAGTTGAAAGAGAATTGTTTGAGCGCAAGCGAAACCCGATGCATGCTAACATTCTTCTCCCCGGAACTTCCGGTGGGTGGCAATCCAAGATGGCTACAAGACTGTGAGGCTCTGCACATTGTATTATATTTTTCGATTGAAAGTGGCCATACATCAAGCCATCCTAACATCCCTTTGCAGTTTAGCTGTTTGGGAACTTTATGGGATAAGGATTTATATCTCTTGGGCCCCGAGAAGTCAGGGAACGTGGAGAATTGTGTGTGGTATCGCACTGTGGCTTACCGCCAACATAGGTGTACATAGTTTGTATAAAAGCAGGACTTTTACTCGCAGAAGATCACCAGACTCAGGATATACTTTCCACTGTTGCAGATCAGCTAAACCCAGCATTTGAAACACTGGAAATGGCTATGCAGTGATTGTTGCTTCAGATCCGGGTATTGAGGCCCTCATACCCCTCCCCAAATCAAGGCCGACCCCTGGAGGCTTCACACCAGAAGATCGTTGACATGGCTCACGGAGTGCTTTTCCCAGGACAGGAAGAGAGAGAGGATGATCATCAGATTTATGAAGAGGATAATTAGGAGGTTCAGCAGTGTCGATTAGAGCAAACACCAGACCGGCTTGGATCGGACACCATAGATGGGAGTGGTATGAACGAGACAATCTCTGAACTCTTGGCAACCAGAAATTGGCTTAGTAAACAAATGTCTGTGCCGGAGTTTGATCCCTATATCCACTTATCACTGCTCCGATCTCTGAAAGGGTGTGATGATCAGGAAATGAGCATTATAAACAAAACGATCACTTCTATCTCTGCTGAATCTACTATGAATGTTTTGCAAATTTTACTACGCACATTGCGCTTTTACAGCAGCTATGGGGACTGGCAAGTGGATGTGTGTGTTTCCTGATGGGATAAGTTCTCATAGTGCGGGTCGTATAACTATATAACATAATTGGTGCCTGTTATTTAATTTAGCTTTTCTGCAGGAAAATTCTCTATTTAATAATGCAGGATTTAGATAGTCATGTGCCTCATGTAACTTGGCTGCATGAAAATTTTTTTTACTCAGGTTCAGGATTAATGCCTACTAGATGCACTTTGCCCTGTATTACATCCTAGTTGCTGACAATTTGACCCTTTCTAATATTGCTTTTACCAGACATATTTTTTTTTTGGATGGTAAAATGTTTTAGCAAGCTGTTGTTTAGTACCTCCACACTCACAGCAGGATTCTGATTTGTGTCTACCAAGGTTTATCTTAATAAGGGAACTATTATGCAAATATGTACCTTTCTTATTAAGACAGTTGGTCACTTTACCTTGGGTTTGCTTTGTTAAACCCTGGTTATTTGCTTGATCAGGCAATGGGATACTGCTTATTAGTAACACTCTGCTTAGTATTATATATATATTTTTTTTTTATTGAGGTTCTCAAACATACAGAACAAAGAACAAAAATACATTGCATTCATGTTATACAAACTACACGTGATAATTTGCTTTATAACAATCCAAGACATGCCATGAAACAATATATGGAACCTCAGATTTTTTCTTTTTTATATAAGCCTTCTATTTGCAATATATTTGGCCACTCTTGGATAGTGATGTCGTGAACAGTTCTGCCATGAATAGTTCGCAGCGAACATAGCATGTTCGCGTTTGCAGCGGACGGTGAACATATGCTATGTTCGATCTGCCCCCTATTCGTCATCACAATCAGCAGACACATTACAGCCAATCAGCGGCAGACACTCCCTCCCAGACCCTCCCACCTCCTGGACAGCAGCCATTTTAGATTCATTCGGAGCCTGCATTCTTAGTGAGAGGAGGGACAGTGTAGCTGCTGCTGATTTAATAGGGAAATCGATAGCTAGGCTAGTGTATTCAGTGTCCACTACAGTCCTGAATGACTCATCTGATCTCTGCTGTAAGGACAGCACCCCAAAAAGCCCTTTTTATGGCTAGAACATCAGTCTGTTTTTTTTTTCCCCTGTGTAATCTAATTGCAGTTGCCTGCCAGCGTGTGTGTCAGGCTCACAGTGTATACTGTGCCCACTTGCCCAGTGCCACCGCTCATATCTGGTGTATCTGATAAAAAAAAGTAGTGTACATTTATAATAAAAAAAAAAACTTTTTTAAATTTGAAATAATAGCAGTCATTTTCCTTCACACGTGTGCGTTTGAGGTCCTGCCAGGGCACAGTGTCACACCAGTGCAAGTCATATCTGCTAAAACAGTAGTGTACATACATTTAAAAAAAAAAAAAACAACCTTTCTTACTGTGAAATAATAGCAGTCAGTTTCCCTCACACGTGTGCGTTTGAGGTCCTGCCAGGGCACAGTGTCACACCAGTGCAAGTCATATCAGCTAAAACAGTAGTGTACATTTAAAAAAAACAACAACCTTTTTTTACTTTGAAATAATAGCAGTCAGTTTCCTTCACACGTGTGCGTTCCAGGTCCTGCCAGGGCACAGTGTCACACCAGTGCAACTCATATCTGCTAAAACAGTAGTGTATATACATTTAAAAAAAAAAACCTTTTTTATTGTGAAATAATAGCAGTCAGTTTCCCTCACACGTGTGCGTTCCAGGTCCTGCCAGGGCACAGTGTCACACCAGTGCAACTCATATCTGCTAAAACAGTAGTGTATATACATTTAAAAAAAAAAACCTTTTTTATTGTGAAATAATAGCAGTCAGTTTCCCTCACACGTGTGCGCTCCAGGTCCTGCCAGGGCACAGTGTCACACCAGTGCAAGTCATATCTACTAAAACAGTAGTGACTGTACATTCATTTAAAAAAAAAAAAAAACTTTTCTTACTGTGAAATAATAGCAGTCAGTTTCCCTCACACGTGTGCGTTTGAGGTCCTGCCAGGGCACAGTAAAAAAAAGTAGTGTACATTTATAATAAAAAAAAAAACTTTTTTAAATTTGAAATAATAGCAGTCATTTTCCTTCACACGTGTGCGTTTGAGGTCCTGCCAGGGCACAGTGTCACACCAGTGCAAGTCATATCTGCTAAAACAGTAGTGTACATACATTTAAAAAAAAAAAACTTTTTTATTGTGAAATAATAGCAGTCAGTTTCCCTCACACGTGTGCGCTCCAGGTCCTGCTAGGGCACAGTGTCACACCAGTGCAAGTCATATCTGCTAAAACAGTACTGTACATACATTTAAAAAAAAAAAACTTTTTTATTGTGAAATAAAAGCAGTCAGTTTCCCTCACACGTGTGCGCTCCAGGTCCTGCCAGGGCACAGTGTCACACCAGTGCAAGTCATATCTGCTAAAACAGTAGTGTACATTTTAAAAAAAAAACCTTACACTACCTGAACGATACATCTTACCTGATGTTTTAAAGCACGTTATTCCAAACAATTTAGGAATGTTAGGTGATTTATGCCCTTTATGGATTAAAACCAGACTCTGCATCAACTATTTAATTTTTCATGGGAGTTTGCCATGGATCCCCCTCCGGCATACCACAGTCCAGGTGTTAGTCCCCTTGAAACAACTTTTCCATCACTTTTGTGGCCAGAAAGAGTCCCTGTGGGTTTTAAAATTCGCCTGCCTATTGAAGTCTATGGCGGTTCGCCCGGTTCGCGACATCACTACTCTTGGACCCTTGACCACTAATGAAAATAGTTATTAGAAGGTAGTAAATGATAGACCACTTTTGGGTCTTTGTAGAGCTCAATGTAGAGATGAATGTAACTGAAGGAGAAATATAAAGATAAACATTCTAACTGATGGTATACTAACAGATGCACAATAAACAATGGTACTTGAGTATAAGAAATGGAGAATATACGGAGGAGTGATGGAGGACTAATTTGGTGCTGGGGGAACTATTACAAAGAAATCTTAAGTCATGGTCTTAAGGCATTTTTACAACTTTATAGAGATATTTTCTATTGTCCAAGTTTCTCCACACCTTACTCATAATAAATACGTACTGTTATCTGGATATCTTCAAATGAAAATAGGACATTAGTAGCCCCTCTTGGGGTGTTTAGTAAAATAGTTTCACTGATAGGGGTAAGTTTTGAGAAAAGGATGATATTCATAAGGTTCTTAAAAATATATCCAATACACAAACAAAACTGTAGCTAACAATCTGGGATAAATGCAGTAAGTAGATAAGAAAACTCTCAGAGATAAATAGCCGTATATTATATCTCAGGGGTCCATGAATAGTTAAGAAGCCTAGCTGAGGTATCATTGGAATGGGGGTAGTTCTATCAAACAATTGGGGGACAATATCCGAAACATTTTATGATATATGGTATGCAGTAGTATTGCATGTTGTGTAAGCTCTTTGGAGGGAGACTCAGGGCATTGGCACACTCTGGTGGTGGGGCCAAAAATATTTAGTATAGTTCTAATGGTGACAGAGGTCAGTATATGTGTCACATGATAGAAAATAACATGAAGATGCTGTGGGGGCTTCTATTAATGTGTTGTTACTAAACATCAATAATGATGTGAGTCTCCCTTGAAAAATAATGGTGAGGTGAATATAGCCCATTTAGATAATTATTACTAACACTGATTAGGCATGCCAGTCTCCTCTGCCCAGGCTGCAAATATAGAGCAGCATGAGAATATGATAAAAGGGGAAATATCTAGCAACATTGTAGGAAATATATAGGAAACCTCTACTCTGTCTGGGGACATCATCCATTATAAAGTTAGGTGTGAAGTATAATTCAGGAGAGTAAATCCTAGGGATTATGGCATATCTAGTAGACAATCCCCCTTTAACTTATCTGTTTAGAGAGCACATATTTAAATATTTTCCACCTACTAGAGCTAGTTATTGTAACTAGGAGTTCTAATTGTCCCTGTCAGTTGTCTGGTGAGAGAATAAGGCTAGTAAGCATATGCAAGTCCTATATAACCAAAAAAATAAATAAAAAAAAATAGTGCTATAGTATATATTTCCCAATTGATGAATATTAAAGTTGCACCCATATTACCCTTCCACATTACTGTAGCAAATATTAATAGACACCCAGATTGTACATAGGTATAGGCTGAAGTTTGTCTAGACAGAGAGAGCCTATTTCAGTAAGCTCCAGATATCAGATATTAAAGTTAAAAGTCTGTCAAATCTGGAAAGTGTAAAGTCTCATCCATATCAAGATTGTAGGCAAAAGCATTACCGAGTGAAGTCATCATGTTAGGGCAGTCAATGAGACTCTATCATACTCTAACATACATCACTTGAGAATTAAACAAATAGATTGTTTGCTAAAATGTCCCAAGCTAAAACATATGTGTTCTATAACAAAAAAAAACAAAAAAAACCCTGTTTGTTGGTTATCAGAGCGTCCTAAAACGGCTGCTGCAAAATAGTGAACCAGGGCACAGTGTGGGAAACACCATCATGCTCAAAGTTCATCACGATGGAGCAGGAGAATGTGGACCTATATCCTACCCCACCTCTGCACTTCAGTGTCCTCAACCCACTCCGGTCGCTGACAAACTGCCCGGGTCCACCAGGGGAACCAGCCATGTCAGAGCCCGTAAATGTCCTGAAAAGCCCACTTCTGCATTGGGTGTTATGCAGCACTGCATACCTAGGGAGCCTACACCATCGAGAGCGGCCATGTGGCTGACAGCATCCAGAACAGTCCGAGCAAACACGGGCAACACTCCTGCACAGGGCTGTGACAGACGCTCTGGATCAAAAACCACAGCCGACGACCCGATTCCATGCAGCACGCCTCCAGCAGAGGCATAATAGGTTAGTTCAGCGCTCGCTCTCTCGCTCTGTGTTGAAAGCCTCTGTGTATTCGAGGAGGTTAAGAGGCTCCTGCTTGCTGGCTTAGAAGGGATCTCTTTGCTGTCTAGGCCCTCATTCTGGTCTCCATTATTCGTGGCAATACCATGTGCAATGCGGAGCTGTGCAGCGATTGTCCCCTCTAGTAGATAATGTTTATCCCAACTTATTTGTTCCCTAGTTTTAAGGATGGTGTCTGGCCACTTACAAGAGTATGTTGGAGGCTTAGGCTTGTGGGCACTACTCCAATCACGCGCCAGATGGTCAGTAATTATTTTAAGTTGTGCATCCAGTAATCTGGCAAAAGTAGCCGTAATTGATATTTCTCTATCATCCATTTTGTATACACTTTGTCCCACAAAGTTGGGGCACTGGCCGTGTAACAATGGCATGGCAGGTGTGAGGACAAATGAGGCCTCAGTGGTAAGGGAAGACCTCAAAGAATAAAGTCCGGTACTGATGGCACGTCAGCCACACTGCAATCCAAAATCCCTGTTTTTGGGTCAGAGTGCCTTCAGCCAAGCTTCTCCATCTATTTAAACGGTCTGACATTAAGAGTTAAGTGAGATTTTAGGTAAAATTGGTGAATAACTCAGGAGCTGAAGCTCAGTGCGACCATCAAGATGGCCGCTGCCCGGAAGTCCTCCTTAGTATTATATTTTAGCAAATAACAGTATGGCTAATATTACTTTTAATAGGCATATCTTTGTGAAGTACAGGGTCTCTACAAACAGTTGTTTAATGCCCATTCATCTACGACATCGTGCTTCGATTTACAACCACATGTGTCTTGTTATTATGAGTGGCCTATGTACCTGTATACATCACCCATACTTCTCGGGGGACTATTAGGCAAACTCAAACCTTTAGTATTAAGGCAGTTACTCACTTATTACTGAGCCTACTCTGTTTTGTTTTGGTTAGTTCATTTGTTCAGCTACTAGACTACTTTTTTTGGAAGCAAATTGCCTAGCAATATATAGCAGTATATTTAATAGTTAATAAAATGACCCTCCCCAATATTGCTCTTCTCAGACATATTTTTTTACAGGTATAATGTTTCAGCAAAATGTTGTTTGATATCTACCCATTCACAGGGGCCTGACTTGAGTTTGCAGCCATATACTTTATGTCTTGATAGTCTTGATATGTTAAATAGCCTGTATATATCTTCCATATCTATTTAGGGATTGTCTAACTGTGATTCTTTCCCATAAAGACATCTCCGCATGTACTTCTGAATCTATTGTGATATGTTTAGTTTAGTTTATATGTTTAGTTTATATGTTTAGTTTATATGTTTAGTTTATATGTTTAGTTTATATGTTTATATGTTTAGTTTATATGTTTAGTTTATATGTTTAGTTTATATGTTTATATGTTTAGTTTATATGTTTATATGTTTAGTTTATATGTTTAGTTTAGTTTATATGTTTAGTTTATATGTTTAGTTTAGTGTATATGTTTAGTTTATATGTTTAGTTTAGTTTATATGTTTAGTTTAGTTTATATGTTTAGTTTATATGTTTAGTTTATATGTTTAGTTTAGTTTATATGTTTAGTTTAGTTTATATGTTTAGTTTATATGTTTAGTTTAGTTTATATGTTTAGTTTATATGTTTAGTTTAGTTTATATGTTTAGTTTATATGTTTAGTTTATATGTTTAGTTTAGTTTATATGTTTAGTTTAGTTTATATGTTTAGTTTATATGTTTAGTTTATATGTTTAGTTTAGTTTATATATTTAGTTTATATGTTTAGTTTATATGTTTAGTTTATATGTTTAGTTTATATGTTTAGTTTAGTTTATATGTTTAGTTTATATATTTAGTTTATATGTTTAGTTTATATGTTTAGTTTAGTTTATAAGTTTAGTTTATATGTTTAGTTTATAAGTTTAGTTTATATGTTTAGTTTATATGTTTAGATTATATGTTTAGATTATATGTTTAGTTTAGTTTATATGTTTAGTTTAGTTTATATGTTTAGTTTATATGTTTAGTTTAGTTTATATGTTTAGTTTACATGTTTAGTTTATTTGTTTAGTTTAGTTTATATGTTTAGTTTATATGTTTAGTTTATATGTTTAGTTTATATGTTTAGTTTAGTTTATATGTTTAGTTTAGTTTATATGTTTAGTTTATATGATATATGTTTAGTTTATATGTTTAGTTTATATGTTTAGTTTATATGTTTAGTTTAGTTTATATGTTTAGTTTATATGTTTAGTTTATATGTTTAGTTTATATGTTTAGTTTATATGATATATGTTTAGTTTATATGTTTAGTTTATATGTTTAGATTATATGTTTAGTTTATATGATATATGTTTAGTTTATATGATATATGTTTAGTTTATGTGTTTAGTTTATATGTTTAGTTTATATGTTTAGTTTATATGTTTAGTTTATATGTTTAGTTTATATGTTTAGTTTATATGTTTAGTTTAGTTTATATGTTTAGTTTATATGTTTAGTTTAGTTTATATGTTTAGTCTATATGTTTAGTTTAGTTTATATGTTTAGTTTAGTTTATATGTTTAGTTTATATGTTTATTTTAGTTTATATGTTTAGTTTATGTGTTTAGTTTAGTTTATATGTTTAGTCTATATGTTTAGTTTAGTTTATATGTTTAGTTTAGTTTATATGTTTAGTTTAGTTTATATGTTTAGTTTATATGTTTAGTTTACATGTTTAGTTTAGTTTATATGTTTAGTTTAGTTTATATGTTTAGTTTATGTGTTTAGTTTAGTTTATATGTTTAGTTTATGTGTTTAGTTTAGTTTATATGTTTAGTTTATAAGTTTAGTTTATATGTTTAGTTTATATGTTTAGTTTATATGTTTAGTTTAGTTTATATGTTTAGCTTATATGTTTAGTTTATATGTTTAGTTTAGTTTATATGTTTAGTTTAGTGTATATGTTTAGTTTAGTTTATATGTTTAGTTTATATGTTTAGTTTAGTGTATATGTTTAGTTTATATGTTTAGTTTATATGTTTAGTTTATATGTTTAGTTTATAAGTTTAGTTTATATGTTTAGTTTATATGTTTAGTTTATAAGTTTAGTTTAGTGTATATGTTTAGTTTATATGTTTAGTTTATATGTTTAGTTTATATGTTTAGTTTATATGTTTAGTTTATATGTTTAGTTTATATGTTTAGTTTAGTTTATAAGTTTAGTTTAGTGTATATGTTTAGTTTATATGTTTAGTTTATATGTTTAGTTTAGTTTATATGTTTAGTTTAGTGTATATGTTTAGTTTATATGTTTAGTTTAGTGTATATGTTTAGTTTATATATTTAGTTTAGTGTATATGTTTAGTTTATATGTTTAGTTTATATGTTTAGTTTAGTTTAGTTTATATGTTTAGTTTAGTGTATATGTTTAGTTTATATGTTTAGTTTAGTGTATATGTTTAGTTTATATGTTTAGTTTATATGTTTAGTTTATATGTTTAGTTTAGTTTATATGTTTAGTTTATATGTTTAGTTTATATGTTTAGTTTAGTTTATAAGTTTAGTTTATATGTTTAGTTTATAAGTTTAGTTTATATGTTTAGTTTATATGTTTAGTTTAGTTTATATGTTTAGTTTAGTTTATATGTTTAGTTTATATGTTTAGTTTAGTTTATATGTTTAGTTTGTATGTTTAGTTTAGTTTATATGTTTAGTTTATATGTTTAGTTTATATGTTTAGTTTATATGTTTAGTTTAGTTTATATGTTTAGTTTATATGTTTAGTTTATATGTTTAGTTTAGTTTATATGTTTAGTTTAGTTTATATGTTTAGTTTATATGTTTAGTTTATATGTTTAGTTTACATGTTTAGTTTAGTTTATATGTTTAGTTTATATGTTTAGTTTATATGATATATGTTTAGTTTATATGTTTAGTTTATATGTGTAGTTTAGTTTATATGTTTAGTTTATATGTTTAGTTTAGTTTATATGTTTAGTCTATATGTTTAGTTTAGTTTATATGTTTAGTTTAGTTTATATGTTTAGTTTATATGTTTAGTTTAGTTTATATGTTTAGTTTAGTTTATATGTTTAGTTTATGTGTTTAGTTTAGATGTTTAGTCTATATGTTTAGTTTAGTTTATATGTTTAGTTTATATGTTTAGTTTATATGTTTAGTTTACATGTTTAGTTTAGTTTATATGTTTTGTTTAGTTTATATGTTTAGTTTATGTGTTTAGTTTAGTTTATATGTTTAGTTTATGTGTTTAGTTTAGTTTATATGTTTAGTTTATAAGTTTAGTTTATATGTTTAGTTTATATGTTTAGTTTAGTTTAGTTTAGTTTATATGTTTAGTTTATATGTTTAGTTTATATATTTAGTTTATATGTTTAGTTTAGTTTATATGTTTAGTTTAGTTTATATGTTTAGTTTATATGTTTAATTTATATGTTTAGTTTATATGTTTAGTTTAGTTTATATGTTTAGTTTATATGTTTAGTTTATATGTTTAGTTTAGTTTATATGTTTAGTTTAGTTTATATGTTTAGTTTATGTGTTTAGTTTAGTTTATATGTTTAGTTTATATGTATAGTTTAGTTTATATGTTTAGTTTATATGTTTAGTTTAGTTTATATGTTTAGTTTATATGTTTAGCTTAGTTTATATGTTTAGTTTAGTGTATATGTTTAGTTTATATGTTTAGTTTATAAGTTTAGTTTATATGTTTAGTTTATATGTATAGTTTAGTTTATATGTTTAGTTTATATGTTTAGTTTAGTTTATATGTTTAGTTTATATGTTTAGCTTAGTTTATATGTTTAGTTTAGTGTATATGTTTAGTTTATATGTTTAGTTTATAAGTTTAGTTTATATGTTTAGTTTATATGTTTAGTTTATAAGTTTAGTTTAGTTTATATGTTTAGTTTAGTTTATATGTTTAGTTTATATGTTTAGTTTAGTTTATATGTTTAGTTTATATGTTTAGTTTATATGTTTAGTTTATATGTTTAGTTTAGTTTATAAGTTTAGTTTATATGTTTAGTTTATAAGTTTAGTTTATATGTTTAGTTTATATGTTTAGTTTATATGTTTAGTTTATATGTTTAGTTTAGTTTATATGTTTAGTTTATATGTTTAGTTTAGTTTATATGTTTAGTTTATATGTTTAGTTTATATGTTTAGTTTATATGTTTAGTTTATATGTTTAGTTTATATGTTTAGTTTAGTTTATATGTTTAGTTTATATGTTTAGTTTAAATGTTTAGTTTATATGTTTAGTTTATATGTTTAGTTTAGTTTATATGTTTAGTTTATATGTTTAGTTTATATGTTTAGTTTAGTTTATATGTTTAGTCTATATGTTTAGTTTATATGTTTAGTTTAGTTTAAATGTTTAGTTTATATGTTTAGTTTAGTTTATATGTTTAGTTTAGTTTATATGTTTAGTTTATGTGTTTAGTTTAGTTTATATGTTTAGTTTATATGTTTAGTTTAGTTTATATGTTTAGTTTATATGTTTAGTTTAGTTTATATGTTTAGTTTATGTGTTTAGTTTAGTTTATATGTTTAGTCTATATGTTTAGTTTATATGTTTAGTTTACAAGTTTAGTTTAGTTTATATGTTTTGTTTAGTTTATATGTTTAGTTTATATGTTTAGTTTATATGTTTAGTCTATATGTTTAGTTTATATGTTTAGTTTAGTTTATATGTTTAGTTTATATGTTTAGTTTAGATGTTTAGTTTATATGTTTAGTTTAGTTTATATGTTTAGTTTATATGTTTAGTTTAGTTTATATATTTAGTTTATATGTTTAGTTTAGTTTATATGTTTAGTTTATGTGTTTAGTTTAGTTTATATGTTTAGTTTATGTGTTTAGTTTAGTTTATATGTTTAGTCTATATGTTTAGTTTAGTTTATATGTTTAGTTTAGTTTATATGTTTTGTTTAGTTTATGTGTTTAGTTTAGTTTATATGGTTAGTTTATGTGTTTAGTTTAGTTTATATGTTTAGTTTATATGTTTAGTTTATATGTTTAGTTTATATGTTTAGTTTATATGTTTAGTTTATATGTTTAGTTTAGTTTATATGTTTAGTTTATATGTTTAGTTTATATGTTTAATTTATATGTTTAGTTTATATGTTTAGTTTAGTTTATATGTTTAGTTTATATGTTTAGTTTATATGTTTAGTTTAGTTTATATGTTTAGTTTAGTTTATATGTTTAGTTTAGTTTATATGTTTAGTTTATTTGTTTAGTTTAGTTTATATGTTTAGTTTAGTTTATATGTTTAGTTTATATGTTTAGTTTATATGTTTAGTTTATATGTTTAGTTTATATGTTTAGTTTAGTTTATATGTTTAGTTTATATGTTTAATTTATATGTTTAGTTTATATGTTTAGTTTAGTTTATATGTTTAGTTTATATGTTTAGTTTAGTTTATATGTTTAGTTTATATGTTTAGTTTATATGTTTAGTTTAGTTTATATGTTTAGTTTAGTTTATGTGTTTAGTTTAGTTTATATTTAGTTTATGTGTTTAGTTTAGTTTATATGTTTAGTTTATGTGTTTAGTTTAGTTTATATGTTTAGTTTATATGTTTTGTTTAGTTTATATGTTTAGTTTAGTTTATATGTTTAGTTTATATGTTTAGTTTAGTTTATATGTTTAGTTTAGTTTATGTGTTTAGTTTAGTTTATATTTAGTTTATGTGTTTAGTTTAGTTTATATGTTTAGTTTATGTGTTTAGTTTAGTTTATATGTTTAGTTTAGTTTATGTGTTTAGTTTAGTTTATATTTAGTTTATGTGTTTAGTTTAGTTTATATGTTTAGTTTATGTGTTTAGTTTAGTTTATTTGTTAAGTTTAGTTAACAATGAGGGAGTGCAGGTGACAGACAGTGAGAAAGCTGTGGTAAATATGTGCAGTAGTGATGTCGCAAACATAAAAATTTGGGTTCGCGAACGGCAAACGCGAACTTCCGCAAATGTTCATGAAAGGGCGAACCGGGCGAACTGCCATAGACTTCAATAGGCAGGCGAATTTTAAAGCCCACAGGGACTCTTTCTGGCTACAATAGTGATGGAAAAGTTGTTTCAAGGGGACTAACACCTGGACTGTGGCATGCCGGATTGGGATCCATGACAAAACTCCCACGGAAAATTACATAGTTGATGCAGAGTCTGGTTTTAATCCATAACGGGCATAAATCACCTAACATTCCTAAATTGTTTGGAATAACGTGCTTTAAAACATCAGGTATGATGTTGTATCGATCAGGTAGTGTAAGGGTTACGCCCGCTTCACAGTGACAGACCAAACTCCCGCAGCAGGTACAACATCATCATCATCACACCGTACATCCATGTGTGTAATGCTGCCTGACTGAGACATATCCCTGTTATCTACATCCTCTTGCAATAATGGTTGCGCATCACTCATTTCTTCCAACTGATGTGTAAATAACTCCTCTGACAGATCAAGTGAAGCGGCTGTGGTGCTAGTGTTGGTGGTGGCGGCAGGTGGGCGAGTGGTAACTTGAGAGGTGCCCGAAGCTATGCTGGAGGAGGATGGTGCGTCAAGGTTCCGAGCGGAAGCTGTAGAAGATTGGGTGTCCTGTGTTAGCCAGTCAACTATGTCCTCAGAACTTTTCGAGTTCATGGAACATGGCCTCTGAACACTGGGCATTATTCTAGGGCCAAAGGGAATCACAGCACCACGACCACGACGGCCCCTGCGGGGTGGCCTGCTTCTGCCTGTCATTTTTTTATTTTATTTGTGGTACTATGCGTGCAAGCTACTGTGACAACAGATATGAGTGGCACTGTGCACTGGCAGAAGTTGGCAGAGTAGACGATGTAGGCCTGACACACACGCTTGCAGACAACTAACTGCTATTCAATCTATTACAGTCAAAATTGTTTTTGTTTTTTTAATGTACACTACTGTTACACCAGATATGAGTTGCACTGGTGTGACACTGTGCCCTGGCAGGCCCTGAAACGCACACGCGTGAAGGAAACTGACTGCTATTATTTCACAGTCAAATTTCTAGTTTTTTTTTTTAACCCCTTAAGAACCAAGGCCATTTTTCAATTTCTTTCCCTTAAGGACCAGGGCTATTTTTACATTTCTGCGGTGTTTGTGTTTAGCTGTAATTTTCTTCTTACTCATTTACTGTACCCACACATATTATATACCGTTTTTCTTGCCACTAAATGAACTTTCTAAAGATACCATTATTTTCATCATATCTTATAATTTATTATTAAAAATATTATAAAATATGAGGAAAAAATGGAAAAAAAACACACTTTTTCTAACTTTGACCCCCAAAATCTGTTACACATCTACAACCACCAAAAAACAACCATGCTAAATAGTTTCTAAATTTTGTCCTGAGTTTAGAAATACCCAATGTTAACATGTTCTTTGCTTTTTTTGCAAGTTATAGGGAAATAAATACAAGAAGCACTTTGCTTTTTCAAAACCACTTTTTTTCAAAATGAGCGCTAGTTACATTGGAACCATGATATCTGTCAGGAATACCTGACTATCCCTTGACATGTATATATTTTTTAGAAGACATCCCAAAGTATTGATCTAGGCCAATTTTGGTATATTTCATGCCACCATTTCACCGCCAAGTGCGATCAAATTAAAAAAAAATTGTTCACTTTTTCACAAACTTTAGGTTTCTCACAGAAATTATTTACAAACAACTTATGCAATTATGGCATAAATGGTTGTAAATGCTTCTCTGGGATCCCCTTTGTTCAGAAATAGTAGCCTTATATGGCTTGGCGTTGCTTTTTGGTAATTAGAAGGCTGCTAAATGCCACTGCGCACCACACGTGTTTTATGCCCAGCAGTGAAGGGGTTAATTAGGGAGCATGTAGGGAGCTTGTAAAGTTAATTTTAGCTTAAGTGTAGTGTAGTAGACAACCCAAAGTATTGATCTAGGCCCATTTTGGTATATTTCATGCCACCATTTCACCACCAAATGCGATCAAATTTAAAAAAAAATTGTTCACTTTTTCACAAACTTTAGGTTTCTCACAGAAATTATTTACAAACAGCTTGTGCAATTATGGCACAAATGGTTGTAAAAGCTTCTCTGGGATCCCCTTTGTTCAGAAATAGCAGACTTATATGGCTTTGGCGTAGCTTTTTGGTAATTAGAAGGCTGCTAAATGCCACTGCGCACCACACGTGTTTTATGCCCAGCAGTGAAGGGGTTAATTAGGGAGCATGTAGGAAGCTTGTAGAGTTAATTTTAGCTTAAGTGTAGTGTAGTAGACAACCCAAAGTATTGATCTAGGCCCATTTTGGTATATTTAATGCCACCATTTCACCGCCAAATGCAATCAAATTAAAAAAAAAAAAAATTTTTTTTGCAATTTTAGGTTTCCCACTGAAATTATTTACAAACAGCTTGTGCAATTATGGCACAAATGGTTGTAAATGCTTCTCTGGGATCCCCTTTGTTCAGAAATAGCAGACATATATGACTTTGGCGTTGCTTTCTGGTAATTAGAAGGCCGCTAAATGCTGCTGCGCATCACACGTGTATTATGGCTAGCAGTGAAGGGGTTAATTAGGTAGCTTGTAGGGAGCTTGCAGGGTTAATTTTAGCTTTAGTGTAGAGATCAGCCTCCCACCTGACACATCAGATCCCCTGATCCCTCCCAAACAGTTCCACTTGCAAGCATTGTGTTTTCGCATTGCTAATGGTTCTCATTTGATGCGTGAGATATCATGTGTAGCGCACCTCAGGCCACTAACGCAAGGAGAGATATGTGAAGAAATTCTCAGCTAATCTCAAACACAATTTTACCTTTTAAGATGAGGCCCTTTGGCAAATTTGGGGGCGGCTTTATATCTAGGTCAATGTTTTCACATTGAAATTCTGATGAGATGAAATAGAAGCTAAATTATCAAATAGTTACATTTCTATGATTATTTTCTAGATTTACAAGATTCTGTAACAAACAAAAGTGTAAATGAATATAACGATGTTAGACAAACACTCTAATGCCAATTAGGATAAGCAAAGGTTACTTAGGGCTACAATACAAGGGGTGCACTAATGTTAGTGCGACTGCACTGACTTGTGCTTATGACAAGTTTAAAGTAAACGCGACGCACAAGCACAAACTAAATTTGCACTCATCAGGTTAGCGAGACTTCAGACTTGAGGCCTACTTATCAAGCCGTCAACTTTCTTGCATTCGCCAGCACCAATATGCTCGCCTAAGATCGCCTAACATCGCTGCCGCGGCTCTCCAAAATTACCAAAAAAGCTGTCAAAAAGCTGCACACCAAGTACGGGGCGATGAGCAGCGGACTGTTGTTAACTAACAGTCATCGATCTCGCTGCTCTTCGGCTTTTTCCCAGCTTTATTGGTACCCTGTCACTAAACACCGCCACTATACTAAACTGTTTTACCCCTATCCCGCTGCTCACGGACCCCGCCACAACTAAATAAAGTTATTAACCCCTAAACCGCCGCTCGCGGAGCCCACCGCCACTCTAATAAACGTATTAACCCCTATCCTGCCGCTCCCAGAGCCCACTGCCACCTACATTATGTTATAAACCCCTAATCTCGCCTCCCCCTACATCGCCGCCACCTACATTATGTTATTAATCCCTAATCTGCCCCCCCACACCGCCGCCACATACATTAAACTTATTAACCCCTAATCTGCCATCCCCAACGTTGCCGCCACTTTATTAAATTTATTAACCCCTAAACCAAAGTCTAACCCTAACACCCCCTAACTTAAATCTAATTTAAATAAATATAAATAAAATTACCATCATTAAATAAATTATTCATATTTAAAACGAAATACTTACCTGTAAAATAAACCCTAAGCTAGCTACAATATAACTTCTGCCCGTCTGGAGGACCACTTCGCCCGGCTTAGATAAAGATGTCTCCAGGTAAGTCGATCTTCAGGGGGTTAGGTTTTTTGTATTGGGTGGGTTTTATTTTTAGGTTAGGGCCGCAAAAGAACTAACTGCCCTTTTAAGGGCAATGCCCATCCAAATGCCCTTTGCAGGGCATTGGTGAGCTTTGTTTTTTTTTAGTTAGCTTTTTATTTGGGGGGGTTGGTTGTGTGGGTGGTGGGTTTTACTGTTGGGGGGGGTTGTTTGTATTTTTTTTACAGGTAAAAGAGCTGATTACTTTGGGGCAATGCCCCGCAAAAGGCCCTTTTAAGGGCTATTGGTAGTTTAGTTTAGG
>NC_069499.1:1580368163-1580449394 GCF_027579735.1 Bombina bombina
CATTCGGAACATCTGTAGTGACGTAAGCATCGATCTATGTCGGACTGAGACCAGCGGATCATATGTTGCGTCGCAAAATTCTACTTTTGCCTGTCTGTAGGCTTTGATAAATAAGGGGAATCAGGCTTGCCACAATTACGCTGCGTAATTCCAGCGTATTTGCGATTAACGGCTTGATAAATAGGGGCCCTTTTATAAAGGGTAAGGGCTAAATAAAAAGTTGCACCAAACGTAACATAAATACATTAAAATAAAGTGTTACATTTATATATATACACTATCTGATAAAAATGATTCATACAAATATTTAAAACAGGTTAAAGGCATATGGTAAATGGTAAGGTATGGAAAGGGCTATAATGGATATATACATACATATACACGTCTAAACATGTCTATGTATGTTTATATACAGGGAGTGCAGAATTATTAGGCAAGTTGTATTTTTGAGGATTAATTTTATTATTGAACAACAACCATGTTCTCAATGAACCCAAAAAACTCATTAATATCAAAGCTGAATATTTTTGGAAGTAGTTTTTAGTTTGTTTTTAGTTATAGCTATTTTAGGGGGATATCTGTGTGTGCAGGTGACTATTACTGTGCATAATTATTAGGCAACTTAACAAAAAACAAATATATACCCATTTCAATTATTTATTTTTACCAGTGAAACCAATATAACATCTCAACATTCACAAATATACATTTCTGACATTCAAAAACAAAACAAAAACAAATCAGTGACCAATATAGCCACCTTTCTTTGCAAGAACACTCAAAAGCCTGCCATCCATGGATTCTGTCAGTGTTTTGATCTGTTCACCATCAACATTGCGTGCAGCAGCAACCACAGCCTCCCAGACACTGTTCAGAGAGGTGTACTGTTTTCCCTCCTTGTAAATCTCACATTTGATGATGGACCACAGGTTCTCAATGGGGTTCAGATCAGGTGAACAAGGAGGCCATGTCATTAGATTTTCTTCTTTTATACCCTTTCTTGCCAGCCACGCTGTGGAGTACTTGGACGCGTGTGATGGAGCATTGTCCTGCATGAAAATCATGTTTTTCTTGAAGGATGCAGACTTCTTCCTGTACCACTGCTTGAAGAAGGTGTCTTCCAGAAACTGGCAGTAGGACTGGGAGTTGAGCTTGACTCCATCCTCAACCCGAAAAGGCCCCACAAGCTCATCTTTGATGATACCAGCCCAAACCAGTACTCCACCTCCACCTTGCTGGCGTCTGAGTCGGACTGGAGCTCTCTGCCCTTTACCAATCCAGCCACGGGCCCATCCATCTGGCCCATCAAGACTCACTCTCATTTCATCAGTCCATAAAACCTTAGAAAAATCAGTCTTGAGATATTTCTTGGCCCAGTCTTGACGTTTCAGCTTGTGAGTCTTGTTCAGTGGTGGTCGTCTTTCAGCCTTTCTTACCTTGGCCATGTCTCTGAGTATTGCACACCTTGTGCTTTTGGGCACTCCAGTGATGTTGCAGCTCTGAAATATGGCCAAACTGGTGGCAAGTGGCATCTTGGCAGCTGCACGCTTGACTTTTCTCAGTTCATGGGCAGTTAGTTTGCGCCTTGGTTTTTCCACATGCTTCTTGCGACCCTGTTGACTATTTTGAATGAAACGCTTGATTGTTCGATGATCACGCTTCAGAAGCTTTGCTGCATCCCTCTGCAAGATATCTCACTATTTTTGACTTTTCTGATACTGTCAAGTCCTTCTTTTGACCCATTTTGCCAAAGGAAAGGAAGTTGCCTAATAATTATGCACACCTGATATAGGGTGTTGATGTCATTAGACCACACCCCTTCTCATTACAGAGATGCACATCACCTAATATGCTTAATTGGTAGTAGGATTTCGAGCCTATACAGCTTGGAGTAAGACAACATGCATAAAGAGGATGATGTGGTCAAAATACTCATTTGCCTAATAATTCTGCACTCCCTGTAGATACGTATATATGTATTTACATGTGTATTTATGTTTATATGTGTAAATGTGTAAAACGTATGTACTGTATATATACTTTGGATCCCTTTTAATTGTAATATTTTATCATTTTTTTACTGTGTATTTACTGTAAATATTTTACATTCTAATGTTCTTCACATAGGAGAAAATGTTTTATTTATTTTTAGAAATATCTATTTTAAAATAAATAGAACATTTTCTTATATGTGAAGAACATTGGAATGTAAAATATTCATAACTACTTTGGGGTTAGCACACAAGCGATAAGTGTTAGATTTTTTCCATTTTACACACTGCATTAAAGTCTATGGGGAGACAAAATGAATGTGGTTGCGATATCCGAAGTCATCAAGTTAGTGCGCGTCGGTTTTCACTAGTTTGCAAAATGTTACTTTTAACTTACAGTACGCGTGCTAACCCAAAGCTTACTTCTGCCGGTGTTAACGTATGTCCTAAAGCGCTAAAAAGTGCACAATTTGTAATCTGACCATTCATGGGTTTTTTATGAATTTTGTGAACCTACACAAACCCATATTAATGACTTCTGTATTCTTCTCTGTATCAGATGAAGGACATGATGTGCATCATAAGGCAGAGAGTTAAGCTCTGCTTGCGGGCTATAGGAACTCGCCACTGTACATCGCACACATTTCGCCTGTCAGGAAAGCTGCTGACATAAGTGGATAAACGTTTATTTCTATAGCAATTACCTATTCCAGAAAGCTGAAATGTTATTGTAAGCTGCTTTCATGTAAAATATCTGCTGTCATTCACATTACACATTTTGCACCGTTCAGCCAATTTAAGAGCAACCGTTCTGTGTTTATTTTACTATAATGTAATATATAAAGACTCTGGTTATTAATATTAATTAAATGACAGTTAGATGTGTTTTAAAATATGTGTTATGCTCTTAAAAAGGAATATCTATGTGTGGTTTATAAACTTAATGCAAAATAGACTTAATGCAGAAGATGCATTGTTAGTAAAAGACCGGCGGCTATACCTCAACATTAAAAAATGTTCTGTTGGTTTGTAAAAAAGCATCACTCCCTATACCCGGCTAACGAATATCAGATGTACTATTAGATTTTTGTGATGTTTTAACAATCTGAGGATATATTATGTTAGATATGTACATAAGCATTGGATGTATAGAATGTTGAGGTTATATCACGTTACATATGTACATGATTATTAGGTGTATAGAATGTTTAGGTTATATCATGTTACATATGTACATGATCATTGGGTGTATAGAATGTTGAGGTTATATCACGTTACATATGTACATGATCATTGGGTGTATAGAATGTTGAGGTTATATCACGTTACATATGTACATAAGCATTGGATGTATAGAATGTTGAGGTTATATCACGTTACATATGTACATGATCATTGGGTATATAGAATGTTGAGGTTATATCACGTTACATATGTACATGATCATTGGGTGTATAGAATGTTGAGGTTATATCACGTTACATATGTACATAAGCATTGGATGTATAGAATGTTGAGGTTATATCACGTTACATATGTACATGATCATTGGGTATATAGAATGTTGAGGTTATATCACATTACATATGTACATGATCATTGGGTGTATAGAATGTTGAGGTTCTATCACGTTACATATGTACATGATCATTGGGTGTATAGAATGTTGAGGTTCTATCACGTTACATATGTACATGATCATTGGGTGTATAGAATGTTGAGGTTATATCACGTTACATATGTACATGATCATTGGGTGTATAAAATGATGTTATATCACGTTACATATGTACATGATCATTGGGTGCATCACATTAAACACATGTACATGATCATTGGGTGTATAAAATGTTGTTATATCACGTTACATATGTACATGATCATTGGGTCCATAGAATGTTGAGGTTATATCAAGTTACATATGTACATGATCATTGGGTGTATAGAATGTTGAGGTTATATCACGTTACATATGTACATGATCATTGGGTGTATAGAATGTTGAGGTTAATCACGCTAGATATGTACATGAGCATTGGGTGTATAGAACGCTGAGGTTATATCACATTACATATGTACATGAGCATTGGGTGTATAGAATGTTGAGGTTATATCATGTTACATATGTACATGATCATTGGGTGTATAGAATGTTGAGGTTATATCACGTTACATATGTACATGATCATTGGGTGAATAGAATGTTGAGGTTATATCACATTACATATGTACATGAGCATTGGGTGTATAGAATGTTGAGGTTAAATCACGCTAGATATGTACATGAGCATTGGGTGTATAGAACGTTGAGGTTATATCACATTACATATGTATTGTACATGATCATTGGGTATATAGAATGTTGAGGTTATATCATATTACATATGTACATGATCATTGGGTGAATAGAATGTTGAGGTTTTATCACGTTAGATATGTTCATGATCATTGGGTGTATAGAATGTTGAGGTTATATCACATTACATATGTACATGATCATTGGGTGTATAGAATCTTGAGGTTATATCACGTTACATATGTACGTAAGCATTGGGTATATAGAATGTTGAGGTTATATCACGTTACATATGTACATGATCATTGGGTGAATAGAATGTTGAGGTTATATCACGTTACATATGTACATGATCATTGGGAGAATAAAATGCTTAAGATATATCATGTTAAATATGTACATGAGTGTTGGGTGCATACAATGCTGAGGATATATCATGTTACATATTAAAGGGACAGTCAACACCAGATTTTTTTTGTTTAAAAAGATAGATAATCCCTTTATTATCCACTCCCCAGTTTTGCATATCCAACACAATTATATTAATATACTTTTTACCTCTGTAATTACCTTGTATCCAAGACACTGCAGAATGCCCCTTATTTCAGTTCTTTTGATAGACTTGTATTTTAGCCAATCAGTGCTCACTCCTAGGTAACTTCACGTGCATGAGCTCAATGTTATCGATATGAAACTCATGAACTAACGCCCTCTAGTGGTGAAAAACTGTCAAAATGTATTCATATAAGAGACGGCCTTCAAAGGTCTAAGAAATTAGCATATTAACCTCCTCGATTTAGCTTTCAACTAAGAATATCAAGAGAACAAAGTAAAATTGGTGATAAAAGTAAATTGGAAAGTTGTTTAAAATTACATGCCCTATCTGAATCATGAAAGCTTATTTTGGACTTGACTGTCCCTTTAAATGTAAAATATATCTTTATTATTGAAATAAATATATAAAAAGTGATATTATATATGAGAAGGTGTTAGACAGGGAGGGGCTCAAATAAGCACACACACATACATATACACACACATATAGGGGCCGAATTTTCAAAGGTCTTGCGGACCTGATCCGACAGTGCGGATCAGGTCCGCAAGACCTCGCTGAATGAGGAGAGCAATACGCTCTCCGTATTCAGCATTGCACCAGCAGCTCACAAGAGTTGCTGGTGCAACGCCGCCCCCTGCTGAGGTGTCAATCAACCCGATCGTACTCGATCGGGTTGATTTGTGGCGATCCCTGTCCGCCTCATCAGAGCAGGCGGACAGGGTTATGGAGCAGCACTCTTTAGACCGCTGCTTCATAACTGCTGTTTCTGGCGAGCCTGAAGAGTCGTCAGAAACACGGCCCTTCAAGCTCCGTACGGAGCGTGATAAATAGGCCTCATTGTGTGTATATATATATCTATATATATATATATATATATATATATACACACAAATATATACAGACAGAGATAGACAGGCAGACAGAAAGATAGATATAGAGAGACAGACAGACAGATAGATAGATAGATAGATAGATAGATAGATAGATAGATAGATAGATAGATAGATAGATAGATAGATAGATAGATAGATAGATAGATAGATAGATAGATAGATAGATAGATAGATAGATAGATAGATGATAGATAGATAGATAGATAGATAGATAGATAGATAGATGATAGATAGATAGATAGATAGATAGATAGATAGATAGATAGATGATAGATAGATAGATAGATGATAGATAGATGATAGATGATAGATAGATGATAGATAGATGATAGATGATAGATAGATAGATGATAGATAGATAGATAGATAGATAGATAGATAGATAGATAGATAGATAGATAGATAGATAGATAGATAGATAGATAGATAGATAGATGATAGATAGATAGATAGATAGATAGATGATAGATAGATAGATAGATAGATAGATAGATAGATAGATAGATGATAGATAGATGATAGATAGATGATAGATAGATGATAGATGATAGATAGATAGATGATAGATAGATAGATGATAGATAGATGATAGATGATAGATAGATGATAGATGATAGATAGATAGATGATAGATAGATAGATAGATAGATAGATAGATAGATAGATGATAGATAGATAGATAGATAGATAGATAGATAGATGATAGATAGATAGATAGATAGATAGATAGATGATAGATAGATAGATAGATGATAGATAGATGATAGATGATAGATAGATGATAGATAGATGATAGATGATAGATAGATAGATAGATAGATAGATAGATGATAGATAGATAGATAGATGATAGATAGATAGATAGATAGATAGATAGATAGATAGATAGATAGATAGATAGATAGATAGATAGATAGATAGATAGATAGATGATACATGATAGATAGATAGATGCTATTTAAAAAAACGTATTAAAGCACCTTTGGCTTAGCACTTGGGTGAAAGAACAAGGCTTTGTAGCATGCAAGCGCACACCCATAGGAGTCTATTGGCCTGATGATCAGTAGTTTTTTCTCTCCGACCCTCACAAGAATTAACGTAAAAAAGGGACAGTGTGAGTGACGAGATGTCTCCTATAAAATGTAACAGAGCTTGCTGGAAAGGGACACCGCACAGTGGAGTTAGCAGTGAAAAGGGGGGATGCGCACTTTACAAAGTAAATTCTGCAGCCAATATAAATCACATTACGCTACTTGTATAGCATCTTACAATCGCCTATATTTTCGTATGCATGTGTTTGTCTATGAGAAAAGCTCAGCATCTTTTAGTTTGCGAGAAAAAGCTGTGAGGTCTGTAGCGCAATAATCTTTACAGAAATACACTGGGATTAGAGAGACAATTTCATATACGCCCATGGAACGCTCATGTTCAGTCCATTTTACCAAAAACAACAATTACACTTTGTATTTTGTACCAATTTCTTTGTGTTTATGGCCCAGCCCGTGTACTTAAATTGCGACTTACACTGTGCATATTTCATACGATTTATTCCTGTGTAATTTACATACAAATGTTACGTTTTTGATAAAATAATATTTATTATGTTATGATTTTTGATGCACCTTAACAGTACATTTTTTCCTGTGTATTTTTGTGTGGATGGTTCAATTATTTGTTTTATATTATTTTAAAGTATTCATTTTATTGTGCACTTTTGTAAATGTCTGCATCTCCTCCCCTATGCAGTATACGCCCCTTAGCGAGACTCCCTGTTCTCAGTGTTAAAAGATCATTCCACCAGGGAAATAGAAGGACTGGCGCATTCTTTAATAATCTCGCCAGCCCAGAGAGCTTTAGATTTAGCGGCTTTAGGATTTTGCTTAACCGAAAAACTTTTGACTTTTTTGTAATATAGCTCAATGTTTTTATTTGCTTAAAGGGACATGAAACTCATTATTGTATGACTCAGATACAGCAAACCACTTTCCAATTTTCTCTCATCAATTTTGCTTCACTCTTTTGGTATCCTTTCTCAGAGAAGCAGAAATGCATTACTCGGATCTAGCTAAATGCATTCAGCAGCTAGCTCCCAGCTCTTAAGCCTACCTAGGTCTGCTTTTCAACAAAGGAGACCAAGAAGAAGAAATAAGCAAATTAGATACAAGGGGGCATATTTATCAAGCTCTGTATGGAGCGTGATGCCCTGTGCTTCTTCAGGCCTTCAGGCTCCTCAGAAACAGAAGTTATGAAGCAGTTGTCTAAAGACCGCTGCTCCATATCCTGTCCGCCTGCTCTGAGGCCGCAGATCGAATACGATCGGGTTGATTGACACCCCCTGCTATTGGCCACAAATCTGCAGGCATTGCACCAGCATTTCACACGATCGATGTGCAGCGTATACGAACCGCTATATCAGATGATATCCGCTCGCACCATAATAAAGAGGCCCCAAGGAGTAAATTGCTAATCTCATGCTCTGACTGAATCATGTAAGGAAAACATTGGGTTTTATGTCCCTTTAATAATGCCTGAAATGTGTCAGAAATAATCTACAACTAGTACGAAATTCAGACAGTGCTATTTTGTTCTCTTTTTATTTTGCATTTTTTGATTTTTGCAATTGTATTAAATGCTCCTTTAAATGCAGTGAAGACAAATGTGACTTTATTGTGCCTTTAAATCATAGGAGCACAGATCTGAGGGAAGAGGTCCTGAAATAGATACCAGCATATCTCATGTGTTGCTGTATATTCTAACATCTAATGGTTAATATCAGTAAAGGACCTAGTGACATCTAACTGTATGAAACGGACAATGGTTCAGCATCACACAACCTGTCAAATGAATGTAAAACAGGAGAATATTAAATGTAACAATTATTGGGGGAATTGTGCATGTTGGAGAAGGATCACAGAGATGTTATAACTCCTGTCTCGGGAATGCTACAGAGGGTATCAGCTTCCACCCCAGGCACAGTCTTTCTACTAAAGTGGATACAAATGATAGAAGTTCTTTTCCTGCCTTGTCTTTGTGCTATGTGATGTCTGGTCTGTGGCTACAAATGGTCGTCCTGACATGAGGTCCCAGAACAGGAATCAGTGTCCCACAGAAATAGACAGAAACAAGACAAATTACTGCATGTGATGTGGGAATAGAGAGAGACGATATAATGACAGAGGGTGAAGGGAGGGTGTGGGAAAGGGGAAAAGGGGGAGAGAAACAGAGATAGAGACAGAGGGGGGGAGAGAAAAAGGGAAAAAAGGGGGAAAAAGGAGAGAAAAGAAAAAGAGACAAATAATGAGAGAGGGAGAGAAAGAGGAGAAAGGGGTAGTGAGCGACAGAGAAATACAGAAGGACGTAACGAGAGATAGTCAACAATATGCAAATATGCAGGTGGTGCAGAGAGTGGGAAGGGATTATGCATCTAGTAAAACAGTATAAAAGATCTGTGATCAACTCAGCCGCAATAGACTCAAGCATATATTTTTTACATATGCAATAAACTAATTCATTTACATGATCATCTATGTCAGTGTCCTATGTTTAGGTAATGTAGTTTTAATTTCTTTTAAAAATACTTTATTATATTTAGGAATTAGGAATTATAACTATAATATCTAAAATTGTATCTATTTAATATATTAACCTCTTAAGTGTGGATGAGCGCACGTGACCGGAGGGGGAGGGATTTTCAAAGCTAATCTAGGTCTGCCTATGCTTAATGCTTGTTACAAAGCTCAAGGGAATCCAGCGATGACAGTGACGTCACCAAACCCAGGAATATGGGAATTGTCAGGTTGTTTTAGGGAGCTCAAAGGGGCTGATGGAGTAAGTTACAAACCCCTCAATCCCAGCTTCCTTATGTCCTAGAAACCACCAAGCCTATGAATAGACAAGTGATTGATTGTTTGAAAGACAATCCATCACTTTCTCCTCCAAAAGGCATCTGTCTTGGAGTTTAAGGTTTAATCACAATAAAAAAAACACATTTCTTTAATGAGGGGCATCTATGCTCTTATAAGAGACTATTGAAAAGACTTAGAGACCCACAAGATCCCTTATTGTAAAGCACAGAAGCACATATTTTAAATGAAGTCCCTATATAAGTTTTAATAGCCAGTTGATCACAGTGGAAAGGCAATATAAAGGCTGAGGGGCACCACAAATTTATCTGAAACAGGGCGGACTATGAACTAGATTACAAGTGGTGCACTAATGCTAGTGTGGGACATGATAAGCAGTATCGCTGGACCACGCTACCATTAGTGTGTAACTTAATATTACAAGTTCATGGTAAAGCAGATTTATTTAGAAATATAATTTAAAAAAAGAATATTTTCTTCTTAGTGAAGAACATGGGTATGTAAAGTATTCCTAACGCTCCTTCGGCTTTAGCGCAATGGATCTAGCACAGTTTCGGGTTAGCGTGCGAGCAATAAAAGGGAAAAGCTTTCTTTAGCTTGCCTAATAAAAGTCTAGGGTAGAAGGAGATAGCAGGGTCACTAAATTTTTAATTTCAACTTGTAATACTTGTAACTCGCAGCACTCATTTTTTACCTTAAGCGCAATTAGTGATACAAATTAGAGCACCGCTTGTAATCTGTCTCTATAGATTTCTATTAAACTCACGGTCAGGAAGGCGTGTTTCAGTTAAATAAAATAGACACAAGCACTTTGAGACACGCTCCTAGGCAGATTAAATGTTTCAAGGCAACAGGTTCACGCTTTAGGGTCAGATTACAAATTTTGCGCTTTTGCTCGAGCGATAACCCTGCCAGAAGCATTTTGTGCACGCTTGTTAGTTGAAAGTAAAACTTTTGCACGCGACTGAAACTCAACAACCGCTAACTTCAGGCCGTTGGATACCGCACTAAATTCTTCTCCCCATAGACTTCAATTTAAGGCACAGAAGAAAAAACACTTATCGTTCACGTGCTAACCCAACAGATAAATATATTCATATAGATATATATTTAAATAAATTAACATTATCATATATATTGTTTATTCTATTCTGTAAAAAACGAATTATTAAATATTATAGAATTATTATTTAGACACACACACACACACACATATATACAACTACATATTATTATTTATATACATATATACACCTACATATTATTATTTATATGCATATATACACCTACATTTTATTATTTATAGACATATATACACCTACATATTATTATTTATATACATATATACACCTACATATTATTATTTATATACATATATACACCTACATTTTATTATTTATAGACATATATACACCTACATATTATTATTTATAGACATATATACACCTACATATTATTATTTATAGACATATATACACCTACATATTATTATTTATATACATATATACACCATACATATTATTATTTATATACATATATATACACCTACATATTATTATTTATAGACATATATATACATACACCTACATATTATTATTTATATACATATATACACCTACATATTATTATTTATAGACATATATATACATACACCTACATATTATTATTTATAGACATATATATACACCTACATATTATTATTTATAGACATATATATACACCTACATATTATTATTTATAGACATATATATACATACACCTACATATTATTATTTATATACATATATACACCTACATATTATTATTTATAGACATATATACACCTACATATTATTATTTATATACATATATACACCTACATATTATTATTTATATACATATATACACCTACATATTATTATTAATAGACATATATACACCTACATATTATTATTTATATACATATATACACCTACATATTATTATTTATATACATATATATTTTATTATGGGCTCCGTTTGATAAAGGATAAAGGCCCTATTTTGTTTATGCACCTTGTGGATTAAAATGCTTATTTGCTTCGTATCCTGTGTTGCCTGCTTCATTTCAGTATTGCCCTCAATCCATTGCCAGGTTTGGTATACTGGGGACTGTTTGTTTTTACTCTACTCAGCAGTGCACCAGGCAGTTGATTGGATGGTGTGTGCCACTTTCTTCACATACTTATATATATATATTGAGAAAGTATAAAGCACTCACCGTATTTCAGTGAACTGTGCAAAAGAGATTTATTAGAGTACCTCGGCGGATGCAATATCCTTGGTGAGAGTGCACACACATTGTACTCCGTTTATATATATATAAAATAGCCCTTTGCAGTCAAATACATGGACATATACCATATACCTTTGAACCCTTATAAATATTTTTTTATCAGATAGTGTTTATATGACTGTAATAGTTTATTTCAATGTATTTATGTTGTGTTTTTGGTGCAACTTTCATTTTATGCCTAATCCTTTACACAAGATCTCAAGTAGCACTAACATGGCGTGTGTTAAATTACGGCGAGATTACAAGTTTTTGTCGGTAAGGCTTGCGTTGCTAACGAGCCTTTTTTTCACCGCTCCCTTAAGACAACGCTGGTATTACAGGTTTTTTTTAAACCTGGCGTTAGCCACAAAAAGGTGAGCGTAGAGCAAAATTTAGCTCCACATGTCACCTCAATACCAGCGCTGCTTACGGTAGCAGTGAGCTGGCTAAACGTGCTCATGCAGGATTTCCCCATAGGAAACAATGGGGCTGAGCTGGCTGAAAAATACCTAACACCTGCAAAAAAGCAGCGTTCAGCTCCTAACGCAGCCCCATTGATTCCTATGGGAAAAGGAATTTTATGTCTACACCTAACACCCTAAAATAAACCCCGAGTCTAAACATCCTTAATCTTACACTTATTAACCCCTAATCTGCCGTCCCCGACATCGTCGCCACCTACATTGTAATTATTAACCCCTACTCTGCCGCTCCGGACACCGCCCCAACCTACATTATCCCTATGAACCACTAATCTGCTGCCCCCAACATCACCAAACCCTACATTATATTTATTAACTCCTAATCTGTCCCCCCAATGTCGCCGCAACCTAACTACATTTATTAACCCCTAATCTGCCGTCGCCAACGTCACCGCCACTGTAATAAAGTTATTAACCCCTAAACCTAAGTCTAACCCTAACACCCCCTAATTTAAATATAATTTAAATAAATATAAATAAAATTACTACAATTAAATAAATGATTCCTATTTAAAACTAAATACTTACCTATAAAATAAACCCTAAGCTAGCTAAAATATAACTAATAGTTACATTGTATCTAGCTTAGGGTTTATTTTTATTTTACAGGCAACTTTGTATTTATTTTAACTGGGTAGAATAGTTATTAAATAGTTATTAACTATTTAATAGCTACCTAGTTAAAATAAGTACAAATTTACCTGTAATAATAATAAATCCTAACCTAAATTACAATTAAACCTAAAACTACACTATCATTAAATTAATTACATAAACTAACTACAATTAAAATAAATAAACTAAAGTACGAAAAAAAAACCCCACTAAATTACAGAAAATAAAAAAAGAATTACAAGAATTTTAAACTAATTACACCTACTCTAATCCCACTAATAAAATAAAAAAGCCCCCCAAAATAAAAAAATTCCCTACCCTATCCTAAATTACAAATAGCCCTTAAAAGGGCCTTTTGCGGGGCATTGCCCCAAAGTAATAAGCTAATTTACCTGTAAAAAAAAATACAATACCCCCCCAACATTAAAACCCACCAGCCACACACCCAACCCTACTCTAAAACCCACCAAATCCCCCCTTAATAAAACCTAACACTACCCCCTTGAAGATCACCCTACCTTGAGACGTCTTCACCCAGCCGGGCACAAGTGGACCTCCAGAGGGGCAGAAGTCTTCATCCGATCTGGCCAGAAGAGGTCCTCCAAGCGGCAGAAGTCTTCATCCAGATGGCATCTTCTATCTTCATCCATCCGGAGTGGGTCCATCTTCAATCCAGCCGACGCAGAGCATCCTCTTCAAATGAAGTCCAAGTGAAGAATGAAGGTTCCTTTAAATGACATCATCCAAGATGGCCTCCCTTGAATTCCAATTGGCTGATAGGATTCTATCAGCCAATCGGAATAAAGGTAGGAAAAATCCTATTGGCTGATCCAATCAGCCAATAGGATTGAGCTCGCATTCTAATAGCTGTTCCAATAAGCCAATAGAATGTGACCTCAATCCTATTGGCTGATAGCATCAGTCAATAAGATGTTTCCTACCTTAATTCCTATCAGTCAATTGGAATTCAAGGGACGCCATCTTGGATGACGTCATTTAAAGGAACCTTCATTCTTTGCTTAGACTTCGTTTGAAGAGGATGCTCCGCGTCGTCTGGATTGAAGATGGACCCGCTCCGCTCCGGATGGATGACGATAGAAGATGCCGTCTGGATGAAGACTTCTGCCGCTTGGAGGACCTCTTCTGCCTGGATCGGATGAAGACTTCTGCCCCTCTGGAGGTCCACTTGTGCCCGGCTGGGTGAAGACGTCTCAAGGTAGGGTGATCTTCAAGGGGGTAGTGTTAGGTTTTATTAAGGGGGGATTGGGTGGGTTTTAGGTTGGGTAGGGTTGAGTAGGGTTGGGTGTGTGGGTGGTGGGCTTTAATGTTGGGGGGGTATTGTATTTTTTTTTACAGGTTTTTTTTTAACAGGTAAAAGAGCTGATTACTTTAGGGCAATGCCCTGCAAAAGGTCCTTTTAAGGGCTATTTGTAATTTAGTATAGGGTTTTTTTTTATTTTGGGGGGCTTTTTTATTTTATTAGGGGGATTAGATTAGGTGTAATTAGTTTAAAATTCTTGTAATTATTTTTTTATTTTCTGTAATTTAGTGGGGGTTTTTTTCGTACTTTAGTTAATTTATTTTAATTGTAGTTGATTGTAGTTAGTTTATGTAATTAATTTAATGATAGTGTAGTGTTAGGTTTAATTGTAATTTAGGTTAGGATTTATTTTACAGGTACTTTTGTATTTATTTTAGCTAGGTAGTTATTAAATAGTTAATAACTATTTAATAACTATTGTACCTAGTTAAAATAAATACAAAGTTGCCTGTAAAATAAATATAAACCCTAAGCTAGATACAATGTAATTATTAGTTATATTGTAGCTAGCTTAGGGTTTATTTTATAGGTATTTAGTTTTAAATAGGAATCATTTATTTAATTGTAGTAATTTTATTTTGTTTTATTTAAATTATATTTAAGTTAGGGTGTGTTAGGGTTTGGGTTAGACTTAGGTTTAGGGGTTAAAAAATTTCATATAGTAGCAGCGACGTTGGGGGCGGCAGATTAGTGGTTAATAAATGTAGATAGGTGTCGGCGATGTTAGGGACAGCAGATTAGGGGTTAATAATATTTAACTAGTGTTTGCGAGGCAGGAGTGCGGCGGTTTAGGGGTTAATATATTTATTAAAGTGGCGTTGATGTCCGGTCGGCAGATTAGGGGTTAAAAAGTTAATTTAAGTGTTTGCGATGTGGGGGGAGGGGCTCGGTTTAGGGGTTAATAGGTAGTTTATGGGTGTTAGTGTACTTTGTAGCACTTTAGTTAAGAGTTTTATGTTACGGCGTTAGCCCATAAAACTCTTAACTACTGACGTTTAAATGCGGTAGGAGTCTTGACAGGAGAGGGTGTACCGCTCACTTCTTCCAAGACTCGTAATACCAGCATTAGGCAAATCCCATTAAAAAGATAGGATTGACGTAAGGGGATTTGCGGTAAGCTCGAGTCGCGGAAGAAATGTAAGCGGTACACCTGTACCTGCCAGACTCGTGATATCAGCGGGCGTTAAAAAGCAGCGTTGGGACCTCTCAACACTGCTTTATAAGGCTAACGCCAAACTCGTAATCTAGCCGTTAATTTGCACGGGCGCGTTTGCTTGAGCACAAACTAACGCACCACTTGTGATCTAGCCCAATGTTAAATTCCAGTCCTTTCAATAGAAACCCATAGTCATAGGAATATGGTATATGACAAGGTATTGTGCTGGGAAGAGCTCCTATAGTATTGTCATATTTCATATCCCTTTTAAACACTTTTTAAAAATGTATTTTACTAAAAAGATATATATTTATATTTGACTTTTAATATGTATAAATATGAGTAAAATAATTTATTTTGACATGTTTTACATGGATTTGTATAGACTTTTATTGTAGCCCTAACACTTTACATCAGGACTCCAGCTGCACTTGCGTTTTTAGTGTTGCTTGAGCAATGTTTAGCTCGGCCAATGATTAGCTTGGTGCGCTAAAGAATGTCAGCTGTACTTCGGTGGTTATTTTTTTTTTTACCATAGGCCTGTAATATGAGATTGTATGTTATTCCTTATCGCGGGTTGTGATACAGATGCACGCTGTGCTTCCAATAGCGATACACTTGTAATATTGGCCTCAGTGTTCAAAGCGCCTATCTCAGTGTTCAAAGCACCTATCTCAGTGTTCAAAGTGACTACCTCAGTGTTCAAAGTGACTACCTCAGTCTTCAAAATGCCTATCTCATTGTTCAAAGCGCCTACCTCAGCGTTCAAAGCGCCTATCACAGTGTTCAAAGCGCCTATCTCAGTGTTCAAAGCACCTATCTCAGTCTTCAAAATGCCTATCTCATTGTTCAATGCACCTACCTCAGTGTTCAAAGTGCCTATCTCAGTGTTCAAAGCACCTACCTCAGTCTTCAAAATGCCTACCTCATCGTTCAAAGAGCCTAGCTCAGTATTCAAAGCTCCTACCTCAGTGTTCAAAGTGCCTACCTCAGTCTTTAAAGTACCTACCTCAGTGTTGAAATTGCCTATCTCAGTGTTCAAAGCACATAATTCAGTGTTCAAAGCGCCTACCTCAGTGTTCGAAGCTTCTACCTCAGTGTTCAAAGCGCCTACCTCAGTGTTCAAAGCACCTACCTCAGTGTTCAAAGCGCCTACCTCAGTGTTCAAAGTGCCTACCTCAGTGTTCAAAGCGCCTATCTCATTGTTCAAAGCGCCTACCTCAGCGTTCAAAGCGCCTATCTCAGTGTTCAAAGCGCCTATCTCAGTGTTCAAAGCACCTATCTCAGTCTTCAAAATGCCTATCTCATTGTTCAATGCACCTACCTCAGTGTTCAAAGTGCCTATCTCAGTGTTCAAAGCACCTACCTCAGTCTTCAAAATGCCTACCTCATCGTTCAAAGAGCCTAGCTCAGTATTCAAAGCTCCTACCTCAGTGTTCAAAGTGCCTACCTCAGTCTTTAAAGTACCTACCTCAGTGTTGAAATTGCCTATCTCAGTGTTCAAAGCACATAATTCAGTGTTCAAAGCGCCTACCTCAGTGTTCGAAGCTTCTACCTCAGTGTTCAAAGCGCCTACCTCAGTGTTCAAAGCACCTACCTCAGTGTTCAAAGCGCCTACCTCAGTGTTCAAAGTGCCTACCTCAGTGTTCAAAGCGCCTACCTCATTGTTCAAAGCGCCTACCTCAGTGTTCAAAGCGCCTACCTCATTGTTCAAAGCACCTACCTCAGCGTTCAAAGCGCCTACCTCAGTCTTCAAAGCGCCTACCTCAGTCTTCAAAGCACCTACCTCAGTCTTCAAAGCGCCTACCTCAGTCTTCAAAGCGCCTACCTCAGTCTTCAAAGCATCTATCTCAGTGTTCAAAGTGCTTAGCTCAGTGTTCAAAGTGCCTACATCATTGTTCAAATTGTCTACCTCAGTACACTCTCATAGAAATAAGCAACACAGACCGAGAGGAAAAAGTACATATGATCATGGCAATTAGACTTTTATTTTAGTATAATTGTATGCTGTGTGTGAATCATGTAAGTTTGATTTCTTCTTGTACGTCACTTTTACTTTTCTCGTTGCCAGATGGCGTCTCACCTAAAGGACAGTGACAATCATTTCCCTTGTGCACAAACTCTTTGGGCTATATTTAAGAAGCAGCTAATGGTGCTTTGGAGGCCGATCGTTTATGGCTTGCCTGAAACGGAAGTTAAGAAGCAGCTGTCATAAGACCGCAGCTCCATAACCTGTCCGCCACCTTTAAGATGGTGGATAGAAATCATCCCGATCCAAACCGTTCTGGATGATTGACAGCCCATGCTAACAGCCGATTGGCTGCCAGTGAGCATTGCACAAGAGTTTCACTAGAAATGCTTGTGCAATGATAAATGTGGCCAGCTTATGCTGTCGGCATTTAGCGATGTCGAGCAGACATGATTCGCTATGGCCAATCATGTCTGCTCGAAATGTAATAAATCTACCCCTTTGTATCTACTGCATAACAGAGTCTTGTGCTTATTTCCATTGTGTCCGAATCATTTCATTTGCACAATGACATAAAATAATTTCCATACTCACACATTTCTAATATTTCCCTTTTATGTGTATGGAAATTGTCAGAGTAACATCTTGGCTTCCTGACCCTATGTAAATGCATTCTGGTATGTGCACTGGAGTGAGTACAGTGAGAGTTTTGGCAGCCGCGCATGGATGCTTTTTGGCGTGCTCCCTGTATAAACACAAGGTCATTATATTGTCAGTTCTCAGAAACAGACATTTTAAATGGGTTTTCCCAGTTACTATGTCCACACCTAAATTCTCAAGTCCTCTATTGCATCAGACAATTGACATAGTGGTACCAGATGTGAGACTAGGAACAATAAATACTCTATTGTATGCTATATATTATTTTGCTGTAGCAGAAATGAACACGCTGTATAGCTACACTCAGTATTCCTCAGAGAGAGTATTTAAATAAATGTATTTACATTAATAAGCATATTTTAATCTTTACTGTCCCTTTAATACACTATGGCAACTAATAAGACAAGCTTTAGATATATAAATATAAAAGGAAAGAGAGGAGTATTTTTATGCTCAGACATTTATCCAGCTATGTCTAAGTGAGTTTGTGATTGTGAGTCAAGTAACATGTGAGATGTCAAATCACTTGTATGGACCTGGTAATCCAGTCAGGCAAGCTGTATGCTCAACTGAGATAAAACAAAAGATGTGTGCCCTCTGCATCCCTTTGTACCTGCAATCTGCCCAACTGAGACATTAGATAAGATGTGTGCTCTCTGCAATATGCCTAAGTGAGACTTTAGACAAGATGTGTGCACTCTGCAATATGCCTAAGTGAGACATTAGATAAGATGTGTGCCCTCTGCAATATGCCTAAGTGAGACATTAGACAAGATGTGTGCCAAATGCAATATGTCTAAGTGACACATTAGAAAAGATGTGTGCCCTCTGCATCCCTTTTATACCTGCAATATGCTCAAGTGAGACATTAAATAAGATGTGTGCCCTCTGCGTCCCTTTTATACCTGCAATATGCTCAAGTGAGACATTAAATAAGATGTGTGCCCTCTGCGTCCCTTTTATACCTGCGATATGCCCAAGTGAGACATTAGATAAGATGTGTGCCCTCTGCGTCCCTTTTATACCTGCAATATGCCCAAGTGAGACATTAGATAAGATGTGTGCCCTCTGCATCCCCTTTATACCTGCAATATGCCCAAGTGAGACATTAGATAAGATGTGTGCCCTCTACATCCCTTTTATACCTGCAATATGCCCAACTGAGACATTAGATAAGATGTTTGCCCTCTACATCCCTTTTATACCTGCAGTATGCCCAAGTGAGATATAAGATAAGATGTGTGCCCTCTACATCCCTTTTATACCTGCAATATGCCCAAGTGAGATATTAGATAAGATGTGTGCCCTCTACATCCCTTTTATACCTGCAATATGCCCAAGTGAGACATTAGATAAGATGTGTGCCCTCTGCATCCCTTTTATAACTGCAATATGCCCAAGTGAGACATTAGATAAGATGTCTGCCCTCTGCATCCCTTTTATACCTGCAATATGCCCAACTGAGATATTAGATAAGATGTGTGCCCTCTGCGTCCCTTTTATACCTGCAATATGCCAAGTGAGACATTAGATAAGATGTGTGCCCTCTGCATCCCTTTTATACCTGCAATATGCCCAAGTGAGACATTAGATAAGATGTGTGCCCTCTGCATCCATTTTATACCTGCAATATGCCCAACTGAGAAATTAAATAAGATGTGTGCCCTATGCATCCCTTTTATACCTGCAATATGCCCAACTGAGATATTAGATAAGATGTGTGCCCTCTGTGTCCCTTTTATACCTGCAATATGCCCAACTGAGATATTAGATAAGATGTGTGCCCTCTGCATCCCTTTTACACCTGCAATATGCCTGAGTGAGACATTAGATAAGATGTGTGCCCTCTGCATCCCTTTTATACCTGCAATAAGCCCAACTGAGATATTAGATAAGATGTGTGCCCTCTGCATCCCTTTTATACCTGCAATATGCCCAACTGAGACATTAGATAAGATGTGTGCTCTCTGCAATATGCCTAAGTGAGACATTAGACAAGATGTGTGCACTCTGCAATATGCCTAAGTGAGACATTAGACAAGATGTGTGCCCTCTGCAATATGCCTAAGTGACACATTAGATAAGATGTGTGCCCTCTGCATCCCTTTTATACCTGCAATATGCTCAAGTGAGACATTAAATAAGATGTGTGCCCTCTGCATCCCTTTTATACCTGCAATATGCCCAAGTGAGACATTAAATAAGATGTGTGCCCTCTGCGTCCCTTTTATACTTGCAATATGCCCAAGTGAGACATTAGATAAGATGTGTGCCCTCTGCGTCCCTTTTATACCTGCAATATGCCCAAGTGAGACATTAGATAAGATGTGTGCCCTCTGCATCCCCTTTATACCTGCAATATGCCCAAGTGAGACATTAGATAAGATGTGTGCCCTCTACATCCCTTTTATACCTGCAATATGCCCAACTGAGACATTAGATAAGATGTTTGCCCTCTACATCCCTTTTATACCTGCAGTATGCCCAAGTGAGATATAAGATAAGATGTGTGCCCTCTACATCCCTTTTATACCTGCAATATGCCCAAGTGAGATATTAGATAAGATGTGTGCCCTCTACATCCCTTTTATACCTGCAATATGCCCAAGTAAGACATTAGATAAGATGTGTGCCCTCTGCATCCCTTTTATACCTGCAATATGCCCAAGTGAGACATTAGATAAGATGTGTGCCCTCTGTATCCCTTTTATAACTGCAATATGCCCAAGTGAGACATTAGATAAGATGTCTGCCCTCTGCATCCCTTTTATACCTGCAATATGCCCAACTGAGATATTAGATAAGATATGTGCACTCTGCCTCCCTTTTATACCTGCAATATGCCCAACTGAGATATTAAATAAGATGTGTGCCCTCTGCATCCCTTTTATACCTGCAATATGCCCAAGTGAGACATTAGATAAGATGTGTGCCCTCTGCGTCCCTTTTATACCTGCAATATGCCAAGTGAGACATTAGATAAGATGTGTGCCCTCTGCATCCCTTTTATACCTGCAATATGCCCAAGTGAGACATTAGATAAGATGTGTGCCCTCTGCATCCATTTTATACCTGCAATATGCCCAACTGAGAAATTAAATAAGATGTGTGCCCTATGCATCCCTTTTATACCTGCAATATGCCCAACTGAGATATTAGATAAGATGTGTGCCCTCTGCGTCCCTTTTATACCTGCAATATGCCCAACTGAGTTATTAGATAAGATGTGTGCCCTCTGCATCCCTTTTACACCTGCAATATGCCCGAGTGAGAAATTAGATAAGATGTAATAACACAGTAATATTCTCCAGGGTTCACAGTCACTGTAACTCAAAGTGATGGCTATGTAAGTACTCCAAAACAAAAACCTGCCGTTAAAGTGTTATAATGTGTATTGTCCCCATGGAAAGCACAAGTCCATTATCTCAGCGCAAGTGGAGGTAATTCACATTCAAACGATATGAGAAGAAAAGACAGAGGGTATAAGCCTCTACACTCACCCCACTGATAGTCAGCTTCACTTGTAAGTTTCACTCTAGACGTGATGGCAGCTTCCAGGTCACAGGTTTCGTCATCCCGGTGAACCGCAGCTTCTGTGCGGAATTATACACTAGACGTGCCTTCCTCTAAACGCCACCCAAGTCTTCTGGGCGTCTGACGTCATCATCGGAACATGCCGAAAGGGGGTGTGTGAGGCTTATCCAATCAGATCGCTCCGGCGCCGGTCAAATCTTCAGCTATCACAAGGGGGAACACTAAACGGCAGGTAAAGAACCAATAGGAGTAGAGGCTCTGTGGGCTCTTGAGAGTGAACGGACTCCTTGTAGTCCGTAAATATAAGCAAAAGAAAGAGATTCAAGAGTTCCAATTTTAGAAGAATCAAATGGCTTTATTAAGGATAAAATCCAAAGGTATACCAGCACAGTAACAGAGAGACAGCTGGCCCTACTAGTTTCGGCGGTGTGCCGTAATCTAAGACCTGCTGTGTATTTACAAGTGGGTGTTTAAAAGTAACTCTCTACACAATCATTGGCTACAGAGGGGTTAGAAATACCACTCCCCCTTAACCCTTGCCTCGGTGAAAACAAATGGAGGAAATTACCAACATAGATGTAGACAAATGTAATATAATACATAAGTTGAAATACATACATTAATAAGAGTCAAATTAATTAGAAGAGGGGGGGAGAAAGTTTTAACATTAATAATCTACAACTAGAGCTGCATGTCATATTAGAAAATAACAATAGTTTTGTTACCAGAAATGGATTAAATATATACAAATATGTACAATAGTATGAATAAATCAATAGCGAGCAAAATAAACAAGTTGAAAATTGAGGAATACAATTGATGAATATAAAATCCATTCAGCAAGACAAGAACACATTATGACATATATAACTACAGAGCCTGGTTATGCTAGAAGACCAATACAAAAGATGCAATCTAATGAAGACAAATCCTCAAGTGTAGTGGTACATAATGGGGTACTAGAGATAAACCATTGAAGTTATAAGCATAAGAGAGTCAAAATTAGGACTTCTCAAATATGAATATCTAGGTACCCTCATATTTACCAATACAAGAACAATCAAAATACAATGCATAAACAATATATATTATTTTTATTATTTAATCAAATCTAATAACCAAAAAGCCCTAACAGTAAAGATATGAACACATGAGATTGAACCTAAAACAACATAATATAATGTTGTATTTATCTCGATTATAAAAAAGGTTTTTATTATTAGGAATTCTGTTTCTCCAAAAAATGTGAAATGGCTTAAATATTCTGAATGTTGTTTACCAATGTAGATGCTAACTATACAGTAAATGAAAAAGCAACAGTGCTATATTATATTCAGCACCAGTGATTGATCAGATCAAATTCCGAATTGAAGCCATTAGGGACCTGAGTGCGTAGTCTGAAAATCCAGAATGCTTCCTGGCGTGCTAAAATAGCATCTTTGTCCCCACCTCTTGGTGGTCTCCTAATGGCCTCAATTGCTCGCCACTTGAAAGATCTGACATCTCCATGATGAATTTCAATAAAATGTCTGGCTAATTCTGAACATGTCTTTTCGTTCCTAATATAGCCAAAATGTTCCCGTACTCTGGTACGGATATCTCGAGACGTCATGCCCACATACTGTAGTTTGTGACAAACACATTCAATAACATAAACTACATAATTAGTTGAGCATTTTATGCAACCCTTTGTTTCATATGTGTGGTTGGTAACACAAGAGTAGAAATTTCTACCTTCTGTGATAAAATCACAGGCCTTGCATCTTGAGACCCCACACTTATAGGTCCCATTTACAGAGAGCCAAGTAGTGGGCCTGGTTTTCTGTGTTATTTGACTTGGAGATAGGATGTTTCCTAATGTGACATTTCTGGAATAAACACATTTGAATCCTCTCTCCACTACCGTTTTTAGTTGTTTGTCCCCATATAACATGGGAAAGTATTTCTTGAGAATTCTACAAATCTCGTAGAATTCCGTTGAATACTTAGTGATGAAGAGTGTACAATTTTTGGTTTTGTGATCAGACTTAGTAAGTATGCTTTTTTGAAGGACATCACCTCTTTTAGTTTTGGTTACTTCATCCAAGACATTATCAACCAAAGATTGGTTGTACCCTCTTTCAAGCAACCTATTTTTTATCTCTTGGCTCTCCTTTTTGTAATCAGATTCCCTATTGCAGATCCTTTTAGCCCTAAGTAGCTGCCCTTTTGTGATACCCTTAAAAACATGTTTAGGGTGGGCGCTTTTGTGATGTAAAAGGGTATTTCCTGCAATAGGTTTTCGATACAAATTGGATATAATGGTGCCAGTGTCAGTGTCTCCCCTTAGGTTAACATCCAAGAAATGGATTTCTGATTTCTGCCATTCATGGGTGAATTTCACTCCATTGTCACTTATATTCAGGAATTCTGTGAACTCCTCAGCCGATTTGCCATTAGAGGACCAAATAATAATCAGATCGTCAATGAAACGTTTATACAATCGTATATGATGGATGAAGGGGTTTCTATCTGCATAGACAAAGTTGGTCTCTAGCCATCCCATAAATATGTTAGCATATGACGGGGCAAATTTTGCCCCCATGGCAGTACCTTGTCTCTGCAGATAGAATACCCCCTCAAACATAAAATAATTATGTTTTAACAAAAAAGAGGTCACTCTGATGATAAAATCGGCTGCAGAGTTATCCATGGAATAAAAGGATTCCAAAAAGTGTTTAATGGCAATAATGCCCATATCATGGGGGATAGTGGAATATAATGACACCACATCGATGGTGAGCCAACTATCCAGTGGTGTCCAGACAAAACCATCGAGTATCTGTAAGATATGTGTGGTGTCCCTGATGTAACTGTGTAAGGAATGTACAATGGGTTGCAGGATAGCGTCCAACCATTCTGACAATGGCTCTAAAAGGGAGCCAATGCCAGAAACGATCGGACGTCCCTTAACCTCCTCAAGACTCTTGTGAACTTTTGGCAAATGATGGAAGATCGGGACCACTGGGTACTCAACATATAGATATTGAACAGTATCGTCATCCATGAGGTCCAAAAATCTTCCATCATCCAACAATTGTGATAATTCCCTCTGGAATCTTTTAGTGGGATCACATGAGAGAACTGAATATGTGTCAGGATCTCCCAATTGTCTCATGGCTTCATGGATATATGTGTCCTTATCAAGGAGTACAACACTTCCACCCTTGTCAGAGTTCCTAATGACAAGGGAATTATTATTTTTAAGAGCAGCTAGTGCTTCTTTTTCGCGTAAAGACAAATTGTATTTACTGGTTTTTTTAGAGTAATGGAGAGAAGTTAGGTCTTCCACCACTCTCTTGTGATAGAGTTCCAGGTTTTTACCTCTACTGTGGATAGGGTAAAATTTAGACTGAGGTTTAAATTTAGGAAAAACCTCTGTTGCTGTTGTTTCTGTAATTGCAGATTCTGCTTGTAAACTCTCAAGAGTTGTTAGATCACAAACATCTTGAAAGTTATTTATATTAGACATGGGCAAAGCAGACCTTCTAGAGGGAGCCCTGTTGGTTGCTTGTTCGATATCTGTATTAGGATGTGCAGATTCAGGATTATTGAAATGTTTTTGTAAGGTAAGCTTCCTTATAAATTTATTCACATCCACTATGGTGTTAAATAGATTAAAGCTGTTATCAGGGCAAAAACCCAAGCCATAATTCAACACTTTGATTTCAACCTGATTAAGTGAATGCGAAGATAAATTTATAACACTGCCTAAGTTAGGCGTTTGGTCTCTCTCAAGGTATACCGATGTTTCTGAACCCCATCCTTCCCTCCCCCTTTGGTTTTTTTTGGAACAGGCCGAAAAACCTGCGATTTATTTGTAGCTGCATGATCGGATATCATATTGGACCCCCCTTCACCAGCATGGGATTTAAGAATAGATGATGTATTATCTGTCACGCTGCCAGGTGTTTTATACCTGACAGCTTGACCACATTCTACATCAACATTGCTAGTATTACTGGGTATGGTTGTTTGGTTAATAGATTCCGGTGGGTCACCCCTCAATAATTGGGAGGTAAATTCACCATCTGATCCGGACTGTTCCTCACCCGATGTTGAAGCTACAGGTGATGAATGTTCATCATCTGTTGAATCCACATCAGCAAAACTGACTTTTTTCTTTTGTTTGTTCTTGTTCCTATTTTTATTTTTGTTTGTATTTTTGTGGTTATATGGACCACCACCCTGATCATCACTACCTGAGCCTTCACTCCCATCTGTAATATTCAAATTGCCTTTATTCTTATTTTTATTTTTGTTTGTATTCCTTCCTCTGAATCTTGCTTGTTTTTGCCAAATAAAGACGTTTCCCTCATTATAGTCCCTTTGATCCCTGAGGAACTTAGTATGTTTTGTGGATATAAGGGTTTTTCTATTATTCTCAACTACCTCGGCCAACATTTTGTCAAAACAACTATATTCTTCTAGATCTTGAAATTTAGACAATTCATTTTGGAGTATAACAATTTCATCTCTTACTGATTGTAATTGTTTAGATTTATAGTTGACTAACAAAACCATAAGCCTCAGTGAACATTCAGATAAAATGTCATTCCATTCCCTGATGAATTCGCTGTCTGTGACAACAAAGTTGGGAAACTTTTTTACTCTAAGGCCTCTGGGTATCATCTTAAGTCCAAGGTATTTATTTATAATCCAAGTGTCCAATTTCAGGCGTATCTCTCTTAGCCTTAATAGTTCCAAGCTGTAAAACAAATCCCCCAATTTAATGTCACTAGACTCCTGGTTGAAAAATTCCTCCAGCTCCAACCCTTCAAAATCACAATCGCTAGGGGGTAGCAATGAGTAGAATTGTGCTGATACCGTGGCCTCCATATTAAGGATAAGGTGTACAGAGAGTATCTGTTATAATAAAGTCACTGAATAAGCCTCTAGGAAACAGAGGAGAGCCGATGGGGATCAAGGAAAAAGATGCAATAACACAGTAATATTCCCCAGGGTTCACAGTCACTGTAACTCAAAGTGATGGCTATGTAAGTACTCCAAAACAAAAACCTGCCGTTAAAGTGTTATAATGTGTATTGTCCCCATGGAAAGCACAAGTCCATTATCTCAGCGCAAGTGGAGGTAATTCACATTCAAACGATATGAGAAGAAAAGACAGAGGGTATAAGCCTCTACACTCACCCCACTGATAGTCAGCTTCACTTGTAAGTTTCACTCTAGACGTGATGGCAGCTTCCAGGTCACAGGTTTCGTCATCCCGGTGAACCGCAGCTTCTGTGCGGAATTATACACTAGACGTGCCTTCCTCTAAACGCCACCCAAGTCTTCTGGGCGTCTGACGTCATCATCGGAACATGCCGAAAGGGGGTGTGTGAGGCTTATCCAATCAGATCGCTCCGGCGCCGGTCAAATCTTCAGCTATCACAAGGGGGAACACTAAACGGCAGGTAAAGAACCAATAGGAGTAGAGGCTCTGTGGGCTCTTGAGAGTGAACGGACTCCTTGTAGTCCGTAAATATAAGCAAAAGAAAGAGATTCAAGAGTTCCAATTTTAGAAGAATCAAATGGCTTTATTAAGGATAAAATCCAAAGGTATACCAGCACGGTAACAGAGAGACAGCTGGCCCTACTAGTTTCGGCGGTGTGCCGTAATCTAAGACCTGCTGTGTATTTACAAGTGGGTGTTTAAAAGTAACTCTCTACACAATCATTGGCTACAGAGGGGTTAGAAATACCACTCCCCCTTAACCCTTGCCTCGGTGAAAACAAATGGAGGAAATTACCAACATAGATGTAGACAAATGTAATATAATACATAAGTTGAAATACATACATTAATAAGAGTCAAATTAATTAGAAGAGGGGGGGAGAAAGTTTTAACATTAATAATCTACAACTAGAGCTGCATGTCATATTAGAAAATAACAATAGTTTTGTTACCAGAAATGGATTAAATATATACAAATATGTACAATAGTATGAATAAATCAATAGCGAGCAAAATAAACAAGTTGAAAATTGAGGAATACAATTGATGAATATACAATCCATTCAGCAAGACAAGAACACATTATGACATATATAACTACAGAGCCTGGTTATGCTAGAAGACCAATACAAAAGATGCAATCTAATGAAGACAAATCCTCAAGTGTAGTGGTACATAATGGGGTACTAGAGATAAACCATTGAAGTTATAAGCATAAGAGAGTCAAAATTAGGACTTCTCAAATATGAATATCTAGGTACCCTCATATTTACCAATACAAGAACAATCAAAATACAATGCATAAACAATATATATTATTTTTATTATTTAATCAAATCTAATAACCAAAAAGCCCTAACAGTAAAGATATGAATACATGAGATTGAACCTAAAACAACATAATATAATGTTGTTGTTACGGTTACCCTTAGTCTCGCTGAGAGATGGACCGCTTAGTAGCCTGGATCCCTATTGCTAAAGAGGGGAGAAGCTGCTTTCCATAGTATTCTATATGAGTCTCGCAAATATAGAATAATCTCCCTTAGCTGCAGTACAGCTAGGATACCCTTCTGCCCACAAAAACGAGTCAACGCTGCGATTGAGGGTCAAACAAGAACTCAGGACTGGGATGCCCAGCCTGCTTTTTATTAAGGTTACATGCACACAGGGCACTCCCAGGGGGAGAGGGGGGGAAGCACAAAATCCCCCATCACACATTTAGATAGAGAGCACTGTCCTTTGACAGGCCACAATAGGATTACAGTACTTAAGATAACAAGTTTACAAGTTCATCTTATCAATTAGCAGTCTGGCTCCAGAGGTGATTAGACAATAGTTTCTAAAAGCTGAAAAAAAAGAGTTAACTCTTTATGAAATGAAACTTGTTACAGTTTTCTTGGAGCCCTTCTTAGGCGCTGGCTTGCTGGTTCAGGCATTGCTGCTGGGAAATAAGCTCTTCACAACAAAATAACTAATGCTTCTGTAACATTGCTCCCTTTCTGTGGAACACTCTGGCAGACACGGTCTGACCCCTTTTCGGGGCAGACTAAGGCTGTCCAGACCGCTGGTTATGCGGGGCTGAGGTCGGTTTGTCTGGACAACCCGTCGGCGTTGCCATTCTGTTTCCCAGGTCTGTAAGTAATGGTGAAATTGAAGGTTTGCAACGATAAGCTCCAACGTAATAGCCTGCCGTTATCTCCAGAGACCCGGTTCAGCCACACCAACGGGTTATGGTCGGTGACCAGAGTGAACTCCTGACCATATAAATAGGGAGTCAATTTCTTTAATGCCCACACCAAAGCCAAACACTCCTTTTCGACCGCTGCATAGCTGACTTCGCGGGGCAGGAGCTTCCGGCTGATGTAGGCAACTGGATGCTCCCCTCCATCTTCGCCTACTTGGCTGAGGACGGCTCCCAGCCCGAACATGGAAGCATCTGTATGGACGATAAAACGTTTGTTAAGGGCTGGGGCCGCCAAGACAGGAGCGTTAATTAGAGCATTTTTGAGAGCCTGGAAAGCCGTTTCACAGTGGGGAGACCACAGGACCTGTCGAGGTAAGTTCTTCTTGGTCAAGTCAGTCAGGGGTTTGGCAAGTGTGCTGTAGTCTGGTACGAACCGTCTATAGTACCCTGCCGTGCCCAGGAAGGCTAGGACCTGAGTCTTAGTGATGGGGGTGGGCCAATTGGCGACAGCTTCTATTTTGGCCGGCTCTGGTCGCTGCTTTCCACACCCCACCCGGTGACCCAGGTACTGTACCTCGGCCATCCCAAAGTGGCATTTTTCTGGCTTCAGAGTCAGGCCAGCAGCCCGGATCTGATCCAGAACCATTCCCACATGAGCTAAGTGGTCCTCCCAGGACTCACTGTGGATCGCTATGTCGTCCAGGTAGGCGCAAGCAAAACTCTGGAAGCCATCCAGGAGCCTATCCACCAAGCGCTGGAATGTAGCTGGGGCATTCTTCATCCCAAACGGCATTACCCTAAACTGATATAAGCCGAATGGGGTGACGAATGCCGACTTGGGGATAGCCTCTGGGGCCAGGGGAATCTGCCAGTAACCTTTGCAGAGGTCAATAGTGGTCAGGTAATTTCCCCTGGCTATACGATCGAGTAGCTCGTCTACCCTGGGCATAGGGTAAGCGTCCGTCACGGTATTTTCATTGAGCCTCCGATAGTCTACGCAGAACCGGGTGGTCCCATCTTTCTTGGGCACCAAGACAACTGGGGAGGCCCAGGGACTATCGGAGGGCTCAATTACCCTGAGCTGGAGCATCTCATCGATCTCCTTCTTCATTCCTGTCCTAACTGCTTCGGGGATTCGGTACGGAGCCTGGCGCAAGGGAGCTTGTCCCGGAGTATCTACCTGGTGGGTGGTTAAAGTAGTGTACCCTGGCTTCGGGGAGAAGGTGAGGTGTTTGGACTGGAGGAGTTGGTTGAGCTGCTCCCTTTCAGTGGGGCTAAGTCGGTCCCCTATCTGAACCTGCGCCACTATACCTGTGGGGAGGCTCTTTTCTAATAGGTCTGGAATGGGTAAACTGTCGGGGTCTTCCTGAGGGGAACAACATACGGCCGTCACGTTCTCTGGTCGCTCAAAATATTCCTTGAGCATGTTTACATGGAATGTCTTTCTAAGATTGTTGTCGTGGCAGCTAGCTATCACATAAGTGGTGTCTCCCCTTTTCTCTACGATCTGGTAGGGACCCTGCCAGGACGCCTGCAATTTGTCTGTCTTCACCGGCTTAAGTACTAACACCTTTTGTCCTATGGTGAAGATTCTCTTTCGGGCCCCCCGATCGTACCATACTTTCTGTCTTCTCTGGGCCAACTGGAGATTAGCCCGCACGGATTTGGCTAATTGCTCCATTCGGTCCCTGAGTTCCAGCACGTATGGCACAATTGGGACACCGTCAGCCTCCATCTCTCCCTCCCAGTGCTCCCGGATCAGGTTTAGGGGTCCCCGTACCTTTCTTCCGTAGAGCAACTTGAAGGGAGAGAACCCTGTCGTTTCCTGGGGCACCTCCCGATAAGCAAATAGGAGGTGCGGCAGGAAGCGTTCCCAGTCTCGGTATTCCTGAGTGAACGTCTTGAGCATTTGCTTGAGGGTCCCATTGAACCTCTCACACAGCCCGTTCGTCTGGGGGTGGTATGGGGAGCTTAGGAGGGACTTAATTTTGCAAACCTGCCAGAGTTGTTGGGTCAATTCAGCCGTAAATTGGGTGCCTCGGTCGGATAGGATTTCTTTTGGAAATCCTACCCGGGAGAACACCTGTACTAGTGCATTCGCTACCGTATCCGCTTGTATGTTGGATAGGGCGACAGCCTCTGGGTACCTGGTAGCGTAGTCCACTACGGTAAGAATGTATCGCTTACCGGAGGGACTAGGGGTAGCCAGTGGTCCCACTAAGTCAATAGCAACCCGGCTGAAGGGTTCCTCTACAATGGGCATATTTACTAGCTGGGCTTTAGGGTGATCGCCTCGCCTTCCTACTCGTTGACACACATCGCAGGTGTTACAGTAAGTTCTAACGTCAGCGTGCACCCCTGGCCAAAAGAACGTGTGAGTAATGCGGTGTAGGGTACGGGTAACGGCTAGGTGGCCTGCTAAGGGGATGTCGTGGCCTATTTTGAGGATTTCTTGACGGTATTTGTGGGGCACTACCAGCTGTCGCCTACGCTGTCCCCTTTTCTCTGTCCAGCGGTATAGTTTCCCTTTTTCCCATAAGAATGTTTCGTTATCTGCCCCGCCCCCTCCGGTCTCTGCTCGTTCCCGGTACTTTTGTAAGGTCGGGTCAGTCTTAGACTCTGCCTCGAAGGCATCTGGGGTGTCCCAGGGTATGGGGCCTAACCTGTCAGGCAAGGTCGGGGTAGGTCTTACCTGTGTCTCCCGCACTGGTGAGAGCTCTCGCTCCGTCCGGGCTTGGGCCCGTGTAGTCACTGGGTCCGCCTCGTTGTTGCATACTGGAGCATAGGCAGAAGTCATGGGGCCCAAATCGTTGCCCAGTAGTACTTCGGCAGGTAAATTATCCATTAGGCCCACGTTCACAGCCCCCTTTCCCGCTCCCCAATCAAGATGCACTTTAGCTGTTGGAATTTTGTACACATCCCCCCCCGCCACTCTAACGGCCACAGTCTGTCCGGATCGCTTGTGCTCTGGCACCAAATGACTCTGTACCAGCGTGATAGTAGCCCCTGTGTCTCGCAATCCCTCGGTAGATCGCCCCTCGAGCCATACCCTCTGCCGATGGTGCTGGCGGTTATCTGAGGCAGCATATACAGGGTCTGCCTCGTGAAGCGGCCCCACATATCCCTCCATAGGGGCCTCTTGGTTAACACAGAGGGCCCGGGCCGGACGATAGGACCCAGAGGGGTAATTGTAATTCCTGGGTGTCTGGTGCGTATTAAGGGGGCAGCTAGCCATGAAATGCCCTGGTTGCTTGCATCGGTGGCAAGTCGGTCTGGGACGCTCAGAGCTGTTATTGGGTGGTCCTGAGTGTCGGACGGGCCCTGTGGGCACCGGGGCTCGGAATTCAGCACGAGGGGGTGCACGGTAAACCTCTCTGGGTTCGACCCGTGCTGGAGCTCGGTAGTTCATGGGTTCGTGAAGACGGGAGTCATAATGTTCATCGGCCAATTTGGCTGCTTCTTCTAAGGTAGAAGGCCGCCTGTCTCGCAGCCATTCCTTCCCTTGCTGTTCCATGCCATTATAAAAATGTTCTAAGAGAAACAATTGTAAAATTTCCTCCCCAGTCACCGCTTTACTTCCGCTCAGCCAGTGATTTGCCGCTCTCCGCATTCGGTGCGCCCATTCCATATGGGTATCGTTAGGCTTCTTTTCCGTGCCCCGAAACTGTCGGCGATACGTGTCCGGAGTTACAGCGTACCGTCGCAACAGTGTCTCCTTAACTAGCTCATACTGTGTCACTTCCTCAGCACCCAGAGTACGAAAGGCTTCCAGGGCTCGCCCGGATAGTTTCCCAGACAATATCGTGGGCCACTCTCTGTTGGGAATCTGGTGCAGGGCACATTGCCTTTCGAAGTCGGCCAAATATTCATCAATCCCTGTCTCGCTCTCTAGGAAGGGTCGAAATGCCGCATAGGGTATCTTGGGCCTCCCAGCATTTTCGACAGGGATGATTACCTGCGGGGCTTCAGCATTGCGGTGTGCGTTCGCTAGGTTGAGTTCGTGGGCTCGAGTCTCTCGTATATCCTCGTCCGCCTCCGCCATCAACTGCTGTACCAATTCCATGGAGGGGTTCGGCCCGTATAATGAGAGCCTTTCCCGAACAATCCTGGTTTTTTCGTCACTAATCGTGGTCGGTGTTTCCGCCATTGTGAAGCTCTGATCCAGTTCGGTCAATTCTGCGATCAGCTCTCTCCTCGGCCGGTTGCTGGCGTACCCCCCTCTGCTTTCAAGTAAATCCTTTAGGGTTGTACGCTTCAATTTTTCGTAAGCGCTCTCCATCCGTTCTGTACCTCTCCTAGGAAATCCAGGAAAATCCCGCCGCTGCCGCCAAATGTTACGGTTACCCTTAGTCTCGCTGAGAGATGGACCGCTTAGTAGCCTGGATCCCTATTGCTAAAGAGGGGAGAAGCTGCTTTCCATAGTATTCTATATGAGTCTCGCAAATATAGAATAATCTCCCTTAGCTGCAGTACAGCTAGGATACCCTTCTGCCCACAAAAACGAGTCAACGCTGCGATTGAGGGTCAAACAAGAACTCAGGACTGGGATGCCCAGCCTGCTTTTTATTAAGGTTACATGCACACAGGGCACTCCCAGGGGGAGAGGGGGGGAAGCACAAAATCCCCCATCACACATTTAGATAGAGAGCACTGTCCTTTGACAGGCCACAATAGGATTACAGTACTTAAGATAACAAGTTTACAAGTTCATCTTATCAATTAGCAGTCTGGCTCCAGAGGTGATTAGACAATAGTTTCTAAAAGCTGAAAAAAAAGAGTTAACTCTTTATGAAATGAAACTTGTTACAGTTTTCTTGGAGCCCTTCTTAGGCGCTGGCTTGCTGGTTCAGGCATTGCTGCTGGGAAATAAGCTCTTCACAACAAAATAACTAATGCTTCTGTAACAGTTGTATTTATCTCGATTATAAAAAAGGTTTTTATTATTAGGAATTCGGTTTCTCCAAAAAATGTGAAATGGCTTAAATATTCTGAATGTTGTTTACCAATGTAGATGTTAACTATACAGTAAATTAAAAAGCAACAGTGCTATATTATATTCAGCACCAGTGATTGATCAGATCAAATTCCGAATTGAAGCCATTAGGAACCTGAGTGCATAGTCTGAAAATCCAGAATGCTTCCTGGCGTGCTAAAATAGCATCTTTGTCCCCACCTCTTGGTGGTCTCCTAATGGCCTCAATTGCTCGCCACTTGAAAGATCTGACATCTCCATGATGAATTTCAATAAAATGTCTGGCTAATTCTGAACATGTCTTTTCGTTCCTAATATAGCCCAAATGTTCCCGTACTCTGGTACGGATATCTCGAGACGTCATGCCCACATACTGTAGTTTGTGACAAACACATTCAATAACATAAACTACATAATTAGTTGAGCATTTTATGCAACCCTTTGTTTCATATGTGTGGTTGGTAACACAAGAGTAGAAATTTCTACCTTCTGTGATAAAATCACAGGCCTTGCATCTTGAGACCCCACACTTATAGGTCCCATTTACAGAGAGCCAAGTAGTGGGCCTGGTTTTCTGTGTTATTTGACTTGGAGATAGGATGTTTCCTAATGTGACATTTCTGGAATAAACACATTTGAATCCTCTCTCCACTACCGTTTTTAGTTGTTTGTCCCCATATAACATGGGAAAGTATTTCTTGAGAATTCTACAAATCTCGTAGAATTCCGTTGAATACTTAGTGATGAAGAGTGTACAATTTTTGGTTTTGTGATCAGACTTAGTAAGTATGCTTTTCTGAAGGACATCACCTCTTTTAGTTTTGGTTACTTCATCCAAGACATTATCAACCAAAGATTGGTTGTACCCTCTTTCAAGCAACCTATTTTTTATCTCTTGGCTCTCCGTTTTGTAATCAGATTCCCTATTGCAGATCCTTTTAGCCCTAAGTAGCTGCCCTTTTGTGATACCCTTAAAAACATGTTTAGGGTGGGCGCTTTTGTGATGTAAAAGGGTATTTCCTGCAATAGGTTTTCGATACAAATTGGATATAATGGTGCCAGTGTCAGTGTCTCCCCTTAGGTTAACATCCAAGAAATGGATTTCTGATTTCTGCCATTCATGGGTGAATTTCACTCCATTGTCACTTATATTCAGGAATTCTGTGAACTCCTCAGCCGATTTGCCATTAGAGGACCAAATAATAATCAGATCGTCAATGAAACGTTTATACAATCGTATATGATGGATGAAGGGGTTTCTATCTGCATAGACAAAGTTGGTCTCTAGCCATCCCATAAATATGTTAGCATATGACGGGGCAAATTTTGCCCCCATGGCAGTACCTTGTCTCTGCAGATAGAATACCCCCTCAAACATAAAATAATTATGTTTTAACAAAAAAGAGGTCACTCTGATGATAAAATCGGCTGCAGAGTTATCCATGGAATAAAAGGATTCCAAAAAGTGTTTAATGGCAATAATGCCCATATCATGGGGGATAGTGGAATATAATGACACCACATCGATGGTGAGCCAACTATCCAGTGGTGTCCAGACAAAACCATCGAGTATCTGTAAGATATGTGTGGTGTCCCTGATGTAACTGTGTAAGGAATGTACAATGGGTTGCAGGATAGCGTACAACCATTCTGAATATGGCTCTAAAAGGGAGCCAATGCCAGAAACGATCGGACGTCCCTTAACCTCCTCAAGACTCTTGTGAACTTTTGGCAAATGATGGAAGATCGGGACCACTGGGTATTCAACATATAGATATTGAACAGTATCGTCATACCCTGCATCCCTTTTATACCTGCAATATGCCCAACTGAGATATTAGATAATATGTGTGCCCTCTGCATCCCTTTTATAACTGCAATATGCCCAAGTGAGACATTAGATAAGATGTGTGCCCTCTGCATCCCTTTTATACCTGCAATATGCCCAACTGAGATATTAGATAAGATGTGTGCCCTCTGCGTCCCTTTTATACCTGCAATATGCCCAACTGAGACATTAGATAAGATGTGTGCCCGCTGCATCCCTTTTATACCTGCAATATGCCCAAGTGAGACATTAGATAAGATTAGTGCCCTCTGCATCCCTTTTATATCTGTAATATGCCCAACTGAGACATTAGATAAGATGTGTACCCTCTTCATCCCTTTTATACCTGTAATATGCCCAACTGAGACATTAGATAAGATATGTGCCCTCTGCATCCCTTTTATACCTGTAATATGCCCAACTGAGACATTAGATAAGATGCGTGCCCTCTGCGTCCCTTTTATACCTGCTTTATGCTCAACTGAGATAAAACAAAAGATGTGTGCCCTCTGCATCCCTTTTATACCTGCAATATGCCCAACTGGGACATTAGGTAAGATGTGTGCCCTCTGCATCCCTTTTATACCTGCAATATGCCCAAGTGAGACATTAGATAAGATGTGTGCCCTCTGCATCACTTTTATACCTGCAATATGCCCAACTGGGACATTAGGTAAGATGTGTGCCCTCTGCATCCCTTTTATACCTGCAATATGCCCAAGTGAGACATTAGATAAGATGTGTGCCCTCTGCATCCCTTTTATACCTGCAATATGCTTAAGTGAGACATTAGATAAGATGTGTGCCCTCTGCATCCCTTTTTTTTTTTTTTTTTTTTTTTTTTTTTTTTATATTTAAAGATTTTTATTGAGGTTTTTGGAAGCATTTACAAAAACAAGTGAAATTACCTTGTGACAGGAAAGACATATTTTGTAATAGACTGTACATTAGTAAAATGGCATGCATTCTCAGACATATACAGATTCAAAATTAAACAGGTAACTTTAACTGTAACCTCTCTTTTTTTTTTTTTTTTTTTTTATGTGAATATAGAAACCTCCTCAGGTACCAATAGGTCACTCTTGGACCCTTGAAAAACATCAATAATCAATGGAGGTTAGGTAGCTAAACCTATTGCCACTCTTGGGCTTGGAAGAGCAGTAGCAGCTAAACTGACTGAGTGCAGAATAACAACCCAGGTGTAAAGATGTGTGAGTTAAGGAGATAACCAAAAATAATCTAATAGAGAGCTGAATTGGCTGAAAACATATTAACGTGTGCACAGAGAACTGCAGTGTAGTGTACTATATAAAGGACCAGCAACTAGGTAATGCTCTACTACCCTATGTGTAATAGTAGTGATGGCTGTGTAGGCTGTGTAGTTAGAAGATTTAATGCAGCTATGATTTATGTACTGGCTAATAGATAGGAAAAAGTATATTTAAATGTCCTGGCTAGCAGCAAAGTTAATAGAGATCATTGTTGTGTTGTCTCATTATGTACACAAGGGAGACTAACTTAACCAGGTGGTTGGGAATATTAAAGTTAATTAAAAATAGCTATGGGCCTAAAGTATCATAATAGTTAAACAAACACTGGTCCACCATGACCTCCTCTCTAGTTGTGACCTGCCCTGCAGTAAATGTGTACATCTAAAGGAATCAGCTTGCTACAGCTTGTAAATTATAGGTAATAAAAAGAGAAAAGAGTGCAGCACCAACAATACATTCATTAAATAACTATCAAAGAATTAGGGGGATATGAACATACGTATATGAGTGTGTTTCTCTCACTGGAAGCATGAAAATAAAAGTCATTAGTGCGTCCATATTAGCATACATCTATGCAGTCTATTCGGAACATTCGTGGGAACGTTAACATGGCAAAAACATAACTGAGACAGGCTAATCTTTAATGAAATCCCCGGGGTCTCTTTGCAGGCACAGAAATCAGTGTCAGCCAATGTAAGTCTGCATGTCTTAACCCACTCTGGGTCTCTGGAGGCAGGAAAAGTTACAGCCATGACAGTCTGGTATGGTTTCAGGATTATCTCCCGGTTCCCCTGTACCCAGAAGCGTTTTGAGAATTAGCCCACTCCTGATCTATCCAGTTTCATCACAGAAGCCAGAACCGCCCTGACTTTACTGCTTGAGGCTTCGGGACCTGCACTTCTGATTAGCAGAGATGACCCTCCGGGGTCCCAGCTTTCCGGAACCGAGACAGCAGTAAAAACTACACAAGTGTTCGTCTGGCCTGACAGTGGGATTGGGTGACACTGCTGCTGTGCATTACCAGGACTCACCGTATCAACTGTCGGCATCGTTTTTCCCCCAGTGCATGTGGTCACTAGTAGAGGATTGATTAAGTCCCAGCTCATACCTGGTATCTCCGTGTACATGGAGGTGAAGGACAGCTGCGGGAGAGGCCAAGTATGTGCGGCCGAACTCTTCCTAGTCGGCGTATCTTCATATTCAGGTAAAGTAGATGTTTGCGGTCCTTTAACTTTCTTTGGGTCAGCAGGAGCGTTCGGTGCATTCCTAGAGAGTGCTAGATTTTCAGTTGCTGGGTTCTCTATATGAGCAGCTCTTCCCCAGTCAACGGTACAGCAGTTGGGATCTCTTTGTGCTGTGAGAAGGTCTCTCACGTTTGCAGCATTCCATAGCGAAGCCTCATTATCACTGGCCACGGGGACCGCAGATGGAGTCAGAAACACAAGTTCTCTGGAAGCGTAGTCGGTGACGGGTAGCGGGCTCCGAGGACAGGGGTCTCCCCTACTCCCCCCCTCTGACCAGCTAGGTTCTTGCTGAGGAATCCTCTCTCGATTACCGATATTTGAGCCAGATGCCATTTGCAGGTTTTCTTCAAATAGCTCCTGATAGCCGGCGAGCAAGCGGCTCAGTTCTGTTAGGAAACTTGCAGCGGTCTCCATTTTAGCTTGAGTCTTAAATTGTAATTGGGCACTCAGTATGCAGGTAATTAACAGCGCACAGTAGGCACCGCTCGACAGTGAAGTCCTCAAGGGGAAATCACTGGGGGGTTGTATTGAGGCCTAAACCTCAGAGTTAATGCTCCGGATTCTGAGAGCAGGCAGCAATCCTAAAACGGGTATCTCCTGAAAGGGAATCCTCCGCAGATCAATATGCCATCAAATTAAAATTCAGATGGAGTTCCTAAGCGGAGATTTTAGTTGGAATAGTAGGATAACTGGAGCAGCTCAAAATATTGCGTCCAAGCATGGCCGCCGCCCGGAAGTCCCCCCCCTCTGCATCCCTTTTATACCTGCAATATGCCCAACTGAGACATTAGATAAGATGTGTGCCCTCTGCATCCCTTTTAGACCTGTAATATGCCCAACTGAGACATTAAATAAGATGTGTGCCCTCTGCATCCCTTTTATACCTGCAATATGCCCAAGTGAGACATTAGATAAGATGTGGGCCCTCTGCATCCCTTTTATACCTGCAATATGCCCAACTGAGATATTAGATAATATGTGTGCCCTCTGCATCCCTTTTATACATGCAATATGCCCAACTGAGATATTAGATAAGATGTGTGCCTTCTGCGTTCCTTTTATACCTGCAATATGCCCAACTGAGATATTAGATAAGATGTGTGCCCTCTGCATCCCTTTTATACCTGCAATATGCCCAAGTGAGACATTAGATAAGATGTGTGCCCTCTGCGTCCCTTTTATACCTGCAATATGCCCAACTGAGACATTAGATAAGATGTGTGCCCTCTGCATCCCTTTTATACCTGCAATATGCCCAACTGAGACATTAGATAAGATGTGTGCCCTCTGCATCTCTTTTATACCTGCAATATGCCCAAGTGAGATATTAGATAAGATGTGCGCCCTCTGCATCCCTTTTATACCTGCAATATGCCCAAGTGAGACATTAGATAAGAAGTGTGCCCTCTGTAGCCCATTTATACCTGCAATATGCCCAAGTGAGATATTAGATAAGATGTGTGCCCTCTGCATCCCTTTTATACCTGCAATATGCCCAACTGAGACATTAAATAAGATTTGTGCCCTCTGCAATATGCCTAAGTGAGACATTAAATAAGATGTGTGCCCTCTGCGTCCCTTTTATACCTGCAAAATGCCTAACTGAGATATTAGATAAGATATGTGCCCTTCCCTTTTATATCTGCAATATGCCCAAGTGAGACATTAGATAATATGTGTGTCCTCTGCATCCCTTTTATACCTGCAATATGCCCAACTGAGATATTAGATAATATGTGTGCCCTCTGCATCCCTTTTATACCTGCAATATGCCCAAGTGAGACATTAGATAAGATGTGTGCCCTCTACATCCCTTTTATACCTGCAATACGCCCAACTGAGTCATTAGATAATATGTGTGCCCCCTGTGTCCCTTTTATACCTGCAATATGCCCAACTGAGATATTAGATAAAATGTGTGCCCTCTGCGTCCCTTTTACACCTGCAATATGCCCAAGTGAGACATTAGATAAGATGTGTGCCCTCTGCGTCCCTTTTATACCTGCAATATGCCCAAGTGAGACATTAAATAAGATGTGTGCCCTCTGCGTCCCTTTTATACCTGCAATATGCCCCAGTGAGACATTAAATAAGATGTGTGCCCTCTGCGTTCCTTTTATACCTGCAATATGCCCAACTGATATATTAGATAAGATGTGTGCCCTCTGCATCCCTTTTATACCTGCAATATGCCCAAGTGAGAAACTAAATAATATGTGTGCCCTCTGCGTCCCTTTTATACCTGCAATATGCCCAAGTGAGACATTAGATAAGATGTGTGCCTTCTGCGTCCCTTTTATACCTGCAATATGCCCAAGTGAGACATTAAATAAGATGTGTGACCTCTGCGTCCCTTTTATACCTGCAATATGCCCAAGTGAGAAACTAAATAAGATGTGTGCCCTCTGCGTCCCTTTTATACCTACAATATGCCCAAGTGAGATATTATATAAGATGTGTGCCCTCTGCGTCCCTTTTATACCTGCAATAGGCCCAAGTGAGATATTAGATAAGATGTGTGCCCTCTACATCCCTTTTATACCTGCAATATGCCCAAGTGAGACATTAGATAAGATGTGTGCCCTCGTCATCCCTTTTATACCTGCAATATGCCCAAGTGAGACATTAGATAAGATGTCTGCCCTCTGCATCCCTTTTATACCTGCAATATGCCCAACTGAGATATTAGATAAGATGTGTGCCCTCTGCATCCCTTTTATACCTGCAATATGCCCAACTGAGATATTAAATAAGATGTGTGCCCTATGCATCCCTTTTATACCTGCAATATGCCCAACTGAGATATAAGATAAGATGTGTGCCCTCTGTGTCCCTTTTATACCTGCAATATGCCCAACTGAGATATTAGATAAGATGTGTGCCCTCTGCATCCCTTTTACACCTGCAATATGCCCGAGTGAGACATTAGATAAGATGTGTGCCCTCTGCATCCCTTTTATACCTGCAATATGTCCAACTGAGACATTAGAAAAGATGTGTGCCCTCTGCGTCCCTTTTATACCTGCAATATGCCCAACTGAGACATTAGATAAGATGTGTGCCCTCTGCATCCCTTTTATACCTGCAATATGCCCAAATGAGACATTAGATAAGATTAGTGCCCTCTGCATCCCTTTTATACCTGTAATATGCCCAAGTGAGACATTATATAAGATGTGTGCCCTCTGCATCCCTTTTATACCTGCAATATGCCCAACTCAGATATTAGATAAGATGTGTGCCCTCTGCGTCCCTTTTATACCTTCAATATGCCCAACTGAGACATTAGATAAGATGTGTGCCCTCTGCATCCCTTTTATACCTGCAATATGCCCAAGTGAGACATTAGATAAGATTAGTGCCCTCTGCATCCCTTTTATACCTGCAATATGCCCAAGTGAGACATTAGATAAGATGTGTGCCCTCTACATCTCTTTTATACCTGCAATAGGCCAAAGTGAGACATTAGATAAGATATGTGCCCTCTGCATCCCTTTTATACCTTCAAAATGCCCAAGTGAGACATTATATAAGATATGTGCCCTCTGCATCCCTTTTATACCTGCAATATGCCCAACTCAGATATTAGATAAGATGTGTGCCCTCTGCGTCCCTTTTATACCTGCAATATGCCCAACTGAGATATTAGATAAGATGTGTGCCCTCTGCATCCCTTTTATACCTGCAATATGTCCAAGTAAAACATTAGATAAGATGTGTGCCCTCTGTATCCCTTTTATACCTGCAATATGTCCAAGTAAAACATTAGATAAGATGTGTGCCCTCTGCATCACTTTTATACCTGCAATATGCCCAACTGAGACATTAGATAATATGTGTGCCCCCTGCGTCCCTTTTATACCTGCAATATGCCCAACTGAGATATTAGATAATATGTGTGCCCTCTGCGTCCCTTTTATACCTGCAATATGCCCAAGTGAGAAACTAAATAATATGTGTGCCCTCTGCGTCCCTTTTATACCTGCAATATGCCCAAGTGAGACTTTAGATAATATGTGTGCCCTCTGCGTCCCTTTTATACCTGCAATATGCCCAAGTGAGACATTAAATAAGATGTGTGCCCTCTGCATCCCTTTTATACCTGCAATATGCCCAAGTGAGACATTAAATAAGATGTGTGCCCTCTGCGTCCCTTTTATACCTGCAATATGCCCAAGTGAGATATTAGATAAGATGTGTTCCCTCTGCGTCCCTTTTATACCTGCAATATGTCCAACTGAGACATTAGATATGTGTGCCCTCTGCGTCCCTTTTATACCTGCAATATGCCCAACTGAGACATTAAATAAGATGTGTGCCCTCTGCTTCTCTTTTATACCTGCAATATGCCCAAGTGAGACATTAAATAATATGTGTGCCCTCTGCGTCCCTTTTATACCTGCAATATGCCCAAGTGAGACATTAAATAATATGTGTGCCTTCTGCGTCCCTTTTATACCTGCAAAATGCCCAAGTGAGACATTATATAAGATGTGTGCTCTCTGCATCCCTTTTATACCTGCAATATGCCCAACTGAGATATTATATAAGATGTGTGCCCTCGGCATCCCTTTTATACCTGCAATATGCCCAACTGAGATATTAGATAAGATGTGTGCCCTCTGCATCCCTTTTATACCTGCAATATGCCCAAGTAAAACATTAGATAAGATGTGTGCCCTCTGCATCCCATTTATACCTGCAATATGCCCAACTGAGACATTAGATAAGATGTGTGCCCTCTGCATCCCTTTTATACCTGCAATATGCCCAACTGAGACATTAGATAAGAAATGTGCCCTCTGTAGCCCTTTTATACCTGCAATATGCCCAAGTGAGATATTAGATAAGATGTGTGCCCTCTGCATCCCGTTTATACCTGCAATATGCCCAACTGAGACATTAAATAAGATGTGTGCCCTCTGCAATATGCCTAAGTGAGACATTAAATAAGATGTGTGCCCTTTGCATCCCTTTTATACCTGCAATATGCCCAACTGAGATGTTAGATAAGATGTGTGCCCTCTGCGTCCCTTTTATATCTGCAACATGTCCAAGTGAGACATTAGATAGTATGTGTGCCCTCTGCATCCCTTTTATACCTGCAATATGTCCAACTGAGACATTAGATAAGATGTGTGCCCTCTGCATCCCTTTTATACCTGCAATATGCCCAACTGAGACATTAGATATGTGTGCCCTCTGCGTCCCTTTTATACCTGCAATATGCCCAACTGAGACATTAAATAAGATGTGTGCCCTCTGCTTCTCTTTTATACCTGCAATACGCCCAAGTGAGACATTAAATAATATGTGTGCCCTCTGCGTCCCTTTTATACCTGCAATATGCCCAAGTGAGACATTAAATAATATGTGTGCCTTCTGCGTCCCTTTTATACTTGCAAAATGCCCAAGTGAGACATTATATAAGATGTGTGCCCTCTGCATCCCTTTCATACCTGCAATATGCCCAACTGAGATATTATATAAGATGTGTGCCCTCGGCATCCCTTTTATACCTGCAATATGCCCAACTAAGATATTAGATAAGATGTGTGCCCTCTGCGTCCCTTTTATACCTGCAATATGCCCAACTGAGATATTAGATAAGATGTGTGCCCTCTGCATCCCTTTTATACCTGCAATATGCCCAAGTAAAACATTAGATAAGATGTGTGCCCTCTGCATCCCTTTTATACCTGCAATATGCCCAACTGAGACATTAGATAAGATGTGTGCCCTCTGCATCCCTTTTATACCTGCAATATGCCCAACTGAGGCATTAGATAAGAAGTGTGCCCTCTGTAGCCCTTTTATACCTGCAATATGCCCAAGTGAGATATAAGATAAGATGTGTGCCCTCTGCATCCCTTTTATACCTGCAATATGCCCAACTGAGACTTTAAATAAGATGTGTGCCCTTTGCGTCCCTTTTATACCTGCAATATGCCCAACTGAGATGTTAGATAAGATGTGTGCCCTCTGCGTCCCTTTTATACCTGCAATATGCCCAAGTGAGAAACTAAATAATATGTGTGCCCTCTGCGTCCCTTTTATACCTGCAATATGCCCAACTGAGACATTAAATAAGATGTGTGCCCTTTGCGTCCCTTTTATACCTGCAATATGCCCAACTGAGATGTTAGATAAGATGTGTGCCCTCTGCGTCCCTTTTATATCTGCAATATGTCCAACTGAGATATTAGATAATATGTGTGCCCTTTGCAACCCTTTTATACCTGCAATATGTCCAAGTGAGACATTAGATAAGATGTGTCCCCTCTGCATCCCTTTTATACCTGCAATATGCCCAACTGAGACATTAGATAATATGTGTGCCCTCTGCATCCCTTTTATACCTGCAATATGTCCAACTGAGATATTAGATAATATGTGTGCCCTTTGCAACCCTTTTATACCTGCAATATGTCCAAGTGAGACATTAGATAAGATGTGTGCCCTCTGCATCCCTTTTATACCTGCAATATGCCCAACTGAGACATTAGATAATATGTGTGCCCCCTGCGTCCCTTTTATACCTGCAATATGCCCAACTGAGATATTAGATAATATGTGTGCCCTATGCGTCCCTTTTATACCTGCAATATGCCCAAGTGAGAAACTAAATAATATGTGTGCCCTCTGCGTCCCTTTTATACCTGCAATATGCCCAAGTGAGACATTAGATAAGATGTGTGCCCTCTGCGTCACTTTTATACCTGCAATATGCCCAAGTGAGAAACTAAATAATATGTGTGCCCTCTGCGTCCCTTTTATACCTGCAATATGCCCAAGTGAGGCATTAGATAAGATGTGTGCCCTCTGCGTCCCTTTTATACCTGCAATATGTCCAACTGAGACATTAGATAATATGTGTGCCCTCTGCGTCCCTTTTATACCTGCAATATGCCCAAGTGAGATATTAAATAATATGTGTGCCCTCTGCGTCCCTTTTATACCTGCAATATGCCCAAGTGAGACATTAAATAAGATGTGTGCCTTCTGCGTCCCTTTTATACCTGCAATATGCCCAAGTGAGACATTAAATAATATGTGTGGCTTCTGTGTCCCTTTTATACCTGCAAAATACCCAAGTGAGACATTATATAAGATGTGTGACCTCTGTGTACCTTTTATACCTGCAATATGCCCAAGTGAAACATTAAATAAGATGTGTGCCCTCTGCGTCCCATTTATACCTGCAAAATGCCTCAGTGAGACATTAGATAAGATGTGTGCCCTCTGCATCCATTTTATACCTGCAATATGCCCAACTGAGACATTAGATAAGATATGTGCCCTCTGCATCCCTTTTTTACCTGCAATATGCCCAAGTGAGACATTGGATAAAGATGTGTGCCCTCTGCATCCCTTTTATACCTGCAATATTCCCAAGTGAGACATTAAATAAGATGTGTGCCCTCTGCAATATGCCCAAGTGAGACATTAAATAAGATGTGTGCCCTCTGCGTCCCTTTAATACCTGCAATATGCCCAACTGAGATATTAGACAATATTTGTGCCCTCTGCGTCCATTTTATACCTGCAATATGCCCAAGTGAGACATTAGATAAGATGTGTGCCCTCTGCGTCCCTTTTATACCTGCAATATGCCCAAGTGAGACATTAAATAAGATGTGTGACCTCTGCAATATGCCCAAGTGAGACATTATATAAGATTTGTGCCCTCTGCATCCCTTTTATACCTGCAATATGCCCAAGTGAGACATTACATCAGATGTGTGCCCTCTGCATCCCTTTTATACCTGCAATATGCCAAGTAAGACATTAGATAATATATGTCCTCTGCATCCCTTTTATACCTGCAATATGCCCAAGTGAGACATTAGATAAGATGTGTGCCCTCTGCATCCCTTTTATACCTGCAATATGCTTAAGTGAGACATTAGATAAGATGTGTGCCCTCTGCATCCCTTTTATACCTGCAATATGCCCAACTGAGACATTAGATAAGATGTGTGCCCTCTGCATCCCTTTTAGACCTGTAATATGCCCAACTGAGACATTAAATAAGATGTGTGCCCTCTGCATCCCTTTAATACCTGCAATATGCCCAAGTGAGACATTAGATAAGATGTGTGCCCTCTGCATCCCTTTTATACCTGCAATATGCCCAACTGAGATATTAGATAATATGTGTGCCCTCTGCATCCCTTTTATACATGCAATATGCCCAACTGAGATATTAGATAAGATGTGTGCCTTCTGCGTTCCTTTTATACCTGCAATATGCCCAACTGAGATATTAGATAAGATGTGTGCCCTCTGCATCCCTTTTATACCTGCAATATGCCCAAGTGAGACATTAGATAAGATGTGTGCCCTCTGCATCCCTTTTATACCTGCAATATGCCCAACTGAGACATTAGATAAGATGTGTGCCCTCTGCATCCCTTTTATACCTGCAATATGCCCAACTGAGACATTAGATAAGATGTGTGCCCTCTGCATCTCTTTTATACCTGCAATATGCCCAAGTGAGATATTAGATAAGATGTGTGCCCTCTGCATCCCTTTTATACCTGCAATATGCCCAAGTAAGACATTAGATAGGAAGTGTGCCCTCTGTAGCCCATTTATACCTGCAATATGCCCAAGTGAGATATTAGATAAGATGTGTGCCCTCTGCATCCCTTTTATACCTGCAATATGCCCAACTGAGACATTAAATAAGATGTGTGCCCTCTGCAATATGCCTAAGTGAGACATTAAATAAGATGTGTGCCCTCTGCGTCCCTTTTATACCTGCAAAATGCCTAACTGAGATATTAGATAAGATGTGTGCCCTTCCCTTTTATATCTGCAATATGCCCAAGTGAGACATTAGATAATATGTGTGCCCTCTGCATCCCTTTTATACCTGCAATATGCCCAACTGAGATATTAGATAATATGTGTGCCCTCTGCATCCCTTTTATACCTGCAATATGCCCAAGTGAGACATTAGATAAGATGTGTGCCCTCTACATCCCTTTTATACCTGCAATACGCCCAACTGAGACATTAGATAATATGTGTGCCCCCTGTGTCCCTTTTATACCTGCAATATGCCCAACTGAGATATTAGATAAAATGTGTGCCCTCTGCGTCCCTTTTATACCTGCAATATGCCCAAGTGAGACATTAGATAAGATGTGTGCCCTCTGCGTCCCTTTTATACCTGCAATATGCCCAAGTGAGACATTAAATAAGATGTGTGCCCTCTACGTCCCTTTTATACCTGCAATATGCCCCAGTGAGACATTAAATAAGATGTGTGCCCTCTGCGTCCCTTTTATACCTGCAATATGCCCAACTGATATATTAGATAAGATGTGTGCCCTCTGCATCCCTTTTATACCTGCAATATGCCCAAGTGAGAAACTAAATAATATGTGTGCCCTCTGCGTCCCTTTTATACCTGCAATATGCCCAAGTGAGACATTAGATAAGATGTGTGCCCTCTGCGTCCCTTTTATACCTGCAATATGCCCAAGTGAGACATTAAATAAGATGTGTGACCTCTGCGTCCCTTTTATACCTGCAATATGCCCAAGTGAGAAACTAAATAAGATGTGTGCCCTCTGCGTCCCTTTTATACCTGCAATATGCCCAAGTGAGATATTAGATAAGATGTGTGCCCTCTGCGTCCCTTTTATACCTGCAATAGGCCCAAGTGAGATATTAGATAAGATGTGTGCCCTCTACATCCCTTTTATACCTGCAATATGCCCAAGTGAGACATTAGATAAGATGTGTGCCCTCGTCATCCCTTTTATACCTGCAATATGCCCAAGTGAGACATTAGATAAGATGTCTGCCCTCTGCATCCCTTTTATACCTGCAATATGCCCAACTGAGATATTAAATAAGATGTGTGCCCTATGCATCCCTTTTATACCTGCAATATGCCCAACTGAGATATTAGATAAGATGTGTGCCCTCTGCGTCCCTTTTATACCTGCAATATGCCCAACTGAGATATTAGATAAGATGTGTGCCCTCTGCATCCCTTTTACACCTGCAATATGCCCGAGTGAGACATTAGATAAGATGTGTGCCCTCTGCATCCCTTTTATACCTGCAATATGCCCAAGTGAGACATTAGATAAGATTAGTGCCCTCTGCATCCCTTTTATACCTGTAATATGCCCAAGTGAGACATTATATAAGATGTGTGCCCTCTGCATCCCTTTTATACCTGCAATATGCCCAACTCAGATATTAGATAAGATGTGTGCCCTCTGCGTCCCTTTTATACCTGCAATATGCCCAACTGAGACATTAGATAAGATGTGTGCCCTCTGCATCCCTTTTATACCTGCAATATGCCCAAGTGAGACATTAGATAAGATTAGTGCCCTCTGCATCCCTTTTATACCTGCAATATGCCCAAGTGAGACATTAGATAAGATGTGTGCCCTCTACATCCCTTTTATACCTGCAATAGGCCAAAGTGAGACATTAGATAAGATGTGTGCCCTCTGCATCCCTTTTATACCTGCAAAATGCCCAAGTGAGACATTATATAAGATGTGTGCCCTCTGCATCCCTTTTATACCTGCAATATGCCCAACTCAGATATTAGATAAGATGTGTGCCCTCTGCGTCCCTTTTATACCTGCAATATGCCCAACTGAGATATTAGATAAGATGTGTGCCCTCTGGATCCCTTTTATACCTGCAATATGTCCAAGTAAAACATTAGATAAGATGTGTGCCCTCTGCATCCCTTTTATACCTGCAATATGTCCAAGTAAAACATTAGATAAGATGTGTGCCCTCTGCATCACTTTTATACCTGCAATATGCCCAACTGAGACATTAGATAATATGTGTGCCCCCTGCGTCCCTTTTATACCTGCAATATGCCCAACTGAGATATTAGATAATATGTGTGCCCTCTGCGTCCCTTTTATACCTGCAATATGCCCAAGTGAGAAACTAAATAATATGTGTGCCCTCTGCGTCCCTTTTATACCTGCAATATGCCCAAGTGAGACATTAGATAATATGTGTGCCCTCTGCGTCCCTTTTATACCTGCAATATGCCCAAGTGAGACATTAAATAAGATGTGTGCCCTCTGCATCCCTTTTATACCTGCAATATGCCCAAGTGAGACATTAAATAAGATGTGTGCCCTCTGCGTCCCTTTTATACCTGCAATATGCCCAAGTGAGATATTAGATAAGATGTGTTCCCTCTGCGTCCCTTTTATACCTGCAATATGTCCAACTGAGACATTAGATATGTGTGTCCTCTGCGTCCCTTTTATACCTGCAATATGCCCAAATGAGACATTAAATAAGATGTGTGCCCTCTGCTTCTCTTTTATACCTGCAATATGCCCAAGTGAGACATTCAATAATATGTGTGCCCTCTGCGTCCCTTTTATACCTGCAATATGCCCAAGTGAGACATTAAATAATATGTGTGCCTTCTGCGTCCCTTTTATACCTGCAAAATGCCCAAGTGAGACATTATATAAGATGTGTGCCCTCTGCATCCCTTTTATACCTGCAATATGCCCAACTGAGACATTAGATAAGATGTGTGCCCTCTGCATCTCTTTTATACCTGCAATATGCCCAAATGAGATATTAGATAAGATGTGTGCCCTCTGCATCCCTTTAATACCTGCAATATGCCCAAGTAAGACATTAGATAAGAAGTGTGCCCTCTGTAGCCCATTTATACCTGCAATATGCCCAAGTGAGATATTAGATAAGATGTGTGCCCTCTGCATCCCTTTTATACCTGCAATATGCCCAACTGAGACATTAAATAAGATGTGTGCCCTCTGCAATATGCCTAAGTGAGACATTAAATAAGATGGGTGCCCTCTGCGTCCCTTTTATACCTGCAAAATGCCTAACTGAGATATTAGATAAGATGTGTGCCCTTCCCTTTTATATCTGCAATATGCCCAAGTGAGACATTAGATAATATGTGTGCCCTCTGCATCCCTTTTATACCTGCAATATGCCCAACTAAGATATTAGATAATATGTGTGCCCTCTGCATCCCTTTTATACCTGCAATATGCCCAAGTGAGACATTAGATAAGATGTGTGCACTCTACATCCCTTTTATACCTGCAATACGCCCAACTGAGACATTAGATAATATGTGTGCCCCCTGTGTCCCTTTTATACCTGCAATATGCCCAACTGAGATGTTAGATAAGATGTGTGCCCTCTGCGTCCCTTTTATATCTGCAATATGTCCAAGTGAGACATTAGATAATATGTGTGCCCTTTGCATCCCTTTTATACCTGCAATATGTCCAAGTGAGACATTAGATAAGATGTGTGCCCTCTGCATCCCTTTTATACCTGCAATATGCCCAACTGAGACATTAGATAATATGTGTGCCCCCTGCGTCCCTTTTATACCTCCAATATGCCCAACTGATATATTAGATAATATGTGTGCCCTCTGCGTCCCTTTTATACCTGCAATATGCCCAAGTGAGACATTAGATAAGATGTGTGCCCTCTGCGTCCCTTTTATACCTGCAATATGCCCAACTGAGACATTAGATAAGATGTGTGCCCTCTGCGTCCCTTTTATACCTGCAATATGCCCAAGTGAGAAACTAAATAATATGTGTGCCCTCTGCGTCCCTTTTATACCTGCAATATGCCCAAGTGAGACATTAGATAAGATGTGTGCCCTCTGCGTCCCTTTTATACCTGCAATATGCCCAAGTGAGACATTAGATAAGATGTGTGCCCTCTGCGTCCCTTTTATACCTGCAATATGCCCAAGTGAGAAACTAAATAATATGTGTGCCCTCTGCGTCCCTTTTATACCTGCAATATGCCCAAGTGAGACATTAGATAAGATGTGTGCCCTCTGCATCCCTTTTATACCTGCAATATGCCCAAGTGAGACATTAAATAAGATGTGTGCCCTCTGCGTCCCTTTTATACCTGCAATATGCCCAAGTGAGACATTAAATAAGATGTGTGCCCTCTGCATCCCTTTTATACCTGCAATATGCCCAAGTAAGATATTAGATAAGATGTGTGCCCTCTGCGTCCCTTTTATACCTGCAATATGTCCAACTGAGACATTAGATAATATGTGTGCCCTCTGCGTCCTTTTATACCTGCAATATGCCCAAGTGAGATGTTACGGTTACCCTTAGTCTCGCTGAGAGATGGACCGCTTAGTAGCCTGGATCCCTATTGCTAAAGAGGGGAGAAGCTGCTTTCCATAGTATTCTATATGAGTCTCGCAAATATAGAATAATCTCCCTTAGCTGCAGTACAGCTAGGATACCCTTCTGCCCACAAAAACGAGTCAACGCTGCGATTGAGGGTCAAACAAGAACTCAGGACTGGGATGCCCAGCCTGCTTTTTATTAAGGTTACATGCACACAGGGCACTCCCAGGGGGAGAGGGGGGGAAGCACAAAATCCCCCATCACACATTTAGATAGAGAGCACTGTCCTTTGACAGGCCACAATAGGATTACAGTACTTAAGATAACAAGTTTACAAGTTCATCTTATCAATTAGCAGTCTGGCTCCGGAGGTGATTAGACAATGGGATTGGTTATCTCTAAACTTAGAGCTGAAGCCAGCAAATGTGTATTTAGGCAATAGTTTCTAAAAGCTGAAAAAAGTTAACTCTTTATGAAATGATACTTGTTACGGTTTTCTTGGAGCCCTTCTTAGGCGCTGGCTTGCTGGTTCAGGCATTGCTGCTGGGAAATAAGCTCTTCACAACAAAATAACTAATGCTTCTGTAACAGTGCTCCCTTTCTGTGGAACACTCTGGCAGACACGGTCTGACCCCTTTTCGGGGCAGACTAAGGCTGTCCAGACCGCTGGTTATGCGGGGCTGAGGTCGGTTTGTCTGGACAACCCGTCGGCGTTGCCATTCTGTTTCCCAGGTCTGTAAGTAATGGTGAAATTGAAGGGTTGCAACGATAAGCTCCAACGTAATAGCCTGCCGTTATCTCCAGAGACCCGGTTCAGCCACACCAACGGGTTATGGTCGGTGACCAGAGTGAACTCCTGCCCATATAAATAGGGAGTCAATTTCTTTAATGCCCACACCAAAGCCAAACACTCCTTTTCGACCGCTGCATAGCTGACTTCGCGGGGCAGGAGCTTCCGGCTGATGTAGGCAACTGGATGCTCCCCTCCATCTTCGCCTACTTGGCTGAGGACGGCTCCCAGCCCAAACATGGAAGCATCTGTATGGACGATAAAACGTTTGTTAAGGGCTGGGGCCGCCAAGACAGGAGCGTTAATTAGAGCATTTTTGAGAGCCTGGAAAGCCGTTTCACAGTGGGGAGACCACAGGACCTGTCGAGGTAAGTTCTTCTTGGTCAAGTCAGTCAGGGGTTTGGCAAGTGTGCTGTAGTCTGGTACGAACCGTCTATAGTACCCTGCCGTGCCCAGGAAGGCTAGGACCTGAGTCTTAGTGATGGGGGTGGGCCAATTGGCGACAGCTTCTATCTTGGCCGGCTCTGGTCGCTGCTTTCCACACCCCACCCGGTGACCCAGGTACTGTACCTCGGCCATCCCAAAGTGACATTTTTCTGGCTTCAGAGTCAGGCCAGCAGCCCGGATCTGATCCAGAACCATTCCTACATGAGCTAAGTGGTCCTCCCAGGACTCACTGTGGATCGCTATGTCGTCCAGGTAGGCGCAAGCAAAACTCTGGAAGCCATCCAGGAGCCTATCCACCAAGCGCTGGAATGTAGCTGGGGCATTCTTCATCCCAAACGGCATTACCCTAAACTGATATAAGCCGAATGGGGTGACGAATGCCGACTTGGGGATAGCCTCCGGGGCCAGGGGAATCTGCCAGTAACCTTTGCAGAGGTCAATAGTGGTCAGGTAATTTCCCCTGGCTATACGATCGAGTAGCTCGTCTACCCTGGGCATAGGGTAAGCGTCCGTCACGGTATTTTCATTGAGCCTCCGATAGTCTACGCAGAACCGGGTGGTCCCATCTTTCTTGGGCACCAAGACAACTGGGGAGGCCCAGGGACTATCGGAGGGCTCAATTACCCTGAGCTGGAGCATCTCATCGATCTCCTTCTTCATTCCTGTCCTAACTGCTTCGGGGATTCGGTACGGAGCCTGGCGCAAGGGAGCTTGTCCCGGAGTATCTACCTGGTGGGTGGTTAAAGTAGTGTACCCTGGCTTCGGGGAGAAGGTGAGGTGTTTGGACTGGAGGAGTTGGTTGAGCTGCTCCCTTTCAGTGGGGCTAAGTCGGTCCCCTATCTGAACCTGCGCCACTATACCTGTGGGGAGGCTCTTTTCTAATAGGTCTGGAATGGGTAAACTGTCGGGGTCTTCCTGAGGGGAACAACATACGGCCGTCACGTTCTCTGGTCGCTCAAAATATTCCTTGAGCATGTTTACATGGAATGTCTTTCTAAGATTGTTGTCGTGGCAGCTAGCTATCACATAAGTGGTGTCTCCCCTTTTCTCTACGATCTGGTAGGGACCCTGCCAGGACGCCTGCAATTTGTCTGTCTTCACCGGCTTAAGTACTAACACCTTTTGTCCTATGGTGAAGATTCTCTTTCGGGCCCCCCGATCGTACCATACTTTCTGTCTTCTCTGGGCCAACTGGAGATTAGCCCGCACGGATTTGGCTAATTGCTCCATTCGGTCCCTGAGTTCCAGCACGTATGGCACAATTGGGACACCGTCAGCCTCCATCTCTCCCTCCCAGTGCTCCCGGATCAGGTTTAGGGGTCCCCGTACCTTTCTTCCGTAGAGCAACTCGAAGGGAGAGAACCCTGTCGTTTCCTGGGGCACCTCCCGATAAGCAAATAGGAGGTGCGGCAGGAAGCGTTCCCAGTCTCGGTATTCCTGAGTGAACGTCTTGAGCATTTGCTTGAGGGTCCCATTGAACCTCTCACACAGCCCGTTCGTCTGGGGGTGGTATGGGGAGCTTAGGAGGGACTTAATTTTGCAAACCTGCCAGAGTTGTTGGGTCAATTCAGCCGTAAATTGGGTGCCTCGGTCGGATAGGATTTCTTTTGGAAATCCTACCCGGGAGAACACCTGTACTAGTGCATTCGCTACCGTATCCGCTTGTATGTTGGATAGGGCGACAGCCTCTGGGTACCTGGTAGCGTAGTCCACTACGGTAAGAATGTATCGCTTACCGGAGGGACTAGGGGTAGCCAGTGGTCCCACTAGGTCAATAGCAACCCGGCTGAAGGGTTCCTCTACAATGGGCATATTTACTAGCTGGGCTTTAGGGTGATCGCCTCGCCTTCCTACTCGTTGACACACATCGCAGGTGTTACAGTAAGTTCTAACGTCAGCGTGCACCCCTGGCCAAAAGAACGTGTGAGTAATGCGGTGTAGGGTACGGGTAACGGCTAGGTGGCCTGCTAAGGGGATGTCGTGGCCTATTTTGAGGATTTCTTGACGGTATTTGTGGGGCACTACCAGCTGTCGCCTACACTGTCCCCTTTTCTCTGTCCAGCGGTATAGTTTCCCTTTTTCCCATAAGAATGTTTCGTTATCTGCCCCGCCCCCTCCGGTCTCTGCTCGTTCCCGGTACTTTTGTAAGGTCGGGTCAGTCTTAGACTCTGCCTCGAAGGCATCTGGGGTGTCCCAGGGTATGGGGCCTAACCTGTCAGGCAAGGTCGGGGTAGGTCTTACCTGTGTCTCCCGCACTGGTGAGAGCTCTCGCTCCGTCCGGGCTTGGGCCCGTGTAGTCACTGGGTCCGCCTCGTTGTTGCATACTGGAGCATAGGCAGAAGTCATGGGGCCCAAATCGTTGCCCAGTAGTACTTCGGCAGGTAAATTATCCATTAGGCCCACGTTCACAGCCCCCTTTCCCGCTCCCCAATCAAGATGCACTTTAGCTGTTGGAATTTTGTACACATCCCCCCCCGCCACTCTAACGGCCACAGTCTGTCCGGATCGCTTGTGCTCTGGCACCAAATGACTCTGTACCAGCGTGATAGTAGCCCCTGTGTCTCGCAATCCCTCGGTAGATCGCCCCTCGAGCCATACCCTCTGCCGATGGTGCTGGCGGTTATCTGAGGCAGCATATACAGGGTCTGCCTCGTGAAGCGGCCCCACATATCCCTCCATAGGGGCCTCTTGGTTAACACAGAGGGCCCGGGCCGGACGATAGGACCCAGAGGGGTAATTGTAATTCCTGGGTGTCTGGTGCGTATTAAGGGGGCAGCTAGCCATGAAATGCCCTGGTTGCTTGCATCGGTGGCAAGTCGGTCTGGGACGCTCAGAGCTGTTATTGGGTGGTCCTGAGTGTCGGACGGGCCCTGTGGGCACCAGGGCTCGGAATTCAGCACGAGAGGGTGCACGGTAAACCTCTCTGGGTTCGACCCGTGCTGGAGCTCGGTAGTTCATGGGTTCGTGAAGACGGGAGTCATAATGTTCATCGGCCAATTTGGCTGCTTCTTCTAAGGTAGAAGGCCGCCTGTCTCGCAGCCATTCCTTCCCTTGCTGTTCCATGCCATTATAAAAATGTTCTAAGAGAAACAATTGTAAAATTTCCTCCCCAGTCACCGCTTTACTTCCGCTCAGCCAGTGATTTGCCGCTCTCCGCATTCGGTGCGCCCATTCCATATGGGTATCGTTAGGCTTCTTTTCCGTGCCCCGAAACTGTCGGCGATACGTGTCCGGAGTTACAGCGTACCGTCGCAACAGTGTCTCCTTAACTAGCTCATACTGTGTCACTTCCTCAGCACCCAGAGTACGAAAGGCTTCCAGGGCTCGCCCGGATAGTTTCCCAGACAATATCGTGGGCCACTCTCTGTTGGGAATCTGGTGCAGGGCACATTGCCTTTCGAAGTCCGCCAAATATTCATCAATCCCTGTCTCGCTCTCTAGGAAGGGTCGAAATGCCGCATAGGGTATCTTGGGCCTCCCAGCATTTTCGACAGGGATGATTACCTGCGGGGCTTCAGCATTGCGGTGTGCGTTCGCTAGGTTGAGTTCGTGGGCTCGAGTCTCTCGTATATCCTCGTCCGCCTCCGCCATCAACTGCTGTACCAATTCCATGGAGGGGTTCGGCCCGTATAATGAGAGCCTTTCCCGAACAATCCTGGTTTTTTCGTCACTAATCGTGGTCGGTGTTTCCGCCATTGTGAAGCTCTGATCCAGTTCGGTCAATTCTGCGATCAGCTCTCTCCTCGGCCGGTTGCTGGCGTACCCCCCTCTGCTTTCAAGTAAATCCTTTAGGGTTGTACGCTTCAATTTTTCCGTTCTGTACCTCTCCTAGGAAATCCAGGAAAATCCCGCCGCTGCCGCCAAATGTTACGGTTACCCTTAGTCTCGCTGAGAGATGGACCGCTTAGTAGCCTGGATCCCTATTGCTAAAGAGGGGAGAAGCTGCTTTCCATAGTATTCTATATGAGTCTCGCAAATATAGAATAATCTCCCTTAGCTGCAGTACAGCTAGGATACCCTTCTGCCCACAAAAACGAGTCAACGCTGCGATTGAGGGTCAAACAAGAACTCAGGACTGGGATGCCCAGCCTGCTTTTTATTAAGGTTACATGCACACAGGGCACTCCCAGGGGGAGAGGGGGGGAAGCACAAAATCCCCCATCACACATTTAGATAGAGAGCACTGTCCTTTGACAGGCCACAATAGGATTACAGTACTTAAGATAACAAGTTTACAAGTTCATCTTATCAATTAGCAGTCTGGCTCCGGAGGTGATTAGACAATGGGATTGGTTATCTCTAAACTTAGAGCTGAAGCCAGCAAATGTGTATTTAGGCAATAGTTTCTAAAAGCTGAAAAAAGTTAACTCTTTATGAAATGATACTTGTTACGGTTTTCTTGGAGCCCTTCTTAGGCGCTGGCTTGCTGGTTCAGGCATTGCTGCTGGGAAATAAGCTCTTCACAACAAAATAACTAATGCTTCTGTAACATGAGATATTAAATAATATGTGTGCCCTCTGCGTCCCTTTTATACCTGCAATATGCCCAAGTGAGACATTAAATAAGATGTGTGCCCTCTGCGTCCTTTTTATACCTGCAATATGCCCAAGTGAGATATTAGATAAGATGTGTGCCCTCTGCATCCCTTTTATACCTGCAATATGCCCAACTGAGACATTAGATAAGAAGTGTGCCCTCTGTAGCCCTTTTATACCTGCAATATGCCCAACTGAGACATTAGATAAGAAGTGTGCTCTCTATAGCCCTTTTTTACCTGCAATATGCCCAAGTGAGATATTAGATAAGATGTGTGCCTTCTGCATCCCTTTTATACCTGCAATATGCCCAACTGAGATGTTAGATAAGATGTGTGCCCTCTGCGTCCCTTTTATATGTGCAATATGTCCAAGTGAGACATTAGATAATATGTGTGCCCTCTGCATCCCTTTTATACCTGCAATATGTCCAACTGAGATATTAGATAATATGTGTGCCCTTTGCATCCCTTTTATACCTGCAATATGTCCAAGTGAGACATTAGATAAGATGTGTGCCCTCTGCATCCCTTTTATACCTGCAATATGCCCAACTGAGACATTAGATAATATATGTGCCCCCTGCGTCCCTTTTATACCTGCAATATGCCCAACTGAGATATTAGATAATATGTGTGCCCTCTGCGTCCCTTTTATACCTGCAATATGCCCAACTGAGACATTAGATAAGATGTGTGCCCTCTGCGTCCCTTTTATACCTGCAATATGCCCAAGTGAGAAACTAAATAATATGTGTGCCCTCTGCGTCCCTTTTATACCTGCAATATGCCCAAGTGAGACATTAGATAAGATGTGTGCCCTCTGCGTCCCTTTTATACCTGCAATATGCCCAAGTGAGAAACTAAATAATATGTGTGCCCTCTGCGTCCCTTTTATACCTGCAATATGCCCAAGTGAGACATTAGATAAGATGTGTGCCCTCTGCGTCCCTTTTATACCTGCAATATGCCCAAGTGAGACATTAAATAAGATGTGTGCCCTCTGCGTCCCTTTTATACCTACAATATGCCCAAGTGAGACATTAAATAAGATGTGTGCCCTCTGCGTCCCTTTTATACCTGCAATATGCCCAAGTAAGATATTAGATAAGATGTGTGCCCTCTGCGTCCCTTTTATACCTGCAATATGTCCAACTGAGACATTAGATAATATGTGTGCCCTCTGCGTCCCTTTTATACCTGCAATATGCCCAAGTGAGATATTAAATAATATGTGTTCCCTCTGCGTCCCTTTTATACCTGCAATATGCCCAAGTGAGACATTAAATAAGATGTGTGCCCTCTGCGTCCTTTTTATACCTGCAATATGCCCAAGTGAGATATTATATAATATGTGTGCCTTCTGCGTCCCTTTTATACCTGCAATATGCCCAAGTGAGACATTAAATAATATGTGTGGCTTCTGTGTCCCTTTTATACCTGCAAAATGCCCAAGTGAGACATTATATAAGATGTGTGTCCTCTGTGTACCTTTTATACCTGCAATATGCCCAAGTGAAACATTAAATAAGATGTGTGCCCTCTGCGTCCCTTTTATACCTACAATATGCCTCAGTGAGACATTAGATAAGATGTGTGCCCTCTGCATCCCTTTTATACCTGCAATATGCCCAAGTGAGACATTAAATAAGATGTGTGCCCTCAGCATCCCTTTTATACCTGCAATATGCCCAAGTGAGATATTAGATAAGATGTGTGCCCTCTGCAATATGCCCAAGTGAGACATTAAATAAGATGTGTGCCCTCTGCATCCCTTTTATACCTGCAATATTCCCAAGTGAGACATTAAATAAGATGTGTGCCTCTGCAATATGCCCAAGTGAGACATTAAATAAGATGTGTGCCCTCTGCGTCCCTTTAATACCTGCAATATGCCCAACTGAGATATTAGATAATATGTGTGCCATCTGCGTCCATTTTATACCTGCAATATGCCCGACTGAGACATTAAATAAGATGTGTGCCCTCTGCATCTCTTTTATACCTGCAATATGCCAAATTGATACATTAGACAAGATGTGTGCCCTCTGCATCCCTTTTATACCTGCAATATGCCCAACTGAGACATTAGACAAGATGTGTGCCCTCTGCGTCCCTTTTATACCTGCAATATGCCTCAGTGAGACATTATATAAGATGTGTGCCCTCTGCATCCCTTTTATACCTGCAATATGCCCAACTGAGACATTAGACAAGATGTGTGCCCTCTGCGTCCCTTTTATACCTGCAATATGCCTCAGTGAGACATTAGATAAGATGTGTGCCCTCTGCATCCCTTTCATACCTGCAATATGCCTCAGTGAGACATTAGATAAGATATGTGCCCTCTGCATCCCTTTTATACCTGCAATATGCCTCAGTGAGATATTAGATAAGATGTGTGCCCTCTGCATCCCTTTTATACCTGCAATATGCCCAAGTGAGACATTAAATAATATGTGTGCCCTCTGCGTCCCTTTTATACCTGCAATATGCTCAAGTGAGACATTAGATAAGATGTGTGCCCACTGCATCCCTTTTATACCTGCAATATGCTCAAGTGAGACATTAGATAAGATGTGTGCCCTCTGCATCCCTTTTATACCTACAATATGCCCAAGTAGGACATTAGATAAGATGTGTGCCCTCTGCTTCCCATTTATAACTGTAATATGCCCAAGTGAGATATTAGATAAGATGTGTGCCCTCTGCATCCCTTTTATACCTGCAATATGCTCAACTGAGACATTAAATAAGATTTGTGCCCTCTGCGTCCCTTTTATACCTGCAATATGCCCAACTGAGACATTAAATAAGATGTGTGCCCTCTGCATCCCTTTTATACCTGCAATATGCCCAAGTGAGACATTAAATAAGATGTGTGCCCTCTGCGTCCCTTTTATACATTCAATATGCCTCAGTGAGACATTAAATAAGATGTGTGCCCTCTGCATCCCTTTTATACCTGCAATATGCCCAAGTGAGACATTAGATAAGATGTGTGCCCTCTGCATCCCTTTTATACCTACAATATGCCCAAGTAGGACATTAGATAAGATGTGTGCCCTCTGCTTCCCATTTATAACTGTAATATGCCCAAGTGAGATATTAGATAAGATGTGTGCCCTCTGCATCCCTTTTATACCTGCAATATGCTCAACTGAGACATTAAATAAGATGTGTGCCCTCTGCGTCTCTTTTATACCTGCAATATGCCCAAGTGAGACATTAGATAAGATGTGTGCCCTCTGCGTCCCTTTTATACCTGCAATATGCCCAAGTGAGACATTAGATAAGATGTGTGCCCGCTGCATCCCTTTAATAACTGCAATATGCCCAAGTGAGACATTAGATAAGATGTGTGCCCTCTGCAACCCTTTTATACCTGCAATATGCCCAACTGATACATTAGATAATATGTGTGCCCTCTGCGTCCCTTTTATACCTGCAATATGCCCAAGTGAGACATTAAATAAGATGTGTGCCCTCTGCGTCCCTTTTAAACCAGCAATATGCCCAAGTGAGACATTAAATAAGATGTGTGCCCTCTGCGTCCCTTTTATACCAGCAATATGCCCAAGTGAGACATTAAATAAGATGTGTGCCCTCTGCGTCCCTTTTATACCTGCAATATGCCCAAGTGAGACATTAAATAAGATGTGTTCCCTCTGCGTCCCTTTTATACCTTCAATATGCCTCAGTGAGACATTAGATAAAATGTGTGCCCGCTGCATCCCTTTAATACCTGCAATATGCCCAAGTGAGACATTAGATAAGATGTGTGCCCTCTGCATCCCTTTTATACCTGCAATATGCCCATCTGAGACATTAGAAAAGATGTGTGCCCTCTGCGTCCCTTTTATACCTGCAATATGCCCAACTGAGACAATAAATAAGATGTGTGCCCTCTGCATCCCTTTTATACCTGCAATATGCCTCAGTGAGACATTGGGGCCTAGTTATCAAGCCGTCAACCTCAAATACGCTGGAATTCTGCAGCGTATTTGTGGCGAGGCTGATACGCCTTAGTTATCAAATGCTCGAGACCGGCAAAAGTAGAATTTTGTGACGTAAGCATCGATCCGCCGGACTCAGTCCGACAAAGATCAATTCTTACGTCACTCCAGATGTTCCGCACACAAGTGGCGGCACATTCTCACTACTTTTGCTAGTTATCAAAAAACTAGCAGGTACGCTCGGCACTTTTACGGCCCAGCGTACCTGGTTTTCAAACTGCCACCCCTGGAGGCGGCGGATCCCATAGGAATCAATGGGAGTCTGACCATAGCGAAAGTACAAGTTCGCTGCTGACAGACATCCCATTCATTCCTATGGGAGCTGTCTACACCTAACACCCTAACATGTACCCCGAGTCTAAACACCACTAATCTGTCCCCCCTACACCGCCGCAACTAAATAAAGTTATTACCCCCTAAACCGCCGCTCCCGGAGCCCACCGCAAGCTACTCTATACATATTAACCCCTAAACCGCCGCTCCCGGAGCCCACCGCAAGCTATTCTATACATATTAACCCCTAAACCGCCGCTCCCGGAGCCCACCGCAACTATAATAAATTTATTAACCCCTATCCTGCCCCCCACTACACCGCCGCCACTGTAATAACATTATTAACCGCTAAACCTAAGTCTAACCCTAACGCCCCCCTAACTTAAATATTAATTAAATAAATCTAAATAAATTAACTCTTATTAACTAAATGAATCCTATTTAAAACTAAATACTTACCTTTAAAATATACCCTAATATAGCTACAATATAAATAATAATTATATTGTAGCTATCTTAGGATTTATTTTTATTTTACAGGCACCTTTCAATTTATTTTAACTAGGTACAATAGCTATTAAATAGTTATTAACTATTTAATAGCTTACCTAGCTAAAATAAAGAGAAATTTACCTGTAAAATAAAAACTAACCTAAGTTACAATTACACCTAACACTACACTATACTTTAATAAATTATTCCTATTTAAAACTAAATACTTACCTGTAAAATAAACCCTAAGATAGCTACAATGTAATTAATAATTATATTGTAGCTATCTTAGGATTTATCTTTATTTTAAAGGTAACTTTGTATTTATTTTAGCTAGTTAGAATAGTTATTAAATAGTTATTAACTATTTAATAACTACCTAGCTAAAAGAAATACAAAATTACCTGTAAAATAAATCCTAACTTAAGTTACAATTAAACCTAATACTACACTATCATTAAATTAATTAAATAAACTACCTACAAATAACTACAATTAAATACAATTACATAAACTAACTAAAGTTCAAAAAATAAAAAAAGCTAAGTTACAAAAAATAAAAAAATAAGTTACAAACATGTTAAAAATATTACAACAATTTTAAGCTACTTACACCTAATCTAAGCCCCCTAATAAAATAACAAACCCCCTCAAAATAAAAAAATGCCCTACCCTATTCTAAATTAAATAAACTTCAAAGCTCTTTTACCTTACCAGCCCTTAAAAGGGCCATTTGTGGGGGCATGCCCCAAAGAAAACAGCTCTTTTGCCTGTAAAAGAAAAATACAACCCCCCCCAACATTAAAACCCACCACCCACATACCCCTAATCTAACCCAAACCCCCCTTACAAAAACCTAACACTAATCCCCTGAAGATCATCCTACCTTGTCTTCACTCAGCCGAGCAGCGATGGAACCGAAGTGGACATCCGGAGCGGAAGAAGTTAATCCTCCAAGCGGCGCTGAAGAAATCTTCCATCCGATGAAGTCATCATCCAGGCGGCGCTGAAGAAAAGTCTTCGATCCGGCCGATGTTATCTTCAAAGAGGCGCTAAAGAGGGCTTCTATCCGGCCGAAGTCATCTTCCAAGCCGGGTCTTGAATCTTCCTTCCGCCGACGCGGAACCTCCTTCTTCACCGACGGACTACGACGAATGAAGGCTCCTTTAAGGGACGTCATCCAAGATGGCGTACCCTCAATTCCGATTGGCTGATAGGATTCTATCAGCCAATCGGAATTAAGGTAGGAAAAATCTGATTGGCTGATTGGATCAGCCAATCGGATTGAACTTGAATCTGATTGGCTGATTCCATCAGCCAATCAGAATTTTCCTACCTTAATTCCGATTGGCTGATAGAATCAGAGGGATGCCCTCTGCATCCCTTTTATACCTGCAATATGCTCAAGTGAGACATTAGATAAGATGTATGCCCTCTGCGTCCCTTTTGTACCTGCAATTTGCTCAAGTGAGACATTAGATAAGATGTGTGCCCTCTGCATCCCTTTTATACCTGCAATATGCCCAAGTGAGACATTAGATAAGATGTGTGCCCCCTGCATCACTTTTATACCTGTAATATGCCCAAGTGAGACATTAGATGTGTGCCCTCTGCATCCCTTTTATACCTGCAATATGTTCAAGTGAGACATTATATAAGATGTGTGCCCTCTGCATCCCTTTTATACCTGCAATATGCCTCAGTGAGACATTAGATAAGATGTGTGCCCTCTGAGTCCCTTTTATACCTGCAATATGCCTCATTGAGACATTATATAAAATGTGTGCCCTCTGCGTCCTTTTTATACCTGCAATAGGCTCAATTGAGACATTAGATAAGATGTGTGCCCTCTGCGTCCCTTTTATACCTGCAATATGCTCAAGTGAGACATTAGATAAGATGTGTGCCCTCTGCATCCCTTTTATACCTGCAATATGCTCAAGTGAGACATTAGATAAGATGTATGCCCTCTGCAATATGCCTCAGTGACATTATATAAGATGTGTGCCCTCTGCATCCCTTTTATACCTGCAATATGCTCAAGTGAGACATTAGATAAGATGTGTGCCCTCTGCATCCCTTTTATACCTGCAATATGCTCAAGTGAGACATTAGATAAGATGTATGCCCTCTGCATCCCTTTTATACCTGCAATATGCCCAACTGAGACATTAGATAAGATGTGTGCCCTCTGCATCCCTTTTATACCTGTAATATGTCCAACTGAGACATTAGATAAGATGTGTGCCCTCTGCATCCCTTTTATACCTGCAATATGCTCAAGTGAGACATTAGATAAGATGTGTGCCCTCTGCATCCCTTTTAAACCTACAATATGCCCAAGTGAGACATTAGATAAGATGTGTGCCCTCTGCGTCCCTTTTATACCTGTAATATGCCCAAGTGAGAAATTAGATAAGATGTGTGCCCTCTGCATCCCTTTTATACCTGCAATATAACCAACTGAGACATTAAATAAGATTTGTGCCCTCTGCGTCCCTTTTATACCTGCAATATGCCCAACTGAGACATTAGACAAGATGTGTGCCCTCTGCATCCCTTTTATACCTGCAATATGCCCAACTGAGACATTAAATAAGATATGTGCCCTCTGCATCCCTTTTATACCTGCAATATGCCCAAGTGAGACATTAAATAAGATGTGTGCCCTCTGCGTCCCTTTTATTCCTTCAATATTCCTCAGTTAGACATTAGATAAGATGTGTGCCCGCTGCATCCCCTTTATACCTGCAATATGCCCAAGTGAGACATTAGATAAGATGTGTGCCCTCTGCATCCCTTTTATACCTGCAATATGCCCATCTGAGACATTAGACAAGATGTGTGCCCTCTGCATCCCTTTTATACCTGCAATATGCCCAACTGAAACATTAAATAAGATGTGTGCCCTCTGCATCCCTTTTATACCTGCAATACGCCACAGTGAGACATTAGACAAGATGTGTGCCCTCTGCATCCCTTTTATACCTGCAATATGCCCAACTGAGACATTAGACAACATGTGTGCCCTCTGCGTCCCTTTTATACCTGCAATATGCCCAACTGAGACATTAGATAAGATGTGTGCCCTCTGCGTCCCTTTTATACCTGCAATATGCCTCAGTGAGACATTATATAAGATGTGTGCCCTCTGCGTCCCTTTTATACCTGCAATATGCCCAACTGAGACATTAAATAAGATATGTGCCCTCTGCATCCCTTTTATACCTGCAATATGCCCAAGTGAGACATTAAATAAGATGTGTGCCCTCTGCGTCCCTTTTATTCCTTCAATATTCCTCACTTAGACATTAGATAAGAGGTGTGCCCGCTGCATCCCCTTTATACCTGCAATATGCCCAAGTGAGACATTAGATAAGATGTGTGCCCTCTGCATCCCTTTTATACCTGCAATATGCCCATCTGAGACATTAGACAAGATGTGTGCCCTCTGCGTCCCTTTTATACCTGCAATATGCCCAACTGAGACATTAAATAAGATGTGTGCCCTCTGCATCCCTTTTATACCTGCAATACGCCAAAGTGAGACATTAGACAAGATGTGTGCCCTCTGCAACCCTTTTATACCTGCAATATGGCCAACTGAGACATTAGACAAGATGTGTGCCCTCTGCGTCCCTTTTTAACCTGCAATATGCCCAACTGAGACATTAAATAAGATGTGTGCCCTCTGCATCCCTTTTATACCTGCAATACGCCAAAGTGAGACATTAGACAAGATGTGTGCCCTCTGCAACCCTTTTATACCTGCAATATGCCCAACTGAGACATTAGACAAGATGTGTGCCCTCTGCGTCCCTTTTATACCTGCAATATGCTCAAGTGAGACATTAGATAAGATGTGTGCCCTCTGCGTCCCTTTTATACCTGCAATATGCCTCAGTGAGACATTATATAAGATGTGTGCCCTCTGCGTTCCTTTTTGTACCTGCAATTTGCTCAAGTGAGATATTAGATAAGATGTGTGCCCTCTGCATCCCTTTTATACCTGCAATATTTCCAAGTGAGACATTAGATAAGATGTGCTCCCTCTGCATCCCTTTTATACCTGTAATATGCCCAACTGAGACATTAGATAAGATGTATGCCCTCTGCATCCCTTTTATACCTGCAATATGCCCAAGTGAGACATTAGATAAGATGTGTGCCCTCTGCATCCCTTTTATACCTGCAATATGCCTCAGTGAGATATTATATAAGATGTGTGCCCTCTGCATCCCTTTTATACCTGCAATTTGCTCAAGTGAGACATTAGATAAGATGTGTGCCCTCTGCATCTCTTTTATACCTGTATTATGCCCAAGTGAGACATTAGATAAGATGTGTTCCCTCTGCATCCCTTTTATACCTGTAATATGCACAAGTGAGACATTAGATAAGATGTGTGCCCTCTGCGTCCCTTTTATACCTGCAATATGCTCAAGTGAGACATTAGATAAGATGTGTGCCCTCTGCGTCCCTTTTATACCTGCAATATGCTCAAGTGAGACATTAGATAAGATGTGTGCACTCTGCGTCCCTTTTAAACCTGCAATATGCTCAAGTGAGACATTAGATAGGATGTGCGCCCTCTGCATCCCATTTATACCGGCAATATGCTCAAGTGATACATTAGATAAGTGTGCCCTCTGCATCCCTTTTATACCTGCAATATGCCCAAGTGAGACATTAGATAAGATGTGTGCCCTCTGCGTCCCTTTTATACCTGCAATATGCTCAAGTGAGACATTAGATAAGATGTGTGCCCTCTGCGTCCCTTTTATACCTGCAATATGCTCAAGTGAGACATTAGATAAGATGTGTGCCCTCTACATCCCTTTTATACCTGCAATATGTCCAACTGAGACATTAGTTAAGATGTGTGCCCTCTGCGTCCCTTTTATACCTGCATTATGCTCAAGTGAGACATTAGATAAGATGTGTACCCTCTGCGTCCCTTTTATACCTGCAATATGCTCAAGTGAGACATTAGATAAGATGTGTACCCTCTGCGTCCCTTTTATACCTGCAATATGCTCAAGTGAGACATTAGATAAGATGTGTACCCTCTGCGTCCCTTTTATACCTGCAATATGCTCAAGTGAGACATTAGATAAGATGTGTGCCCTCTGCATCCCATTTATACCGGCAATATGCTCAAGTGAGACATTAGATAAGTGTGCCCTCTGCATCCCTTTTATACCTGCAATATGCCCAAGTGAGATATTAGATAAGATGTGTGCCCTCTGCATCCCTTTTATACCTGCAATATGCCCAAGTGAGACATTAGATAAGATGTGTTCCCTCTGCATCTCTTTTATACCTGCAATATGCTCAAGTGAGTTATTAGATAAGATGTGTGCCCTCTGCGTCCCTTTTACACCTGCAATATGCTCAAGTGAGACATTAGTTAAGATGTGTGCCCTCTGCATCCCATTTATACCATCAATATGCTCAAGTGAGACATTAGATAAGTGTGCCCTCTGCATCCCTTTTATACCTGCAATATGCCCAAGTGAGATATTAGATAAGATGTGTGCCCTCTGCATCCCTTTTATACCTGCAATATGCTCAAGTGAGACATTAGATAAGATGTGTGTCCTCTGCATCCCTTTTATACCTGCAATACGCCACAGTGAGACATTAGACAAGATGTGTGCCCTCTGCATCCCTTTTATACCTGCAATATGCCCAACTGAGACATTAGACAACATGTGTGCCCTCTGCGTCCCTTTTATACCTGCAATATGCCCAACTGAGACATTAGATAAGATGTGTGCCCTCTGCGTCCCTTTTATACCTGCAATATGCCTCAGTGAGACATTATATAAGATGTGTGCCCTCTGCGTCCCTTTTATACCTGCAATATGCCCAACTGAGACATTAAATAAGATATGTGCCCTCTGCATCCCTTTTATACCTGCAATACGCCAAAGTGAGACATTAGACAAGATGTGTGCCCTCTGCATCCCATTTATACCGGCAATATGCTCTAGTGAGACATTAGATAAGTGTGCTCTCTGCATCCCTTTTATACCTGCAATATGCTCAAGTGAGACATTAGATCAGATGTGTTCCCTCTGCGTCCCTTTTATACCTGCAATATGCTCAAGTGAGACATTAGATAAGATGTGTGCCCTCTGCATCCCATTTATACCGGCAATATGCTCTAGTGAGACATTAGATAAGTGTGCTCTCTGCATCCCTTTTATACCTGCAATATGCTCAAGTGAGACATTAGATAAGATGTGTGCCCTCTGCGTCCTTTTTATACCTGCAATATGCTCAAGTGAGACATTAGATAAGGTGTGCCCTCTGCGTCCCTTTTATACCTGCAATATGCTCAAGTGAGACATTAGATAAGATGTGTGCCCTCTGCGTCCCTTTTGTACCTGCAATATGCTCAAGTGAGACATTAGATAAGATGTGTGCCCTCTGCGTCCCTTTTATACCTGCAATATGCTCAAGTGAGACATTAGATAAGATGTGTGCCCTCTGCGTCCTTTTTATACCTGCAATATGCTCAAGTGAGACATTAGATAAGATGTGTGCCCTCTGCATCCCATTTATACCGGCAATATGCTCAAGTGAGACATTAGATAAGTGTGCCCTCTGCATCCCTTTTATACCTGCAATATGCCCAAGTGAGACATTAGATAAGATGTGTGCCCTCTGCCTCCCTTTTATACCTGCAATATACTCAAGTGAGACATTAGATAAGATGTGTGCCCTCTGCATCCCATTTATACCGGCAATATGCTTAAGTGAGACATTAGATAAGTGTGCCCTCTGCATCCCTTTTATACCTGCAATATGCCCAAGTGAGATATTAGATAAGATGTGTGCCCTCTGCATCCCTTTTATACCTGCAATATGCCCAAGTGAGACATTAGATAAGATGTGTTCCCTCTGCATCCCTTTTATACCTGCAATATGCTCAAGTGAGACATTAGATAAGATGTGTGCCCTCTGCGTCCCTTTTATACCTGCAATATGCTCAAGTGAGACATTAGATAAGATGTGTTCCCTCTGCGTCCCTTTTATACCTGCAATATGCTCAAGTGAGACATTAGATAAGATGTGTGCCCTCTGCATCCCATTTATACCGGCAATATGCTCAAGTGAGACATTAGATAAGTGTGCTCTCTGCATCCCTTTTATACCTGCAATATGCTCAAGTGAGACATTAGATAAGATGTGTGCCCTCTGCGTCCCTTTTATACCTGCAATATGCTCAAGTGAGACATTAGATAAGATGTGTGCCCTCTGTGTCCCTTTTATACCTGCAATATGCTCAAGTGAGACATTAGATAAGATGTGTTCCCTCTGCATTCCTTTTATACCTGCAATATGCTCAAGTGAGACATTAGATAAGATGTGTTCCCTCTGCATCCCTATTATACCTGCAATATGCTCAAGTGAGACATTAGATAAGATGTGTGCCCTCTGCGTCCCTTTTATACCTGCAATATGCTCAAGTGAGACATTAGATAAGATGTGTGCCCTCTGCGTCCCTTTTATACCTGCAATATGCTCAAGTGAGACATTAGATAAGATGTGTTCCCTCGGCATCCCTTTTATACCTGCAATATGCCCAACTGAGACATTAGACAACATGTGTGCCCTCTGCGTCCCTTTTATACCTGCAATATGTCTCAGTGAGACATTAGATAAGATGTGTGCCCTCTGCGTCCCTTTTATACCTGCAATATGCCTCAGTGAGACATTATATAAGATGTGTGCCCTCTGCGTCCCTTTTATACCTGCAATATGCCCAACTGAGACATTAAATACGATATGTGCCCTCTGCATCCCTTTTATACCTGCAATATGCCCAAGTGAGACATTAAATAAGATGTGTGCCCTCTGCGTCCCTTTTATTCCTTCAATATTCCTCAGTTAGACATTAGATAAGAGGTGTGCCCGCTGCATCCCCTTTATACCTGCAATATGCCCAAGTGACACATTAGATAAGATGTGTGCCCTCTGCATCCCTTTTATACCTGCAATATGCCCATCTGAGACATTAGACAAGATGTGTGCTCTCTGCGTCCCTTTTATACCTGCAATATGCCCAACTGAGACATTAAATAAGATGTGTGCCCTCTGCATCCCTTTTATACCTGCAATACGCCAAAGTGAGACATTAGACAAGATGTGTGCCCTCTGCAACCCTTTTATACCTGCAATATGCCCAACTGAGACATTAGACAAGATGTGTGCCCTCTGCGTCCCTTTTTTACCTGCAATATGCCTCAGTGAGACATTAGATAAGATGTGTGCCCTCTGCGTCCCTTTTATACCTGCAATATGCCTCAGTGAGACATTATATAAGATGTGTGCCCTCTGCGTTCCTTTTTGTACCTGCAATTTGCTCAAGTGAGACATTAGATAAGATGTGCTCCCTCTGCATCCCTTTTATACCTGTAATATGCCCAACTGAGACATTAGATAAGATGTGTGCCCTCTGCATCCCTTTTATACCTGCAATATGCCCAAGTGAGACATTAGATAAGATGTGTGCCCTCTGCATCCCTTTTATACCTGCAATATGCCTCAGTGAGATATTATATAAGATGTGTGCCCTCTGCATCCCTTTTATACCTGCAATTTGCTCTAGTGAGACATTAGATAAGATGTGTGCCCTCTGCATCTCTTTTATACCTGTATTATGCCCAAGTGAGACATTAGATAAGATGTGTTCCCTCTGCATCCCTTTTATACCTGTAATATGCACAAGTGAGACATTAGATAAGATGTGTGCCCTCTGCGTCCCTTTTATACCTGCAATATGCTCAAGTGAGACATTAGATAAGATGTGTGCCCTCTGCGTCCCTTTTATACCTGCAATATGCTCAAGTGAGACATTAGATAAGATGTGTGCCCTCTGCGTCCCTTTTAAACCTGCAATATGCTCAAGTGAGACATTAGATAAGATGTGTGCCCTCTGCATCCCATTTATACCGGCAATATGCTCAAGTGATACATTAGATAAGTGTGCCCTCTGCATCCCTTTTATACCTGCAATATGCCCAAGTGAGACATTAGATAAGATGTGTGCCCTCTGCGTCCCTTTTATACCTGCAATATGCTCAAGTGAGACATTAGATAAGTGTGCCCTCTGCATCCCTTTTATACCTGCAATATGCCCAAGTGAGATAATAGATAAGATGTGTGCCCTCTGCATCCCTTTTATACCTGCAATATGCTCAAGTGAGACATTAGATAAGATGTGTGCCCTCTGCGTCCCTTTTATACCTGCAATATGCTCAAGTGAGACATTAGATAAGATGTGTTCCCTCTGCGTCCCTTTTATACCTGCAATATGCTCAAGTGAGACATTAGATAAGATGTGTGCCCTCTGCATCCCATTTATACCGGCAATATGCTCAAGTGAGACATTAGATAAGTGTGCTCTCTGCATCCCTTTTATACCTGCAATATGCTCAAGTGAGACATTAGATAAGATGTGTGCCCTCTGCGTCCCTTTTATACCTGCAATATGCTCAAGTGAGACATTAGATAAGATGTGTGCCCTCTGCGTCCCTTTTATACCTGCAATATGCTCAAGTGAGACATTAGATAAGATGTGTGCCCTCTGCGTCCCTTTTGTACCTGCAATATGCTCAAGTGAGACATTAGATAAGATGTGTGCCCTCTGCGTCCCTTTTATACCTGCAATATGCTCAAGTGAGACATTAGATAAGATGTGTGCCCTCTGCGTCCTTTTTATACCTGCAATATGCTCAAGTGAGACATTAGATAAGATGTGTGCCCTCTGCATCCCATTTATACCGGCAATATGCTCAAGTGAGACATTAGATAAGTGTGCCCTCTGCATCCCTTTTATACCTGCAATATTTCCAAGTGAGACATTAGATAAGATGTGCTCCCTCTGCATCCCTTTTATACCTCTAATATGCCCAACTGAGACATTAGATAAGATGTGTGCCGTCTGCATCCCTTTTATAACTGCAATATGCCCAAGTGAGACATTAGATAAGATGTGTGCCCTCTGCATCCCTTTTATACCTGCAATATGCCTCAGTGAGATATTATATAAGATGTGTGCCCTCTGCATCCCTTTTATACCTGCAATTTGCTCAAGTGAGACATTAGATAAGATGTGTGCCCTCTGCATCTCTTTTATACCTGTATTATGCCCAAGTGAGACATTAGATAAGATGTGTTCCCTCTGCATCCCTTTTATACCTGCAATATGCTCAAGTGAGACATTAGATAAGATGTGTGCCCTCTGCGTCCCTTTTATACCTGCAATATGCTCAAGTGAGACATTAGATAAGATGTGTGCCCTCTGCGTCCCTTTTAAACCTGCAATATGCTCAAGTGAGACATTAGATAAGATGTGTGCCCTCTGCGTCCCTTTTAAACCTGCAATATGCTCAAGTGAGACATTAGATAAGATGTGTGCCCTCTGCATCCCATTTATACCGGCAATATGCTCAAGTGATACATTAGATAAGTGTGCCCTCTGCATCCCTTTTATACCTGCAATATGCCCAAGTGAGATATTAGATAAGATGTGTGCCCTCTGCATCCCTTTTATACCTGCAATATGCCCAAGTGAGACATTAGATAAGATGTGTTCCCTCTGCATCTCTTTTATACCTGCAATATGCTCAAGTGAGACATTAGATAAGATGTGTGCCCTCTGCGTCCCTTTTATACCTGCAATATGCTCAAGTGAGACATTAGTTAAGATGTGTGCCCTCTGCATCCCATTTATACCGGCAATATGCTCAAGTGAGACATTAGATAAGTGTGCCCTCTGCATCCCTTTTATACCTGCAATATGCCCAAGTGAGATATTAGATAAGATGTGTGCCCTCTGCATCCCTTTTATACCTGCAATATGCTCAAGTGAGACATTAGATGAGATGTGTGCCCTCTGCGTCCCTTTTATACCTGCAATATGCTCAAGTGAGACATTAGATAAGATGTGTTCCCTCTGCGTCCCTTTTATACCTGCAATATGCTCAAGTGAGACATTAGATAAGATGTGTGCCCTCTGCATCCCATTTATACCAGCAATATGCTCAAGTGAAACATTAGATAAGTGTGCTCTCTGCATCCCTTTTATACCTGCAATATGCTCAAGTGAGACATTAGATAAGATGTGTGCCCTCTGCGTCCCTTTTATACCTGCAATATGCTCAAGTGAGACATTAGATAAGATGTGTGCCCTCTGCGTCCCTTTTATACCTGCAATATGCTCAAGTGAGACATTAGATAAGATGTGTGCCCTCTGCGTCCCTTTTGTACCTGCAATATGCTCAAGTGAGACATTAGATAAGATGTGTGCCCTCTGCGTCCCTTTTATACCTGCAATATGCTCAAGTGAGACATTAGATAAGATGTGTGCCCTCTGCGTCCTTTTTATACCTGCAATATGCTCAAGTGAGACATTAGATAAGATGTGTGCCCTCTGCATCCCATTTATACCGGCAATATGCTCAAGTGAGACATTAGATAAATGTGCCCTCTGCATCCCTTTTATACCTGCAATATGCCCAAGTGAGATATTAGATAAGATGTGTGCCCTCTGCATCCCTTTTATACCTGCAATATGCCCAAGTGAGACATTAGAGAAGATGTGTTCCCTCTGCATCCCTTTTATACCTGCAATATGCTCAAGTGAGACATTAGATAAGATGTGTGCCCTCTGCGTCCCTTTTATACCTGCAATATGCTCAAGTGAGACATTAGATAAGATGTGTGCCCTCTGCATCCCATTTATACCGGCAATATGCTTAAGTGAGACATTAGATAAGTGTGCCCTCTGCATCCCTTTTATACCTGCAATATGCCCAAGTGAGATATTAGATAAGATGTGTGCCCTCTGCATCCCTTTTATACCTGCAATATGCTCAAGTGAGACATTAGATAAGATGTGTGCCCTCTGCGTCCCTTTTATACCTGCAATATGCTCAAGTGAGACATTAGATAAGATGTGTTCCCTCTGCGTCCCTTTTATACCTGCAATATGCTCAAGTGAGACATTAGATAAGATGTGTGCCCTCTGCATCCCATTTATACCGGCAATATGCTCAAGTGAGACATTAGATAAGTGTGCTCTCTGCATCCCTTTTATACCTGCAATATGCTCAAGTGAGACATTAGATAAGATGTGTGCCCTCTGCGTCCCTTTTATACCTGCAATATGCTCAAGTGAGACATTAGATAAGATGTGTGCCCTCTGCGTCCCTTTTATACCTGCAATATGCTCAAGTGAGACATTAGATAAGATGTGTGCCCTCTGCGTCCCTTTTATACCTGCAATATGCTCAAGTGAGACATTTGATAAGATGTGTGCCCTCTGCTTCCCTTTTATACCTGCAATATGCTCAAGTGAGACATTAGATAAGATGTGTTCCCTCTGCATTCCTTTTATACCTGCAATATGCTCAAGTGAGACATTAGATAAGATGTGTGCCCTCTGCGTCCCTTTTATAACTGCAATATGCTCAAGTGAGACATTAGATAAGATGTGTGCCCTCTGCATCCCATTTATACCGGCAATATGCTCAAGTGAGACATTAGATAAGTGTGCCCTCTGCATCCCTTTTATACCTGCAATATGCCCAAGTGAAATATTAGATAAGATGTGTGCCCTCTGCATCCCTTTTATACCTGCAATATGCCCAAGTGAGACATTAGATAAGATGTGTTCCCTCTGCATCCCTTTTATACCTGCAATATGCTCAAGTGAGACATTAGATAAGATGTGTGCCCTCTGTGTCCCTTTTATACCTGCAATATGCTCAAGTGAGACATTAGATGTGTTCCCTCTGCGTCCCTTTTATACCTGCAATATGCTCAAGTGAGACATTAGATAAGATGTGTGCCCTCTGCGTCCCTTTTATACCTGCAATATGCTCAAGTGAGACATTAGATAAGATGTGTGCCCTCTGTGTCCCTTTTATACCTGCAATATGCCCAAGTGAGACATTAGATAAGATGTGTTCCCTCTGCATCCCTTTTATACCTGCAATATGCTCAAGTGAGACATTAGATAAGATGTGTGCCCTCTGCGTCCCTTTTATACCTGCAATATGCTCAAGTGAGACATTAGATAAGATGTGTTCCCTCTGCATCCCTTTTATACCTGAAATATGCTCAAGTGAGATATTAGATAAGATGTGTGCCCTCTGCGTCCCATTTATACCGGCAATATGCTCAAGTGAGACATTAGATAAGTGTTTTCTCTGCATACCTTTTATACCTGCAATATGCTCAAGTGAGACATTAGATAAGATGTGTGCCCTCTGCGTCCCTTTTATACCTGCAATATGCTCAAGTGAGACATTAGATAAGATGTGTTCCCTCTGTGTCCCTTTTATACCTGCAATATGCTCAAGTGAGATATTAGATAAGATGTGTGCCCTCTGCGTCCCTTTTATACCTGCAATATGCTCAAGTGAGACATTAGATAAGATGTGTGCCCTCTGCGTCCCTTTTATACCGGCAATATGCTCAAGTGAGACATTAGATAAGTGTGCCCTCTGCATCCCTTTTATACCTGCAATATGCCCAAGTGAGATATTTGATAAGATGTGTGCCCTCTGCATCCCTTTTATACCTGCAATATGCCCAAGTGAGACATTAGATAAGATGTGTTCCCTCTGCATCCCTTTTATACCTGCAATATGCTCAAGTGAGACATTAGATAAGATGTGTGCCCTCTGCGGCCCTTTTATACCTGCAATATGCTCAAGTGAGACATTAGATAAGATGTGTGCCCTCTGCGTCCCTTTTATACCTGCAATATGCTCAAGTGAGACATTAGATAAGATGTGTTCCCTCTGCGTCCCTTTTATACCTGCAATATGCTCAAGTGAGACATTAGATAAGATGTGTTCCCTCTGCATTCCTTTTATACCTGCAATATGCTCAAGTGAGACATTAGATAAGATGTGTGCCCTCTGCGTCCCTTTTATAACTGCAATATGCTCAAGTGAGACATTAGATAAGATGTGTGCCCTCTGCATCCCATTTATACCGGCAATATGCTCAAGTGAGACATTAGATAAGTGTGCCCTCTGCATCCCTTTTATACCTGCAATATGCCCAAGTGAAATATTAGATAAGATGTGTGCCCTCTGCATCCCTTTTATACCTGCAATATGCCCAAGTGAGACATTAGATAAGATGTGTTCCCTCTGCATCCCTTTTATACCTGCAATATGCTCAAGTGAGACATTAGATAAGATGTGTGCCCTCTGTGTCCCTTTTATACCTGCAATATGCTCAAGTGAGACATTAGATGTGTTCCCTCTGCGTCCCTTTTATACCTGCAATATGCTCAAGTGAGACATTAGATAAGATGTGTGCCCTCTGCGTCCCTTTTATACCTGCAATATGCTCAAGTGAGACATTAGATAAGATGTGTGCCCTCTGTGTCCCTTTTATACCTGCAATATGCCCAAGTGAGACATTAGATAAGATGTGTTCCCTCTGCATCCCTTTTATACCTGCAATATGCTCAAGTGAGACATTAGATAAGATGTGTGCCCTCTGCGTCCCTTTTATACCTGCAATATGCTCAAGTGAGACATTAGATAAGATGTGTTCCCTCTGCATCCCTTTTATACCTGAAATATGCTCAAGTGAGATATTAGATAAGATGTGTGCCCTCTGCGTCCCATTTATACCGGCAATATGCTCAAGTGAGACATTAGATAAGTGTTTTCTCTGCATACCTTTTATACCTGCAATATGCTCAAGTGAGATATTAGATAAGATGTGTGCCCTCTGCGTCCCTTTTATACCTGCAATATGCTCAAGTGAGACATTAGATAAGATGTGTTCCCTCTGTGTCCCTTTTATACCTGCAATATGCTCAAGTGAGATATTAGATAAGATGTGTGCCCTCTGCGTCCCTTTTATACCTGCAATATGCTCAAGTGAGACATTAGATAAGATGTGTGCCCTCTGCGTCCCTTTTATACCGGCAATATGCTCAAGTGAGACATTAGATAAGTGTGCCCTCTGCATCCCTTTTATACCTGCAATATGCCCAAGTGAGATATTTGATAAGATGTGTGCCCTCTGCATCCCTTTTATACCTGCAATATGCCCAAGTGAGACATTAGATAAGATGTGTTCCCTCTGCATCCCTTTTATACCTGCAATATGCTCAAGTGAGACATTAGATAAGATGTGTGCCCTCTGCGGCCCTTTTATACCTGCAATATGCTCAAGTGAGACATTAGATAAGATGTGTGCCCTCTGCGTCCCTTTTATACCTGCAATATGCTCAAGTGAGACATTAGATAAGATGTGTTCCCTCTGCGTCCCTTTTATACCTGCAATATGCTCAAGTGAGACATTAGATAAGATGTGTGCCCTCTGCATCCCATTTATACCGGCAATATGCTCAAGTGAGACATTAGATAAGTGTGCTCTCTGCATCCCTTTTATACCTGCAATATGCTCAAGTGAGACATTAGATAAGATGTGTGCCCCCTGCGTCCCTTTTATACCTGCAATATGCTCAAGTGAGACATTAGATAAGATGTGTGCCCTCTGCGTCCCTTTTATACCTGCAATATGCTCAAGTGAGACATTAGATAAGATGTGTGCCCTCTGCGTCCCTTTTATACCTGTAATATGCCCAAGTGAGACATTAGATAAGATGTGTGCCCTCTGCGTCCCTTTTATACCTGTAATATGCCCAAGTGAGATATTAGATAAGATGTGTGCCCTCTGCGTCCCTTTTATACCTACAAAAGATAAAAAGTTAACCTTAGCGCTGGAATTATATCTCAAAGCAGCAGTGTATAAATATGGAATCCCTCACTCCCTACTAACACAGTACTATAAAGAATTAACTACACTGACTGCAGTAGACTGCAAACGGGTTATTTGGCACTGCTGCGCTATCTCAACAGATTGCTAAACGAGTGCAGCAACCAAAACTAGAGGAGTGTTATAGGAGAAATATATATCTTTAAAAATGATGATTTAGAATGTAATAAACTCTTCTGACAAGTAGGCAAAAAATAAAATATCACAATAAAAAGTCACACATTAAAAGATATACATATGCAATCATACAACAAAAAAAAACTGCAATGCAATGCATAAACATATAAAATGAATCTCATATGCCAGCAAATAAATTCATGTGGCGCAATGATGCAACAAAATAAACACACAGTCTCTTAGCTCAAAATCGTCCGTATATTAAAGTCTTTTGTAGGCATGTTGGTAGATTAGAAGCAGAAGAGACGTCAAGCAAGCTCCAGTTGGATTAGTAGCCAGCACAAAGCTAAGTAATAGGGCGAGAAGAAGGATATAAAGATCCTTTAAACAATATGAAAGTTCGAAAAAATAAGGTGTACACTTTTACTTACACCAGATATTGATGAACGATCTCAGGTGCTCCTTCCAAGGACAGACCGCTTGTCTTTTCCAGCGTGTCCCAGGCAATCAGAGGTGCGGTATGACCTGCTGTACGATACAGCCTCCAAAGCGCTCACTCACGCCAAACAAAAATCCAAGCTGCAAGGCGCTCCCTTACGCCAAACAGAAACTTCAGGCTACGGAAGCCCACAAAGAACAAAGTACTAAACAACGCGTTTCGGCTGGTTCACAGACTTTCTCAAGCTCAATACTGTCAGTTTCTCTCCTATGTCTTTTATACGCTTCTTCTTAAAGGGTTATTAACTTTCAGCAATTCATCATTGTACAATACAAAACGGGTAATTTCATCTTAGCAACTTCTAGCTGTTCATAGAGACTTAGATAATTCATATGCAATAAAATTACAATCAATACATAATATCTCTGGAACCTTGATTTCATAGGACTCAATTAAACAAATCTTTCAAATGCATATTAGCTACTAATATCACTTCATAGGGACTTATCGGCTTATACCAATTCATGAGGAATAGGGTTATAAACAGTTTATAGTACCTCCGGAACCTTAATTTTATAAATATATATAAAAGTTAAAACCTGTAATTAATATTATATCTGATCCTATTTGACTTATAATGACTAAAACCCTATACAATAACCTAAATCCTTGATTGTCATAAATGAACTCTGTTAATATCAATATTAAAATTAAAATGAATAATAGCAACCCTATATTATTATTTTTTTTTAATAAATTAATAATAGCAACCCTATATTAAAATAGTGATATACACCATTAAAATACCTAGACTGCATATACTGGTAATACTTATTATCTTAGGAAATATTATTAATTCTTTGTAGTGTTTTAAAAAATGGACAAAGAAACCAAACATGAATAAATGATAATACTCCTAAGTCTGTTGGTGATGGGCAAAGGCGCCATAGATAGACGAATTAAAACAATCCTACAAATATCAAATATATGAAGTAAACATGAAGTGTATCTTGCCACTGAATTATAGATTTAGATAAAACCAAACTAACTATAAAAATTATTATTATTGGGAAACATATATTAATCAACCCATTATTTAAAATACATTATTTAAAATACAACTACTGGATCTGATGGTAATATTATATTATTTTAAATAACAATTTATGTCCAGTTCCAAATTAAGACCTTGGGGTGTAACGGAACCCATATGAAATATCCACTTTCCTTCCCTTTTCAGAATTTCATTATGCAAATCTCCTCCTCTCCAGTGTTTAGAGACTTTATCAATACCTATATATTTAAAATGTTTGAGATTTGCATTATTGCATATCGAGAAATGCTTTGGTACTGGGAGATCTTTGTAGCGGTCTTTACTATGTTGTTCAATAGAAAGGATATGTTCCCTTATCCTATCACGTAGGGGTCTTTCCGATTCCCCTACGTATTGGGCCCCTACAATTGGGCCCCACAGATTGAGCTTGCATTCTATTGGCTGTTCCGATCAGCCAATAGAATGCGTGCTCAATCTAATTGGCTGATTGGATCAGCCAATCGGATTGAACTTCAATCTGATTGGCTGATTCAATCAGCCAATCAGATTTTTCCTACCTTAATTCCGATTGGCTGATAGAATCCTATCAGCCAATCGGAATTGAAGGGACACCATCTTGGATGACGTCCCTTAAAGGAATATCCATTCGTCGGTAGTCGTCGGGAAGAAGAGGATGGCTCTGCGTCGGCTCGTCTGAAGATGGCTCCGCTCCGGATGGATGAAGACTGAAGACGCCGCTTAGAAGATGACATCGCCCGGATGGAAGAATTCTTCAGTGCCGCCTGGATGATGACTTCATCGGATGGAAGATTTCTTCAGCGCCCCTTGGATGATGACTTCTTCCGCTCGGGATCTCCTCTTTGGTTCCATCGGTAGGTCGGCTGGCTGAAGACGACTAAAGGTAGGATGATCTTTAGGGGGGGTAGTGTTAGGTTTATTTAAGGGGGGTTTGGGTAAGAGTAGGGGTATGTGGGTGGTGGGTTTTAATGTTGGGGGGGGTTGTATTTTTCTTTTACAGGCAAAAGAGCTGAATTCTTTGGGGCATGCCCCACAAATGGCCCTTTTAAGGGCTGGTAAGGTAAAAGAGCTTTGAACTTTTTTAATTTAGAATAGGGTAGGGCATTTTTTATTTTGGGGGGCTTTGTTATTTTATTAGGGGGCTTAGATTAGGTGTAAGTAGCTTAAAATTGTTGTAATATGTTTTAAATGATTGTAACTTATTTTTTTTATTTTTTGTAACTTAGCTTTTTTATTTTTTGTACTTTAGTTAGTTTATTTAATTTAATTTAATTGTAGTTATTTGTAGCTAATTTATTTAATTAATGTAATGATAGTGTAGTGTTAGGTTTAATTGTAACTTAGGTTAGGATTTATTTTACAGGTAATTTTGTATTTCTTTTAGCTAGGTAGTTATTAAATAGTTAATAACTATTTAATAACTATTCTAACTAGCTAAAATAAATACCAAGTTATCTGTAAAATAAATATAAATCCTAAAATAGCTACAATGTAATTATTAATTACATTGCAGCTTTCTTAGGGTTTATTTTACAGGTAAGTATTTAGTTTAAAATAGGAATAATTTAGTTAATGATAGTGTAGTGTTAGGTATAATTGTTAGGTATAATTGTAACTATTCTAACTAGCTAAAATAAATACCAAGTTACCTGTAAAATAAATATAAATCCTAAAATAGCTACAATGTAATTATTAATTACATTGCAGCTTTCTTAGGGTTTATTTTACAGGTAAGTATTTAGTTTAAAATAGGAATAATTTAGTTAATGATAGTGTAGTGTTAGGTATAATTGTAACTTCGGTTAGTTTTTATTTTACAGGTAAATTTCTCTTTATTTTAGCTAGGTAGCTATTAAATAGTTATTAACTATTTAATAGCTATTGTACCTAGTTAAAATAAATTGAAAGATGCCTGTAAAATAACT
>NC_069499.1:1580449492-1580466992 GCF_027579735.1 Bombina bombina
CAACTATACTACATTGCCTAGAGGAACAGATTATTGTCCTTAATAAATTAATCTGCTTTAGTATTACTAATGACTAATGTTAGGGATAGCTGGTCAGACACTAAATCCAGATTTTAGTCAGAGTTGTATGTTCTGTTAACATTGAAGGATAGATTCTTGTATTTGTTCCAATCCTAATATTTGTTAATATTCATTGTCTAAATTAGCTGTTCCCATTGGCAATAACGCTAACAAATCTGAATCCAATATTTGTTTGAACCAAATGCTGCATGGATGAAATTCAGGTGTTTCGAATCTGGAACAAATCTTTCGGATGATACAATATTTTTGATGGTGCTCATGTTTAATCATGATTATTTATTGTCTGGTACATTACAGGGGCAGTCTACCCTAAATTTTTCTCTCAATTTTTCTCGATGATCCATTTTACCTGCTGGTGTGTATATATAGACATTTGAAATAGTTGATTTTGCCTGTGGTATCCCCACCTATACGAAAAGATTCTATACTTAGGTATAGGCTATAAAAAGCTTTGTAAACATAGCCAGCAGTAGAAATTACACTCCCAGTGGGAGGTAGGAGAGATAAGTAATAAAATGTTAATTTCCAATAATTCTCTCAGGTAAGATATTCTAAAATGATCCTCCAGCACTGCAAGATCTCTAGTGAAATGTTAAAGAGGCAAATTTTACTTTGCTTCACAAAGGGGCGTTCCCTGCATTTCTGTATGTGAAGGAGAGACAAGCCCAGTGTAAAATATCACTGCATGACATGATAGTTTTGCTGCATTTACACTTTGTGCTCTCTAATATGTTATATCACTTTACACATCAGATTACATTTTATTACATTTAAATTTTTACACTTTCTATTTTGTATTTTATGTTGTGTACAGCAGTGTATTTATACTTGTGATTTTACAAATTCTGATTATATAGCAGATTTCACAGTGGCAGAACTCACTGAATTATGTAAGAAAAGTGGAGGAACCTGGAAATAGAAGAGATGAAAGGTGCCTTCCACTGAAAGTAATGAAGCTCTCTGGGATACAACATTTCACATGGGAGAGAGAAGGTAACTGGAGAACCCCTGGGGCTGATATAAAGGCTCCGTTTGCATCAATTACAAATTAAACGGAAATGTTTTCACTACAATTTACCTTGCTTTTGTCTATATTTTAGTGCTGTAATGCTCTGGGCTTGTGTCTCCTTCATATATACAAATGAGAGAGATCTTTCAGTTCTTTGGAGTTCCACCCTTTTTCTTTTGAGTATTCAGTCAGTTCAGTCCCTGTGAAGTCTGTGAAGTCTAAACTGCAATTTCTCTCAAAGCTGGAGAACCTTTGAATATTAGGGCCTAAGTATTGGAATTTGGTATTTAATCAGAGATAAGATAAGGAAGCATTTGTGTGTAAAGAAAGTGATTACATAAGGAGATCTGATCTCCCTGCAAAATCCTAGGATTCTATCAGCCAATCGGAATTAAGTTAGGAAAAATCTGATTGGCTGATGGAATCAGCCAATCAGATTGAAGTTCAATCCGATTGGCTGATCCAATCAGCCAATCAGATTGAGCTCGCATTCTATTGGCTGATCGGAACAGCCAATAGGATGCGAGCTCAATCTGATTGGCTGATTCAATCAGATATTCTGTACCTTAATTCCGATTGGCTGATAGAATCCTATCAGCCAATCGGAATTCGAGGGACGCCATCTTGGATGACGTCATTTAATGAAACCTTCATTCGGACTTAGGACGTCGCAAGAAGAGGATGGATCCGCGACGGAGTTCTTCAACGTGGAGCCGCTTGTCACCGCTTTGAAGAAGATGGTTGCCGGTCCGGATCTACTCTTCTGCCCGGATAGGAGGAAGACTTTGGAGCCTCTTCTGGACCTCTTCAGCCATCGCTTGATAGAAGACTTCAGCCGGATGATGGATCTCCAGCCCCCGCTTGGGCTTGGAGGAAGATTTCGGATCCTGGAGTGATCGGTGATACCTGGCATCGTGAAGACAAGGTAGGAAGATCTTCAGGGGCTTAGTGTTAGGTTTATTTAAGGGGGGTTTGGGTTAGATTAGGGGTATGTGGGTGGTGGGTTGTAATGTTGGGGGGGGGGTATTGTATGTTTTTTTTTACAGGCAAAAGAGCTGAATTCTTTGGGGCATGCCCCGCAAAGGGCCCTTTTCAGGGCTGGTAAGGTAAAAGAGCTTTTCTATTTTAATTTTAGAATAGGGTAGGGCATTTTTTATTTTGAGGGTCTTTGATATTTTATTAGGGGGCTTAGAGTAGGTGTAATTAGTTTAAAATTGTTGTAATATTTTTCTAATGTTTGTAAATATTTTTTTATTTTTTGTAACTTAGTTCTTTTTTATTTTTTGTACTTTAGTTAGTTTATTTCATTGTATTTATTTGTAGGTATTTTATTTAATTAATTTATTGATAGTGTAGTGTTAGGTTTAATTGTAGATAATTGTAGGTAGTTTATTTAATTTATTTATTGATAGTGTAGTGTTAGGTTTAATTGTAACTTAGGTTAGGATTTATTCTACAGGTAATTTTGTAATTATTTTAACTAGGTAACTATTTAATAGTTATTAACTATTTAATAGCTATTGTACCTGGTTAAAATAATTACAAAGTTGCCTGTAAAATAAATATTAATCCTAAAATAGCTACAATATAATTATAATTTATATTGTAGCTATATTAGGGTTTATTTTACAGGTAAGTAGTTAGTTTTAAATAGGAATAATTTATTTAATAAGAGTTAATTTATTTCGTTAGATTTAAATTATATTTAATTTAGGGGGGTGTTAGTGTTAGGGTTAGACTTAGCTTTAGGGGTTAATACATTTATTAGAGTAGCGGTGAGATCCGGTCGGCAGATTAGGGGTTAATTATTGTAGGTAGGTGGAGGCGATGTTGGGGGTGGCAGATTAGGGGTTAATAAATATAATATAGGGGTCGGCGGTGTTAGGGGCAGCAGATTAGGGGTACATAGGTATAATGTAGGTTGCGGTGGTGTACGGAGCGGCAGATTAGGGGTTAATAATAATATGCAGTTGTCAGCGATAGCGGGGGCAGCAGATTAGGGGTTAATAAGTGTAAGTTTAGGGGTGTTTAGACTCGGGGTTCATGTTAGGGTGCTAGGTGCAGACTTAGGAAGTGTTTCCCCATAGGAAACAATGGGGCTGCGTTAGGAGCTGAACGCTGCTTTTTTGCAGGTGTTAGGTTTTTTTCAGCTCAAACAGCCCCATTGTTTCCTATGGGGGAATCGTGCACGAGCACGTTTTTGAAGCTGGCCGCGTCCGTAAGCAACGCTGGTATCGAGAGTTGCAGTGCCGGTAAATATGCTCTACGCTCCCTTTCTGGAGCCTAACGCATCCATTCTGTGAACTCTAAATACCAGCGGTATTTAAAAGGTGCGGGGGAAAAAAAGCCAGCGTAGCTAACGCACCCCTTTGGCCACAGAACTCTAAATCTAGCCGAATGTTTGATGCATTTTGCAGCCCCCACTTGTGAAAACTAGAGTATTTACATGATGTTTACAAATATTACCTCTTATGAGTTGGCAGAGGTGGGGGTACTCAGTACCGGTGAGTACCCCCACAAAAAAGCCCTGTGTATATATATATATAATATAGCTATATATTGTACCACAATACCATCAGATATATGGAAATATATATGTATGAATAAATAGAACCTATTCTACTATTTGAAGAACTTTGGAATGTGAAATATTCATATTTTTATGTCGCTTTAGCGCACTTGATAATATTTGATTGGGTTTGTGTGCGAGTAGGTTTTTTTCCGCTTTTTTTGCTTCATTGACTTCTATGGGAGGAATACGTTACCACGCATGCAATATTCTAAGTTTGGCTTTTTACTTGTGTCGGGTTAGTGCGCTAGCGAAAACAGTTTACTTTCAACTTGTAATATGAGCCCAATCCTACGTACGCAAAAAGCTTACTTCTAGGGAAGTTAACACTTGAGCAGGAGCAGTAAATAGCACTAAACTTGTAATCTGGCCAATTATGATTTTACAGTATACTGTATTTTTAACCCTTTCGATGCAAATGGCGAGGTATCAAAGCCTGCAGATATATGATTAGAACTTTATGTCATGCAGGGGGGATCGCCATTGTTTCCCCGCACAGCAGGCTTTGGATCGTTGGTGGCCTAGTGGGAATCCCTCCCAGGCTTCATGGGAATGCTGGTGACTTCACCAAGTAGCAGCAAGAGACCTGGATGGTGGAGGTTATTCAATTATATATATATACATACTGTATATATATATATATATATATAAAGCCATATATACTGTATATACATAAACCCAGAAAATATTAAAGAATTGAAAGTAAGATTCCTTGTGTTTCTTTGACCTTTGGGCACAATAATTTATCTATTAGTATCTAAGCCTCGGTGACATTCACATGACTGTGTACTTTAAATATAGTCTTTTGATGTTATTGCTTTTTGAGATGATTAGATTTGCCTTCAATTAACAATTTCAATTATACGCTGCCTGTTTATAGATCTCTTTTTAATTACAGTCTGTTTAATTCTATCCTTATTTGTTAATTATTGTTTTGTTAGTTTATCACTTTCCATCGATTATGTTGCCAGCATTAACAAAACAAAACAAGGCAAACTTTAATTAATTTGCAATTAATATTTACTTCTTGATTCCTCTGTAGGACGAATGAAATAATGCTGTGTTTGTGTTAGTTATTTTTTTATCTTTTAACAAAGAAAAGCACAAATTTCCCCACTGATATTGCTGATATGTAAAGCCTTGCTAACTAATCTATGCTTGCCCTGCACTCCTGGGCTTTACTTGATTTTAATTCAAAGGTAATTTGTCTTGGGTCCAATCAACAATAATAATAATAATACAATTGAGCTATATTCTCTTATATGGACTCAAAGAGCTTTACAACTATAGATCTATAAAAACAGGTATGGGGCTAGATTACAAGTACAAGAAGAAACAGAAGCGCCACATGGCCCAATATTGTCTGGTCCAGATATCAAGTAGATGTATATGCACAGAGTAAACTCACATTTGTAGAAGCACCTCAATTAGTGCTATAGTAGCAGTCTGGGATTTCTTACAGTCACCCAGGGGACCAATCTCCTGGTGTAGGTATGATGTCTAGATTAACGACATAAAGGAACACAGGTGCCTATATGGCCTAGTATTGTCTTAACAAAGGTGAGTTGGAATGTAGATAAAAAGGTACTCACATTTGATGTAGCATCTCCCTTGATGCTATAGAGGCAGAATGGGATCAATATAGTCACCCACCAGACTTAAGCAAAGGCCTGCTGGATACAGAGGAAATCCAGGAACCACCAGTGTTCAGAAGTAGGCCCAAACAAAGGACCCTTCTCACCATAGGATTAGGTAGCAAACAGAGAGGTGATAGCAAGTGTTCAAATATATAAAAAGGTTTATTAAAATAGTAAAAACAAAGCAACGCGTTTCTCAGCTCAAGGCTGTTTCATCAGGCTTCATAAAAACATTTGAGAACACTTGCTATATATACACAAATATCTAACTAATGCTAATTGGTATCACATGGTATTAGGAGGGGCCTAAGAGGCACAAGTGGCCCGATTGGCCATACAATGTAATAATCTTAATCAGTATAATTAACATAGTAAATCCTCTACCACTCAAAGATCATATCAGCAGACCTCTCATTAATGTGACATTTTAGTTAATCAAGAGATACATTTCATTGACTGCTATAGTTACATATTGTTAAAACTTTACATTTTAAATTTGATGGTAGTTAATAAAAGTGAAAATTAAAACTAACAGCAGCTCTCAATTATATACTTGAACATATGTATATATATATATATATATATATACACACATACCTATATAATCTAGTACAAATGTCTATAACATGTGTGAGCTCATCATTTCAAGTGTTTGTGAGCAAACAATTATCTCTCAAAATGTACATTTCTATTGCTACAGACTACAATGTTCATATAATAAAACGATCAGTTTATGCAAATGAAGTCTAATATTACAAACCTTAATAGATCATATTGTATTTGGGAAATATGGTGTCTCATACTAGCCATATCAATATATAGAGGTATACTGGAATGTTAGGATTGTTGCCAGATCAGATGTTGATACAAATGTTTGGCGTGTTGACATTCTTACTGCGCATGTCCTAACGGACATGTCATTCAAATCAAATAGTTAGTATCCTCAGTGCTTGTTATATCACACTTATGGAGGGTGGAGTCGTAGTCTTGCCAGGCCCCCTCACTGAATTTTCTCTGAATCCAGTGGATTTAATCTGTGTATTTTAAAATGGCATGATTTTGATTTGGGTACCTCTCAAGATAGCAAGAGGAAAACACCCTGAAACAGATGAGCCATTCCTCAAAAGTCTCAGGACTTTAAACCTCTTAGGGCCAGTCCCATCGGAGCTTTTCTCCTTTTGCCTATAAGCTTCAGGGGATAATTCAAAAATATTGACGTATTTCCCCTGCTGTATTTTTTTTAATAACCTTGGGCTTTAAATGAGCATGTAGTGAAGTTATATATGAGGGGATAGTATCCCCATGCAAGGCAACTTTTCTCTTGGGGATATTACTAAAAGGAGGACTCTGGATTAGACTACCCTGGGAGGCTGACTGAGTGACTACCGGGGGTTGTGTGACAGCCGGAGGAGTAACCGCTGTGACTATGCTATTTTGCTTAAACCCCCCTGACTGCATCTCGCGCCACATCTTCTTAACCATGTGAAACATTCTCTTTTGACCCCTTCCTCTCAAACCTAAAGACGTGTCACTACCTGAATCTGATTCAGATAGTGAGGAGTCAGCTGAATCAGACCTATCGTGTGTGAATCCTGGTGTATTTTTGTCATTATACAAAGTTGCACATGCCTCACCAGTGGCAGAGGATGATGGTTGCAGCCCCGAAGTAGTCTGAGCTGTAGCAGCAGAGGGTGAAGATTGCAGTGCTAGTTGCTCCGAAGCCGTTGGAACTGGAGCAGCTTGCTGTATCTGTACGGAGGGAGCTGCTGTGACCGATGCCTGTAGCGAGGTGACTGGCAGGGCGGACCCATCCCGAGCTGTGGCCATATCTATGGCTTGATTTTGAGGTTGCATTACCCCCTGCAAAAAAGAGAATAATTTGCGAGCATTGCGAACTTGGGGAATGGCGGGAGCTGCGAACACATAATTTGCTGAAGCCTGACTATGCCTAGCTTGTGTCTGATGATGTAACTTCATGTGACAAAACGGCATTAACCCCATGCATACGATGATCATGAATCATGGATATATGAGATGATGGGTTAATGGAATTAGTAGCATTCATTCCTGAAGCCTCTGCATTCTGCACATCACTCACACTCCCAGTGTTTGCAGGCACATTCATCCCAACATATTGTGTCTGTGGATGTGCTACATGTGTCCTAACATTAACTGCTTGTGCATGCTGTAAACCACTATCAACAGAATTATGACCTGGCAGAATATTGATAGACCCTGCTCCTAAACTTGCTCTATTATGCTGTGTAGCAATGGTATTTAAATTTTGCATCTGCGCAATATTTGTAGGCTCAGGTCCCTGAGCTGCTACAGTGTGCTGTGCATCGCTTATGTTATTTGCATTTAAATTTGGCATATGCGCAATATTGGTGTGCACATGTCCCTGAGCTGCAATGGGCTGTGTAGCGTTCACATTAATTGGTGCAGCGCTCTGCGTCGCTCTTGCAATAGCCTTATGAACTGGCATATCACGAATCACCCCAGTTCCCTGTCTATCCGAAGTACGGAGTGGCGCTGTCCCTTTATTGGTAACTGTTCTCTTAGTGGCCTGAGTTGCCCGAGCTGCGCCACGCCCTCTCCCCCAAGACCTATTGCCAATGTGCCCCCTTGCATTTAAAGTTCCCCTCGTAGGCCTTGCCCTTGCCGCTATATTGCCCTGATGAATCTGAGCCCCCAACTGTCCAGGTCCCACCAGGCCCAAAGCTCTCTCATGATGCTCACCTGCGATCCGAGGAGCGATGGACCGTGGTTCCTGGGGACCGTGCTGCGACACTTCTGGTGACGTAACCGGAAGGGGCGGGGCGTGTGACGTCAACTTCCGGAAGTGCGCGAGGACCAAACGGAATGACGGTGGACGCCTCTGAAGATGCCATTGTTGCCGCAATTGAAGCCAGGAATGCCGAGACCGCCGACGCTGCTGCTGGAGGTACCGACGCGAAGAGGGATTCGACCGAAGCTCCAGGTAAGATGGCGGCTGATGGGTGAGGCTGCAGCTGATCCCCCAAACCAGGCCCTGAACCACCAATGACGCACGTGGATGCCATATTCGCCTGAGACGTGCCAGGCTGGGCTAAAAAGATGGCTGATGGAGCCGGGGGTTGCCCGGCCGATTGTGCCATAATATTGGGCCCTGACCCACCAATATATTGTGAAATAAGGCCTAAGTTAGTAGGCCCCAGGTCACCAGGCCCCAAGCTAGTAGGCCCAAAATCAGTAGGCTGCACACTTGCAGGCCCTGAACTGCCAATGCATGCGGCGTTAGCGACAATAGTGCCAGTATTAGTAGTGGTCGCTGCGCTCATAGAGGGGGATACATTAGGCCCCAAATAAGGCCCACTAGTAGCCGCAACGCTGGTAGAGGGGCAAACGTTAAGCCCCAAATAAGGCCCAATAGCATCTGGCCCTGCAACTATAGGCCCTATCTGCTGATGTTCTGTGGATTCAGGGATAATAGTTAGCATATTTTGCCCCCTTTGCTGTGAACCTGCCTGCTCTATATGCCCACTAGTGTTCTGAGTTGGAGGGATCACATCCCCTATACTATCAGAATTTTCTATGGTACTTATCTGCTTTCTCCCTGTAGGTTTATGAAACTGAAGTTCCTGGAAGCGGGCTGGAGGCAAGCTGGATCGTCTGGAGCGATGCATGCTGACAGGATAAAGGCCTATCAGACTGAAGAAAAAAGAACAGAAACGTCTCTGCTTCAGCATACCAGGAGAAGAGGGCAAGGAAACGGAATCCAGCACATTTTAAGGTCAGACAGGGGCTCCTCCCTAAACTAGCAACAATGTTGCACTAGCATCACTACCCCAGCCCTCTACTCCTATCTCACTCCCTACAGCCTTAACCCTTAGATTGCTACACTCCCATCTGGTCCTTTCACTGCCTTTATTTTAACTAGGTACAATAGTTATTAAATAGTTACAATTACACCTAACACTACTCTATCATTAACCTAATTACCTAAACTACCTACAATTAATTACAATTAAATTAAATAAACTAAATTACGGAAAACCCCCCACTAAATTACAGAAAATAAAAAAAGAATTACAAGAATTTTAAACTAATTACACCTAATCTAATCCCCCTAATAAAAAAAAAATCCCCCCAAAATAATAAAATTCCCTACCCTATACTAAATTACAAATAGCCCTTAAAAGGGTCTTTTGCGGGGCATTGCCCCAAAGTAATCAGCTCTTTCACCTGTAAAAAAAATACAATACCCTCCCCCCAACATTAAAACCCACCACCCACACACCCAACCCTACTCTAAAACCCTCCCAATCCCCCCTTAAAAAAACCTAACACTACCCCCTTAAAGATCACCCTACCTTGAGCTGTCTTCACCCAGCCGGGCACAAGTGGACCTCCAGAGGGGCAGAAGTCTTCATCCGATCCGGGCAGAAGAGGACATCCAGAGCGCAGAACTCTTCATCCAGGCAGCATCTTCTATCTTCATCCTTCCGGAGCGGAGCGGGTCCATCTTCAATCCAGCCGACGCGGAGCATCCTCTTCAGCCAATCGGAATTCAAGGGATGCCATCTTGGATGACGTCATTTAAAGGAACCTTCATTCTTCATTAGGACTTCGTTTGAAGAGGATGCTCTGTGTCGGCTGGATTTAAGATGGACCCGCTCCACTCCGGAAGGATGAAGATAGAAGATGCCGCCTGGATGAAGAGTTCTGCAAGTCTGGATGCCCTCTTCTGCCCAGATCGGATGAAGACTTCTGTCCCTCTGGAGGTCCACTTGTGCCCGGCTGGGTGAAGACGGCTCAAGGTAGGGTGATCTTCAAGGGGGTAGTGTTAGGTTTTTTTAAGGGGGGATTGGGTGGGTTTTAGAGTAGGGGTGGGTGTGTGGATGGTGGCTTTTAATGTTGGAGGGTATTGTATTTTTTTTTACAGGTGAAAGAGCTGATTACTTTGGGGCAATGCCCCGCAAATGCCCTTTTAAGGGCTATTTGTAATTTAGTATAGGGTAGGGAATTTTATTATTTTGGGGGGCTTTTTTATTTTATTAGGGGGATTAGATTAGGTGTAATTAGTTTAAAATTCTTGTAATTCTTTTTTTATTTTCTGTAATTTAGTGTTTGTTTTTTTTCGTAATTTTGTTTTTTTAATTTAATTGTAATTAATTGTAGGTAGTTTAGGTAATTAGTTTAATGATAGTGTAGTGTTAGGTGTAATTGTAACTTAGGTTAGGATTTATTTTACAGGTAATTTTGTACTTATTTTAGCTAGATAGTTATTAAATAGTTAATAACTATTTAATAACTATTCTACCTAGTTAAAATAAATACAAAGTTGCCTGTAAAATAAATATAAACCCTAAGCTAGCTACAATGTAACTATTAGTTATATTGTAGCTAGCTTAGGGTTTATTTTATCGGTAATTATTTAGTTTTAAATAGGATTAATTTATTTAATTTATTTAATTATGTTAAATTTATTTTGTTTAATTTAAATTATATTTAAGTTAGGGGGGTTAGACTTAGGGTTAGACTTAGGTTTAGGCATTAATAAATTTATTATAGTAGCGGCGACGTTTGGGTCGGAAGATTAGGGGTTAATAAATTTAATATAGTTGCGGCGACGTTGGGGGGGGGCAGATTAGGGGTTAATAACTATAATGTAGGTGTCGGCGTTGTTGGGGTCAGCAGATTAGGGGTTAATAAATGTAGTTAGGTTGCGGCGACATTGGGGGCGGCAGATTAGGGGTTAATAAATATAATGTAGGTTGCGTCGATGTTGGGGGCATCAGATTAGGGGTTGATAAGTATAATGTAGGTGGCGGCGATGTCCGGAGCGGCAGATTAGGGGTTAATAATATAATGTAGGTGTCAGCAATAGCGGGGGTGGAAGATTAGGGGTTAATAAGTGTAAGGTTAGGGGTGTTTAGACTCGGGGTTCATGTTAGGGTGTTAGGTGCAGACGTAAATTTTCTTTCCCCTTAGGAAACAATGGGGCTGCATTAGGAGCGGAACGCTGCTTTTTTGCAGGTGTTAGGGTTTTTTTCAGCCAGCTCAGCCCCATTGTTTCCTATGGGGAAATCGTGCACAAGCACGTTTTGCCAGCTTACCGCTGACTTAAGCAGCGCTGGTATTGAGGTGAGATGTGGAGCTAAATTTTGCTCAACGCTCACATAAAAATGCCAAATATCACAACATTGCTTCTGGTTGGGGTTCTGGTGACTCTATAGAGGCCCTTTTATAATACTCTCACCATACAAATATCACAACATTGCTTCTGGTTGGGGTTCTGGTGACTCTATAGAGGCCCTTTTATAATACTCTCACCATACAAATATCACAACATTGCTTCTGGTTGGGGTTCTGGTGACTCTATAGAGGCCCTTTTATAATACTCTCACCATACAAATATCACAACATTGCTTCTGGTTGGGGTTCTGGTGACTCTATAGAGGCCCTTTTATAATACTCTCACCATACAAATATCACAACATTGCTTCTGGTTGGGGTTCTGGTGACTCTATAGAGGCCCTTTTATAATACTCTCACCATACAAATATCACAACATTGCTTCTGGTTGGGGTTCTGGTGACTCTATAGAGGCCCTTTTATAATACTCTCACCATACAAATATCACAACATTACTTCTGGTTGGGGTTCTAAGGACTCTATAGAGGACCTTTTATAACACTCTCACCATACAAATATCACAACATTGCTTCTGGTTGGGGTTCTAGAGACTCTATAGAGGCCCTTTTATAACACTCTCACCATACAAATATCACAATATTGCTTCTGGTTGGGGTTCTGGTGACTTTATAAAGGCCCTTTTATAACATGAAAAGAAAGAGTCAAGAGTCTCGGTGTCTTGTAGGTAAATCCAAAGGCTTTTATTCATTTAAAACAAATAGCGACAGCTCTTGGGTTACAGATTCTCAAAGCTGCAGCTCAGGGTAGTGGTCACTGCTGCTGACGCGTTTTGGCTTTGTCCGCCGTAGTCATAGCATGTTAAGTGACCATTACTCTGGGTTTAAAAAGGCAAAGGTTGCCTCCTATAGGGTAAAACAATACACCCCCCTTTTTAGCTGCAATTACATTGATCCTTATGAATTCAAAAATTCAATATAAACAAAGCATAAGCTAGTGTAATTCTGACTAATATGAGATACTAAAGAAAAATACTAAAGAAAAAATATATACTAAAAGAGAAAAGGTATAATAATATCAAATAGGTAATTAGAAAATAAGAACTTTCTCTTCATCATTAGTAACCTATCTATAAAGTGGTTAGTCATTACTGCTGACGTAAATAATTTTACCTTTTTATCCCATAGTGGGTTGGTGTGTAATTCACTCTGGGTACTGCATTAATAGATTCATTTATTTACTTAATTAGAAGCTTTCTAATTATTACCTGTTGAATTAGTACATTCAGATAATACTTTCAGATAATACTTATTCTCTTTCTTTCTTTTGATTTTTAAAAGGTATGTTTTAGTGTAGCAAAAACTTGATTTGATATTAATAATATAGAATACTCATTGACCTTTTAAATTTTCCTGCGCTAGCATATGTTAACTGTATGACTTTAGTCTGTGGCTTTGCTTGAATAAATACATACTTGTAAAATGAATGCATCCTTAATTGTGAATTTGAATAATTAATTAACCTTAAATAAAGTCACAGTCTAAATGTCAGTTTGTGTCAAAACTAAATTTGGATAGTATCAAAACTGAATATTGGTTAATATTTCTGTCATTATGAAATGTGGAGATCCCTAATGAGAATGTACACAATGAACAAAATCACAACAGTGATAATAATAATAATAATAATAATAATAATAATAATAGTGATATTAATGTTACTCAGGGGTTAGACTCTAATAGATTTATTTCCAAAAGTTGATTAGGTCAAATTCACTATTGAGTCCAGAGGGCCATCTTGTGCCTAACTTCAAAATCCAATAAACTTCTTCTCTTGCCAAAAGGGTCGAACTGTCTCCTCCCCTAATTGGGGGTAAGATGTGTTGGGCAATGGTCCATTTGAGGGTTTTTGGACTTTTGTCATGCAGTTGGCAGAAGTGTGTTATTAGTGGCGTTGTGAGTGTGCCCTGTTTAATGTTATTGACGTGCTCCCGTATTCTTGATCTGACCTCTCGTGTAGTCATACCTACATATTGTAGGTTACATTCGGAGCACGTCAATACATAAACCACATAGGTGGCTCTGCAATTGTAACATCTCTCATGCACAAAACGTTCACCTGTTGTTGTACTGGAAAACTCACTACCGGGAGAAAGATGTTTGCAAGCAATGCAGTCATAGTAGTGGCATCTAAAAACTCCCCTTGTAGTTAACCATGTGTTTTGTTCTCTGATGTTTGTATTGCGAAGTTGTGTGGGAGCTATCTTATTACCGATGGTGGTGCCCCTATTGAATGCAAACCGGCAGCCCTTTCTTACTGTGTTGACAAGGCCCTCATCCGCCATTAGTAGTGGAAAGTGTTTGGAGATAATGTCACAAATTTCCCCAAACTGATCACTGTATTTAGTCAAGAAAGTGACTTTCTGTATCTGCCCTTTTTGTTTAGTTCTATTGTCTTGTATTAACATGGTGTCTCTATCTCTTTTGCTCACCTCCTTTTTTATGGCAGTAACCATAGATTTAGGATAATCTCGAGAGACTAATCTGCTCACCAGTTCGTTAGCTTGAGTTTCATAAGAGGATTTAGTGGAGCAATTCCTCAAGGTCCTTACAAACTGACCTTTGGCTATTGCTTTGAATACCCGATTTGGATGATTGCTTCTTGCGTGCAAGATAGTATTCTTTGCTGAAGGTTTTCTAAAAACGCTAGTTTTTATACTTCCTTTCCCTTTGTCTGGTGCCCCAACCAATGTTACATCTAGGTAATTGATGTTCTTGGTATTGAACTCAAACGTGAAACCTAGTCCTAAGGTGTTATTATTTAACTCTTCAACAAACTGATTGATTTCAGTTGTGTCACCCTGCCAAATCACCAAAAGATCATCGATGAATCTTTTATAGAAGGTGATATTTGGTCTGTATTGGTTTCTATCTACATAGATGTGGGACTGCTCCCACCAACCCATGTAAAGGTTGGCATAGGAGGGGGCAAACTTGGCCCCCATAGCAGTCCCACATCTCTGGAGGTAGAATACACCGTCAAAGTTGAAATAATTATGGGTTAATAGATCATTTGTGACCCGTAGTATAAAACTGATTTGTTCGTCTTCAAATTGGCCTGATCTTACCAAGAAATATCTGACAGCTTTTATCCCTTCTTTATGTGGTATGGAAGAATAGAGCGATTTTACATCTATGGTTAACCATACATTGTTCTCATTCCAACCTTCATCTTTCAGAAGGCTAAGCAAATGTTTTGTATCTGCTAGGTGGCTCTGTAGATCTTCCACAAAAGGTTGGAGTATTGCATCCAGCCATTGTGAGAGCCTTTCTGTAAGTGAGCCAATCCCACTAATGATTGGTCTGCCTTGGATCTCAGCTCCAGGTTTATGTATCTTAGGCAAATGATTGAATGTGGGCCTAATGGGGAATTTTACCTGTAGATAATTAAAGGTATCATCGTCAAATAATCCTATTTCTCTGCCTTCGTCTAATAGATGTTCCAATTCAAATCTGAATTCATCTGTGGGCTCTTTCCTCAGTTGGATATATTGTTTCTCATCTAGCAACTGTCTTTTGGCCTCATTGATGAACTGGCTTTTGTCCATCACTACAATTGAGCCGCCCTTATCTGCGGCTCTTATGACTAAATTTTCATTATTCTGTAACCCTGTCAGGGCCTCTTTTTCTTTCAATGATAGATTTGTTTGGCAGATCAGAATTGTTTGCATAGATTACCTTGTCATCTGCGTACATGTGTACAGTTGAGGATTTGCAGACATAAGGCAGATCATTTATAAATAATGTGAATAGTAGGGGGCCGAGAATGGAACCTTGAGGAACACCACACGTGACTGGGAGAGGGAGGGAGTCACTGTCAGAAACGGAGACATATTGTGATCGATCCGATACATATGATCGAAACCAGGTTAACGGACGATCAGCAATACCAGAGTTTTTTAGTTTGAGCAGTAGTATGTCGTGGCCTACTGTGTTCATGACCTTTGCAAAATCAAGGAAAATAGCTCCAGTTAGGTCTCCTTGTTCCATGCCAGTTTGGATGTTGTTGCAAACTTTTAGGAGGGCAGTTGTAGTGGAGTGATTTGGGCGAAAACCTGATTGATCAGGGGACAGATAGTTAGATTGTTGGTAATACTCACATAGTTGCGTATGGATGCATTTTTCTAAGATTTTTGACAATACTGGGAGCAAAGATATAGGGCGATAATTAGAAACCAAGGTTAATTCCCCACTTTTATGGATAGGTACTACTCTTGAAGTTTTGCAAAGTTTGGGTATGTATCCAGACACCAAGGATTCGTTAATTAGGGTTGTGACAGGTTTAGCAATTGCCGGCACACTGAGCTTCAACAGCATTGCTGGGATTTGATCAGGTCCAGACTGGTTTTTCATTTTTAGATTATTAAGGTGTTTCTTAACGACATTGATGGGTACAGGTCTAAAATTGAACTTATCTATATTGGGTCTTTGTTGATTTAGTGGGGCCTGATCCACATTTGTAGTTTCAGGATGCGTGTCATTTATTAGTTTGTCAATCAGGGTGGTGGAGCATCCGACAAAATAACTATTAAAGGCATTTGCTACTTCTAAGGGGAGTTGCAGGGTTTGGTTGTCCACATTGACAGTGGGGGGTTGGGAGTGGATTGGAGGATTTTGTAAGTTGCTTATGAGTTTCCAAAACTTTCTAGGGTTTGATATATTATTGTTCAGATTTTCACAGAAATATTGGGCCTTGGCCAATTTTGTTTGTTTAGTGCATATATTTCGCCATTGTCAATATACACAGTGATCGTTCATAGAGCCTGTATGCTTGAACTTTGACCACAATGAATCCCGAAGCTGGTACATTTGAATGAGGTCAGCTGTGATCCAATTCAAGTGTGCTCCTTTTACTCTCACCTTACGCAGCGGGGCATGCAAATTCCAAACTTGTAGGAGTTCAGACTGAAAGAATTCAACTGCAGAGTCTAGATCTGGGATTAGGTTTAATCTGTGCTAGGGGAGGTTCTTGATGTAATTTAGATATGATTGAAGATTACATTTTTTTGAAGGACCAGAAGCTACCTGTTTGCAAAGCAGGGGAACAGCTGAAATAAGTTCTGTATTTTCGTGCAAGGCTTGGGTAGATATGCTTTAAAATCAGGCTGAAGGAGAGAGATATATTAGCGTCAGATAGGGGAGGGTATATCTTCTGCTTCTGGTTGGGGTTCTGGGTACTCTATAGAGGCCCTTTTATAACACCCTCACCATACAAATATCTCAACATTGCTTCTGGTTGGGGTTCTGGTGACTCTATAGAGGCCCTTTTATAACACCCTCACTATACAAATATCACAACATTACTTCTGGTTGGGGTTCTGGGTACTCTATAGAGGACCTTTTATAACACTTTCGCCATACAAATCTCACAACATTGCTTCTGGTTGGGGTTCTGGGGACTCTATAGAGGCCCTTTTATAACACAATCACCATACAAATATCACAACATTGCTTCTGGTTGGAGTTCTGGGGACTCTATAGAGGCCCTTTTATAACACTCTCACCATACAAATATCACAACATTGCTTCTGGTTGGGGTTCTGGTGACTCTATAGAGGCCCTTTTATAACAACCTAACCATACAAATATCACAACAGTGCTTCTGGTTGGGGTTCTGAGGACTCTATAGAGGCCCTTTTATAACACCCTCACCATACAAATATCACAACATTGTTTCTGGTTAGGGTTCTGAGGACTCTATAGAGGCCCTTTTAAAACACTATCACCATACAAATATCACAACATTGCTTCTGGTTGGGGTTCTGGGGACTCTATAGAGGCCCTTTTATAACGCTCTCACCATACAAATATCACAACATTGCTTCTGGTTGGGGTTCTGGGGACTCTATAGAGGCCCTTTTATAACACTCTCACCTTACAAATATCACAACATTGCTTTTGGTTGGGGTTCTGGGGACTCTATAGAAGCCTTTTTATAACACTCTCCTCATACAAATATCACAACATTGCTTCTGGTTGTGGTTCTGGGGACCCTATAGAGGCCCTTTTA
>NC_069499.1:1580771992-1580956992 GCF_027579735.1 Bombina bombina
CTCTTAATTGGTTTTATAATTAATAGATCATTGGTAAAATGAATTATCAGTAATTATTTCTGTACAGAAAGGTTAAAGAAACCATAAATGTAGAGTCTCTTAGAATTATTTTTCACAAAATTTCAATTTACCAGAAGTTTTAAAGACATTTTACTCCAAAATTTCCCATCATCAATGTGAAAAAGTTGCTTTAAACCATGTTATTTTTTTGTGTTTAACCCCGTTGCTACTGGGAATTTCAGAGAAAAACTTGCCCAAAATACCAGAGAATTTTTAAAATTTTTGCTATTATTGTGATTTTTTCATTTACCTATGAAGACAACCCAAGGTATTGTGATAGGCTCATTTTTGTATATTGTATGCAACTATTTGGCTGCCAGATACAATCATATAACGATCATATAAAAAAAATAATTTTTTGCAAACGTTGGGCAGTCATATAGCAAATGGTTATAAAAGCTTCTCTGGGATCCCCTTTGTTCAGAAATAGCAGACATACATGGTTTTGCCAGTGCTTTTTGGCAATAAAGTGTCGATAATTGCAGATGCACACCTTAATTGAAATTCCTGGCAGTGAAGGGGTTAATCAATTAGCTTTTAAGGTAAATTGGTGATGCATAGTTGATATTACCCTCCCACCTGACACCTCCCACTCCCTGATCCCTACCTGATCCCTCCCAAACCATCTTATCTGCTCAGTACATCCGCCGTAAAATGATATGCTGTTTTTGTAACAGACAAACAGGGCTTTCTTGTAATACCCTATATGACTACATAAATAACAATAAATAGAGATTTATTACTGAATAATGGAGGGAGAAAAAAGCATTTGCTTTCTTTTCTTTATACTCATTTCTACAGAACTAGTTTCGCTAAAGAAAATAAACCTCAGAATAGATTATTTTAGGATACACCATGTATAGTTTTCCAAGTTATTAATAGCAAATATAGGCCGAATACTACAATGATAGAGTTATTGATTTAGCACAAATATTTGCTCTGCTTGAGTTGTAAGCTTAAAGGGATTTTAAAGTTTGTTTAATTGTTGTAATAAAAAAGCACTAAGCATTTGCTTATACTTAATAGAAAGCATAGCAATATGTATTAATCATTTTAAATAGATGTTACCTTTTTTTCTGACACTACATTTGTGCTTCCTGTCACAGCCCTACAAGGAGGAGGACTCTGCAGGAAGTTTTATCTTAGCCTGATGTCATAAAACTTCTAGACTAGTGAATAGACTGGATAACAGGGAGCTCATGCACAGAGCTGACAGAATAAAAACTTTCTCTGCTCATATCACACTACGGGCAGAGGCTACACTAAGAATTTCTTAGTGTTCATTTTGCAAGAAAACAAGTAAGTTATTTGCTGTTTTTACACAATCTGTTCCTTTTTATATTTACTTTGATTTAACATATTGGTTTTTACCAAAGGAGCACTGTTTAATATCCTTTACATAGTGGTCACCCAATCCAAAACCGCTACACAACTAAACTAGATACCCCAGGACTTTATATTTATCACTTATATTGCTAAAGGTTAGATAATTTACAGATTAAAAAAAAATCACTTTAATAAAGTTAACTATTATTAACTATCTAACTGACATAGGTGTTGATAATGTGAGAATTGCAGATACCCCATGTTTTTCACCTGTAGCTTAGGAAGCAGTTACATTTGTTAAACAAAAATGAATATAAATGTTCTACAAATGCAAATCTCTAATTGCTACTGAATCTTGGTTGACTTTTGTTTCAGTATTTTTTGATTCTGGGAAGGTTTGTGAAATGTTTGTGATACGTCTGTTTCATGTGTGTAACTAAATGTTCCTGTTATATCACAGTTTAACAAGCTCAAACACTGGCTAATTTATTAGATTGCAAGGGCTCAGGGCAAGAAACCAAACATGGCTGAACTGTATACATTGTTTATTGATAGGAACAGATCAATTCTTTAATAAAACTGACGCACAGCAAAGTGTTAATAATTTTGCAATTATCCAAAATATTCATATATATAATCTTCTTTGTTTCATCTTAATCAAGAGAATCTGTTACCTAGCGTAAAATGTGCGCAGATGTCACATTATATTGCTGCTTGTGTCAGAGTATCCTGTAGGGAGTCCAGAAATTGACAATGGAGATAAAGCAGAAATCTATGAATGAGCAGAGAATACTGATAGTAACGAGGTGCAGCAGCTGCTCTCAGGTAACGTGTCACATAGCTGCAAGCGTTTTCTTATTTGTGCTCAGGAGATCAATGTTTCATGCGTATCTTCTGCTCAGAATAACAGATTTATTAACTTGTTAGCTCCCAACTAGACATTTATATGTGTCACTTGGTCCTCTGCTCTAAGGATGGTGTTGAGGGGTAGAACCAATCAGATTGTTTTAGTACACTGATACTTATGCCCATATTTATCAAGCTCCGTACGGAGCTTGAAGGGCCGTGTTTCTGGCGAGTCTTCAGACTCGCCAGAAACACAAGTTATGAAGCAGCGGTCTAAAGACCGCTGCTCCATAACCCTTTCCGCCTGCTCTGAGCAGGCGGACAGGAATTGCCGGAAATCAACCCGATTGAGTACGATTGGGTTGATTGACACCTCCCTGCTGGCGGCCGATTGGCCGAGAGTCAGCAGGGGGCGGCGTTGCACCAGCAGCTCTTGTGAGCTGCTGGTGCAATGTTAGATGCAGAGAGCGTATTGCTCTCCGCATTTAGCGAGGTCTTGCGGACCTGATCCCACTGTCGGATCAGGTCCACAAGACCTTTGATAAATAAGGGCCTTAGGGTCAAATCATGGAACATCTTCAGGGAGCCAATTGTGCACTTTTTGTTTGCTGCCCCAAAACCATCTGAACCAATCAATGAGGCTACAACACACATAAAATATCAGACAACAAAATTAAACTTTGGTCTTATACATTAAATAAAATCCCTGGTTGACTGAGGGAGTCGGGCATTAGTGTCACCTTTGAAGAGTAAATAATCCTTTTTGTTTAGTAGCTGGAGCAGGAGACCCCTTGGGCCCCTGTAACACCCCCCCCCCCCTCCCCTGTAACATTTCTTCCCTTTATCCCCCTGCACCTGTCATAAAGAAAAGAAAGAAATTACAAATTATAAGAGAGTAAAAACGGTAAAGTGATATGAGACATGTTCTTATGATATTGCTTACAATCACCTAGATTACAAGTTTTGCGCTATAGAGGGTGCGAAACGAACGCAACAAAAGTTGCGTTATTTCACCCTCCATATCGCTGCCATAACGAGTTTTGAAAAAGCCGCTTTGTGCGTGCGATATGGTTGGGATGAGCTCCATATCACACAAAATACAAGCGCTACTTTGACATACTCGTGCACGCTTTCCCCATAGACACCAATGGGGAGAAAGTGTTAGAAAAAAAACTAACACCTGCGATGGCGGAATAAAAAGCTCCGTATAGCAACCCATTGATGTCTATGGGGAAAAAAAAGTTACGTTTAAACCTAACACCCTAACATAAACCCCACGTATAAATACCACTAATCTGCCGCCCCCGACATCGCTGCCACCTAAATAAATCTATTAACCCCTAATCTGCCGCTCCCGATATCGCTGCCACTATAATAAAGTTATTAACCCCTATTCCCCCGCACCCCAACATTGCCCACACTATAATACAGATATTAACCCATATTCCTACGCTCCCCGACATAGCCGTCACTAAATAAAGTTGTTAACCCCTAAACTGACAGCCTCCCACAATACTGCCACTAAATAAACATATGAACCCCTAAACCGACAGCCCCCCAAATCGCCAAAAACTAAATTAAACTATTAACCCCTAAACCTAACAACCCCCTAACTTTAAATTCAATTTTCAAGATTCCTATCTTAAAATAATAAAAACTTACCTGGGAAATTAAAAAAACCTAAGTTTAAACTATAAATTAAACTAACATTACTATTATACTAAAATTAAAAAAAATATCAATTAAATAAATTAAATTACTCATTAAAAAAACCTAACACTACTAAAAAATTAAATCTACAGATACAAAAAAATAAAAATACTAAATTACAAAAAATAAAAAAATACTAAAGTACAAAAAATAACAAACACTAAATAACGAAAAATAACAAACGAAATTATCCAAAATAAAAACAATTACAACTAATCTAATAGCCCTATCAAAATTAAAAAGCCCACCCAAAATAAAAAAAAAACCCTAGCCTACAATAAACTACCAATAGCCCTTAAAGGCACAGTAAACACCAGAATTTGTGTTGTTTAAAAAGGTAGATAATCCCTTTATTAAATTATTACCCATTCCCCAATTTTGCATAACCAACACAGTTATAATAATATACTTTTTACCTCTGTGATTACCTTGTTTCTAAGCCTCAGCAAACTGCCCCCTTATTTCAGTTCTTTTGACAGACATGCATTTTTAGCCAATCAGTGCTTGCTCTTAGGAGCTTCACATGCTGGAGCTCAATGTTATCTATACGAAACACATGAACTAACGCCCTCTAGTGGTGAAAAACTGTCAAAATGTTTTCCGATTAGAGGCAGTCTTCAAGGTCTAAGAAATTAGCACATGAACCTCCTAGATTTAGCTTTCCACTAAGAATACCAAGAGAACAAAGCAAAATTGGTAATAAAAGTAAATTGGAAAGTTGTTTAAAACTACATGCCCTATTTAAATCACGAAAGATTTTTTTTTTACTTTACTGCTGCTTTAAAAGGGCCTTTTGTAGGGCATTGTCCTAAAGAAATCAGCTCTTTTCCCTGAAAAAAAAATACAAAGAATCCCCCAACAGTAAAACCCACCACCCAACCAACCCCCTAAAATAAAAAACCTAACTCTAAAAAAAACCTTAGCTACCCATTGCCCTGAAAATAGCATTTGTATGGGCGTTGCCCTTAAAAGGGCATTCCGCTCTTTTGAGACAAGCCCAAACCCTAATCTAAAAAAAAAACCCACCCAAAAAAAGTTTAAAAAACCTAACACTAACCCCCGATGATCCACTTACAGTTTTTGATGTCTGGACATGGCGAGGTCTTCATCCATCCACGCGGCGGCTTCTATCTTCATCCCGGCGGCGCAGAGCGGCTCCATCCTGAAGTCATCTGGCGCAGAGCATCCTCTTCATACGGTCGCCGCCATATACTGAATCTTCAATGCAAGGGAGCCTTTTCAAAATGGCGTCCCTTGCATTCCTATTGGCTGATTTGATTTTTGAAATTTAAATCAGCCAATAGGATGAGAGCTACTTAAATCCTATTGGCTGTTCAAATAATCCAAAAGGATGAGAGCTACTGAAATTCTATTGGCTGATTTGAATAGCCAATATAATTTCAGTAGCTCTCATTCTATTGGCATAAATGTGAAATACTTACAGTAAATACACAGTATAACACTTTATTAAGGATGGATATTTTGCCTAAATATCTTTTTACATGTTTTCATCTACTTAACGTTAAAGGGCTCCAATACACTTACACACATGTCTATTTATGTATACATGTCTGTGTGTATATATATATATATATATATATATATATATGTAAGCAATGGAATGCACTCACTGGTCTTTTTAACAAACGTGAAGTTTAATGTAACGTTTCGGGGACCGTATCCCCTTCCTCAGACAGTGAAGCACAGTGACAAACAAACTTTTAAAGCACACCTATCCAATAAAACACAAACCCCACCCCCAATTAAAGCAAAAAAAAAAAAAAACGCCAAAAGGTAGTCATAGCAGCAAAAGTAAACAGAGTAAACAACTTAGGCCTCGCTTCCATTGAGTTGTAATTCAGTTTGCGTGCACTCGCAAACCGTTAAATATGCTGTCGAAAGCAATATCGTTTAACGACTGTTTCCAATGGCGCGTTATACCTCAATATCGGCAGCCGGACTTCGGCTGCCGAAAAGATCTTTGCGTCCCATAGAAAGTAATAGAAGCCGTTAATCGATAAATTATACCAGGTTTCCAATGAAAGCGCTAACCGTTAATACACTGTCGGAGGCTGTCGATACATTGAGAAATATTACCCCCAGCTCAACTAGGTGTAAAGGAGGAAAAATAGCTTTTTTGAGGCCTGTTTCTCATTGAAATTGCAAATCACAAAAAAATTATGAGTGTTTCAATGTACAAATAACAATATATATGCTACATTTATTGGTCCTATGTATAGGAATATTTGCACCCATGTTGTCATAGAAATATCAATATGTATGTATATATAAAAATATATGCAAGCACCACAATTATGGAGCGACCTCCCGCACACTTTCAAACCTTCCCCATGCCTAATATCCTTTAAGAGATCCCTCTCTACATATCTCAAAACAGAATGCACCTGTCATTGTTGATTATATATTTCCTACCTGTTCTATGTTAAATTTTTGGGCATATGTATTATTATTGTTTTTTATTTTATTGTACCCATTGTATCAATGCAATGTTTTGTGGACCCAGGACATACTTGAAAACTATAGAAATCTCAATGTATCTTTCCTGGTAAAATATTATAAAAATAAATAAAATATCTACCTATTCAAAATGAAACCTTTGCCCAGGGATGCTATATATAATCTCAATACATATAGAAAAATAATTCAAAGGAAATAAGTTGTTTATCATGAAGATGAGTTTTATTATTACAGATTTACCCTCATTCAAATGTAATTTTCAATGTGAAAATCATATTTATTCAATACAAAACGATGACACATTAAAGTTATGTGTCATAGTACTAATATTTATAAAATATATGTAATGTCATGTCTGCTAAAGCAGATAATACATTTGCAATATTTAGACTATTAACCAAAATACATAAGTGCTTAATATTACATACTTCAAGAGATATGAAGTATTGTCTTTAACATGGAGTTATTGAAACATTTAAAAGTGCATTGTGCATTGGTCCCAGGGAGAGTCTGTGTCTGTTCATATGATGTCAATTAAAATGTATTAATCACCTCTATATCATGGCAATCACATATATGTTGTGTATACATCAGTGCTTAAATATCATAAAGATACATTTATCTAATTATTCTAAATATTGAATAATAATCTTGACAAAAAGGAGTGCATTAGTCATGATAGGTATTAGTCATGGTAGGTATATATTTCAGATATTACATTCCACATAGGACTATAAGAATGAATGCAAGGTATTTGGCCATATCAACAGGAAGGAGTATTTACTTTTCAACTCTTCTATAACTGTATAACCCTTATTAGCTTCATCTGAAGGAGCAAACAACATATGCTTGTGGAATATAAATCATAACATTTACACATGTCACGTTGACTAATGTTAGAGAGCATATACTGTATAAATTTCAGACACGTATCCCCAAGTATTCTTAAACGGCATAATATCCTCAATAAAAGGACACATAAATTTATCAACAATGTACACCTGCATATTAATTGACATCATGTGAAATAAAAATGAATAAAGCTGTTCATTTTTAGCAGATAAACAGCTATTAGAATAATATTAAGATATATGTTCAAATTTGGATTAGAAAAATGGATGCATATTTATGAGATGAAAATCGCACTTAAAAAAGTGCTTTAGTGCAAAAATTAGATATGATATATCTTGGGTGGAAAAAAAAGAATATTAATTAATTCTTGCGGCGGGATTTTGACTTTGGAGGAGAGGTACTTAGGGGGGCAGTGTGGCGTCTTGTGCGACGCCCACCAGCTGAATGTGAGGCTAATAACCGGGATTCAGGGTCCTGCAGGGAGATGACAGAGGATGCAAGGGAGGATGGAGTTTGGGGCCTATCCGCGAGCCTCTCCACTGCCTCTGCCAGGCGGACGAGTGAGGCATTATGGATGTCCATTTGGCTCTGTATCCTTCTCAAATCCTGCTGCTGCTGGAGCCTGGACAGCCTAAGCTCTCTATGTATGAGCCTCAGTAGATCATCCTGCTGGGACTTTGCCGGACCCTGTTGTACAGTTGGTGTCTCAGGAACTAATAATTGGCTGGTTCCAGGGCTGTCTCTCCGTATTGGTGACTGTGAGGTTGTCTGTGATGGCACTGTTGGCAATACATTGGTGGGTGCAGTGGGTGGTGGTGTGGATTCCTGTTGTGCCATAGGAGTGGGAGACATATAGTACAGATGATGCAGATCTGTATGCTGCTGTGGCGGGTGCATCATCTGCTGCTGAGGATAATGATGTCGTGGTGGGTGCATCATCTGCTGCTGAGGAGGATGTTGTGGGGGGTGCATCATCTGCTGCTGAGGAGGATGTTGTGGGGGGTGCATCATCTGCTGCTGAGGATGTTGTGGGGGGTGCATCATCTGCTGCGGTGGGTGCAGCTGTCGGGGCTGTGCCATTTGTTGCTGTGAAGTATGCATGAACTGCCATTGTTGAGGAGGATGAGTCTGCTGGGGTTCAGAACCCAAAACATGAAATGTTGTCTCCGAGGTGGAGAAGGGCATGATACATCCTCCACCTCATATGCCCTAGGCTGCTGCATATCATCTTCTAAGAGGCTGATATAGGAGGTAGTGTCACCATAGATATCCTCATCCTCCTCAGTGAATGTAGGAACATCCTGCTGTGGTGTTGGTGCAGCTTCATACTCCTCCTGTTCGTAACCTACAAATAAATATACGGTATGTTTACATTATCTATCTAATAGAATATATTACTTTGTAGCATAACAATACAGACTATTATATTCCATATTTATGTGTATATATGTACACACACACATACACACACATACACACACACACACACACACATACACACACATACACACACACATAGATATATACACACATACATACACACACACACACACACATACACACACACACACACACATACACACACATACACACATACACATACACACACACACACACACACACACATACACACACACACACACATACACACACACACACACATATAGTGTGTTTGGGATAAAATCCAAGCATATATGACCATAACTGATGAATCTTTATAGACTGTGTCTTAAAGGAACATTGTTAAAGGGACACTGTACCCAAATATTTTCTTTTGTGCTTCAGATAGAGCATGCAATTTTTATCAACTTTCAGATTTACTCCTATTTTTAAATGTTCTTTATTCTTTTGGTATCTTTATTTGAAATGCAAGAATGTAAGTTTAGATGGCGGCCCATTTTTGGTGAACAACCTAGGTTGTCCTTGCTGATTGGTGGATAAATGCATCCACCAATCAAAAACTGCTGTCCAGAGTTCTGAACTTAGAAAAAAGCTTAGATGCCTTCTTTTTCATATAAAGATAGCAAGAGAATGAAGATAAATTGATAATAGTAGTAAATTAGAAAGTTGCTTAAAATTGCATGCTGTATCTGATTCACAAAATAATAAATTTGGGTACAGTGTCCCTTTAAGGACAATGACACATGATTTATATGAAATGCTTAATATTCTTGGATATTATATAATCAATATTCTTGCTTGTCAGAGCAGATATACAATACAGAGTGCTTGCTGAACATATTAAATACAACTATGTAAATTTAGATTCATAGCTAAACACAGATGGGTATTTATGATATACAACATATATACATCACATATATGGTTATATTTAATATTGAATATTCACCTTCATACACCTCTTCAGTTGGCACAGAGGTGTCCATTGTCCCCTTACATCCGTGAACAGATTCATCCGAGATGATATTGGACAGCATCTCCTCCCATGACCTTAGGTGTATTCTCTTGCTAGGACCACCACCTGTCCCACGTGCATATTTGGCCTGCTGTGCCAGCTTAGCTTTGGTTTCCCTCCTGCAGTCATGATAGCGGTGTTTAATGCTGGCAGTAGAACGATTACGTCCTAAGCAGCTGACTGCCACTCGAATATCCTCCCACAGCTTATTCCGGACAGCCGGCCTCAGGTTAGGGTTCTCCAGCTGAGCTGCCCTCTCCAAGTAGGCCTCAACAAGAGCCTCCTTCTCCTCCTCAGAGTACCTCTCCTCTCTTAGCCTGCCCTTCACACCTGAAGGGCCAGCAGACACAGACTCTCCCTCCTGTGACTGGGGACCAGCCCTCTCTACCTCCTCTGTCCCTGCAGGCTGTGACAGGCTACCACCAGCCCCACCCCCACTTGCCACAGTCTGCCCCACTTTCCCTTTTCTTTTTGTGCCTAGCTGAGGCTGACTCCTCCTCACTCCTCCCACCTCCACTCCTCTTCCACCCTCTCTCCTTCCCTCCTCTGCCAGGGTTTGAGGAAGGACAAATCCTCCACCCAAACCTCGGCCCCTAATCCTGCCCATACTACTCCCTACTTCCCCCCTCCCCCTCCCTCTATCCACCCTCTCCACTGCCCTCCCCCTAGCCACCCCCTTCCCAACTCCACTAGGCCTATCCATCCCTTTCTCCTTCCTCCCTAACTCTAACCTAACACTAAAGTCCCTAGCTTACCTAACTACACTAATTCACCTAACTAAACCTTAAATTAAATATCCCCAAAACTAACTACCTAACCTATCTAGACCCTAACTATCTCTATTCTATATCCCTCAAAATAAAAATAAAATGTGGGGGTGAAAATAAACAAAGGGATGTAAATGAAAAAGGAAAAACTAAAGAGGATTATAACAAAATTATAGAAAAATAATAAGGGATGCAAATGAAGAAAGGGGTGGGCTATATAGTCAAATAAAACAAAAAATATGGGATGTAAAAACAAAAAAATAGGATGGGCAAAATGTATATAAAAAAAAAAAGTTATATAGTGAGGAAGGGAAGGGTAGTCAAAGGGGGGATGGGAAGTGGAATAAGGGGATTAATGAAAGGAGTAATAAAGGAAGATGGGGATATGGGGGTTAATGAAATAAAAAAAAATGTGAATGTGTTTGTATCAAATAAAAGTGTGTGTGTTTGTGTGTATAAACTAATGTGTGTTAATTAACTAATGTATGAATGTGTGTGTGTGTTCCTAATATTATATGAGGCCTACAATAAGAATATATGAAAATAAAATATCAAACTCTCCACTAACTCTCAAACAACTCTCAAAAACCCAAAACTCCTACCAACGCAACTAGCTCCCGTGTCTTTCTCTCTAGAGGCGATCACAGGTAAAGAGCGCAGGCGCAAACCGTTATTCTTATAGACAGAGGTCGGGTTACCATGGCAATGCACTTGTTATGGCGCGCTTTTCGACAAATCCGACAACGGTTGGCAACGCAAACTTACGTACGGCCGAAAAGAGCGACTGTGCGCAACACGCTAATCTTTTCAATGGAAACCTGGTACTAAAATGGAGCCGTAAATTACTTTTAGCTGTCGTCCGCTTCGGTAGCTTACGGCTTCATTTTTAACAACTCAATAGAAGCGAGGCCTTAGTGTCATGTGACTTTCATACATCATGTTAAAGAACAATATGATACGATCCTCAATGTAATCCTGAGGAAACAGTGAAATAAATAATGCTGTGACAAGTGCATATGCATAAACAAGTGAGAGTGCCCAAAATGGTACTAATATGTGAACATAAAACATATAAGACATTTAACACTTTAAAACGAGTGTACACAAATGTAATGATTGTAACTGGCAAAGAACCAGACACATAGAAAATACTAAGGAGCGATCAGGCATGTGGACTGACATATACGCTGTAGTTCATCAGCAGCTATACTAAGAATACGTAGGGCAAATATCAAACACATAAACACATAAACACTAATCAGCGTGCGTGTGACGTAACTGCCTGCCCCCAGCTGTTTTTACGGCTGGGGGCAGGCAGTTACGTCACACGCACGCGGATGCAACGTGCTCTTTCAGTGTGGCTCTCTGGTGGCGGTGTTCCATCGTGTATACTTGCTGATCCTCCCCGGTAATTATATGCTATCCACAATTGTCTTACATAGTGTTTATGTGTTTGATATTTGCCCTACGTATTCTTAGTATAGCTGCTGATGAACTACAGCGTATATGTCAGTCCACATGCCTGATCGCTCCTTAGTATTTTCTATGTGTGTGGTTCTTTGCCGGTTACAATCATTACATTTGTGTACACTCGTTTTAAAGTGTTAAATGTCTTATATGTTTTATGTTCACATATTAGTACCATTTTGGGCATTCTCACTTGTTTATGCATATGCACTTGTCACAGCATTATTTATTTCACTGTTTCCTCAGGATTACATTGAGGATCGTATCATATTGTTCTGTAACATGATGTATGAAAGTCACATGACACTAAGTTGTTTACTCTGTTTACTTTGGCTGCTATGATTACCTTTTGGCGTTTTTTTTTTGTTGCTTTAATTGGGGGTGGGGTTTGTGTTTTATTGGATAGGTGTGCTTTAAAAGTTTGTTTGTCACTGTGCTTCACTGTCTGAGGAAGGGGATACGGTCCCCGAAACGTTACATTAAACTTCACGTTTGTTAAAAAGACCAGTGAGTGCATTCCATTGCTTACATATATTACTTTACTGTCTGCACCCTGGCAGTTGGAGTTGAAGTGAGAGTGCTCTTCATTTGCTATCATATATATATATATATATATATATATATATATATATATATAGATATATATACACACACACATATAAATGCATAAATAAATATGTACACATATATAGATATATATATTTTTTTTTAAAATTCTGTTTTTATTCGGAAAAAAGAGAAAGCTATCCAGTACAAGTTGAAACAAAGTGTCCAAGACAATACAGTGACAAAGAACAAAAAAATCAATCATTGTACATTACAGTGCATACAGTAATACATTTATGAATCAGATTTCTCAATCCCTTTAACCTTTAACTTTTTTCTCTCTTGCTATGTTCCAACAAATAGTGCAAACCTTTATCAACTATACAAAACTCAGCCAGTAACATTGATCTGTTCAGCTAAATGTTAATTAATCTAGTCAGGCAGAGTGAGTGCGTAGATCTTGGGTATATTCTATGTGGGAGAAAAAAAAAAAAAAAAAAAAAAAAAAAAAAAAAATCAATAATAATAACAGTCTATATAGCGATTCTCTCTCTCTCTCCCCCCCCCGCCACCCCGCACCTGGTACAGGAACCCCCATTCACCTCTCAAAGAGGCCGAGAGCATATATTCAGTGTGTGCAAAGGGAGTCAGTATTTGTTTCTGGGCATCTAAGCTCAGAGTTACAATATATTCCCGCCACTTATTTATGAAGTGTTTAAGCCTTTTGTTAGTGTCCATCTTGGTGTCTAGCTGCTCAATGAGCATCTGTTTGTGTAGAGTGCGTTTAAACGTGGTAAAAGCAGGGGCAGCGCTTTCAGTCCACACCTTCAGAATAACCTTCCTAGCTATTAGAATGATGGTAGTGAGCAGGGGGACGACTTTAGGTCTCTGCTCTCTCCACTCCAAAAGACAAATTTGTTCTATACCAATTTGAACTCTAAGCTTTATGACTCTGTTAATCCAGAAGGAAATCTTACCCCAGAATTGTCCAACTCGCGGGCAGGTTAGAAAGTAGTGGCTAAAATCCGGGTCGCCAAGTCTGCATTTACTACACTCGTTCACCACCCCAGGGTCCCACTTAGATAGCCTCCTTGGAATAATATAGTCCTTATGTATCATTCTAATCTGGGATTCTCTAAGAGTCATGGACAAGGTCGCCTTTCTAACAGTTTCTATGCTCTGCTGGATCGTCTCAACAAGGTCCTCCCTGTCCAGGCTGTCTCTCCACTTGTTCCCTAGCAAGGTCAGATTTTTGGATTCAGTTGGATTTAGCAAGGTTTTATAGATCCCTGAAATGGTAAAGTTACCCATTCGGAATGAGGTCAGTGATGCACCAAATGCATGTTGCTCCCAAAATTGTGGGTCATCCCTGATCAGTTGAGTGACATAATGACGCATTTGGAGGTAAGCATAGAAGTGAGTTCTCGGCAGTCCGTATTGGGTCTGCAATTCAACAAATGACTTTACACATTAGATATATATATTTATAAATATAACGTTCGTGAAAGAAGCACTCACTGGTCTGGCGACATCTGTGAAAACAGGAAAAACTTTTATTAAAGTGTGACGTTTCAGGACAGAACCAGTCCCTTCCTCTGACAAACAAACAGTGCAAACATACGGCCTTTTAACAGGCACCTAGAAAACCTCCCCTAAGAGAACAACCAATCATGCACGATGTCCACGCCCACATTATGGTTAGTGCCCAATGGCGTTACGGGGCATGTAGTACATCATTTTGTCCCGCCTTTGATTCTATGTTTCACTCGTACGGTGTTGGGGGCATCTAAGCTTCCAGGAACCTAGGTGTTGACAGTTTTTGCACTATATGAAGGTCTGAGGGATGTACCTTTGCGGACTGGTAACATGATTTAGATTGATTGCGGATTGGATTCTTTTTTTCAGGCATGGGTATGCAGTGAGTCCTTAGTTACAGGCCTTGGTTACCAACATATGGGGCGTGGTAGGTCTTCTTGACACACACACGCTTTCAGGCGATTGGCTGATTACACACACTTTCAGATGATTGGCTGTTTAACGGGATGCACATTTGTTTTATTTTTTTTATTTTTTTATGTACACATGTTGGCTTCAGTTGTTTTGAAGGGCGCGATTGGCACTGATCACTCCACTGAGAATGTCAATGGGGTCTCACTCTGATACTAAATTTCTTTATGTTTTATGCTATATTATACACAGTTTATGTCATTTTACATTGCGATGTTTGTAGAAGTTTCCATTGGTTACCTAAGACCGCTGCTTCATAACTGCTGTTTCCGGTGACCATGAAGGCTCGCGCGGAAACAGAGGCATCAGGGGCCATTCGGCCCTTGATAAATCGGGCCCTAATTGCTTTTGCACTTTCTTTTTATGCTGCATTTGTAGATTATTCAATTCTACTGTATTTAATGGTACTTACTTCATTCCCACAATAATCACGACTGATATTAAATAAATGATATTAAAGTTTAAATGAATAAAATACTTTAAAACAATAGTCACGAAGACCTCGCAGACAGCTTAGTACATGGAGCCCAATGTGTGTAAAAGGCGTTGAACACAACATTACTTTTTAGTGTGAAACTTTCTAACAAACAGTAAACATCTCATTTTAACAAAACGTGTGCTGAAGTGCAGCAGTCATATATTTTATCACAATGCATTTTAACCTCTTATTTGCAGCTGTATGAAGTCAGCAGAGAAATGGTAAATGATTTTTCACCATAGTGGGGGAGAGATTAATATGAGAAGCAGAGGTTTTAAAGGCAAACTGCTGGGCACAGCCACATTCACACTGTTACTATTCACCATGCTATGCATTTTCTTGCTGTTCCTGCAGCTCTGTTTTGCTGTTTCTGCACCGTCATACTGGGCGCTGCCATTTTGGAACTTAGGTTTTGTTGCATTTCAAGATGACAGCGCCTTATATGAAGATGGGGAACTTTGCCAGTTGGCACCAGTTTGGTCTCACAATAGCAAAATAGTCCCAAAGAGATAGAGCTGTAGACACAGAAGGAAAAACCAATAACATGGTGAGTAGTAAACATGGTAACCTAGTGACTAGCGCTTTATTGTGCCTTTAATCTTGCAAAACATTCCCAGAGTGTACATCACCCGTCCTATCACCAGGTGTTTTCAGGCTTTTAGTGATCATTGTCCCAGACTTTTTTAAACCCTGTACAGACTGACCCAATTCTGTCTCCAGGTCACCCACTCTGATCATCAAAGCCATGCACCCTTATATACCCAACATTTCCTTAAGGCTTTCCAGGACAGGGAGGTGCAATGTCTTGTGGGCAATGGCTTGCTTGTATTTGGTGCATGATGGGAGGGATGACACTCTTGATATTATAGTCTTGTCCTTGGAACAACTAGGTGGGACAGGGACAATCTCTAGAAACTAGGGCATTGCTTATTGTCCCTCTAACAGCTCCCAACATCAGGGCAAATCAAGCAAGACCTGGGGTGGTTGCGCTGTCTGCCCTTTAACTCTTGTTTCTATTTACTGGGGAAACTTAGGTCTGTAGAAAAGCAAAGATAAAATGATGCCGCAGTTTACTGTCATTTATAAATGTATCATCTAGCACATACTTTTTGCCTAGGGTATCATTTAACAGCTGCAGTCATTTTAGGGATATTAACATTTAGAGCTTTCTCAGTTTGCCCATGACAGTCATCTCTAAGATCTGCTCAGCACATCTGTAATTTTGTAATATTTAGCTCGTTTAAATAGCGCTCTTTAATATTCAATGCCATTTATTTGGTTAAATAGACAGGGGGGCCGATTTATTAAGCTGCAAATGCAGCTGTTTTCGCGTGAGCCTTCAGGCTCGCCGGAAACTTAAAGGGATAGTAAACCCGAAAATGTTCTTTTATGTTTCATCTAGAACATACAATTTTAAACAACTTACCAATTTAATTCTATTATTACATTTTCTTCATTCTCTTGTTATCCATTGCTGAAGGGAGAGCATTGCACTACTGACAGGAAGCTGAACACATCTAGTTAGCCAATCACAAGAGACAAATGTGTGCAGGCACCAATTAGCAGCAGCTCCCACTAGTGTAGGATATGTGTGTATTCCAGGGATACTAAGAGAACAAAGCACATTTAAAAATAGAATTGAATTTAAAAGTGTTTTAAAATGACCTGCTCTATCTGAATCATGCAAGATTCATTTTGACTTTCCTACCCCTTTAAGTTAAGAAGCACTGGTCATAAGACCGCTGCTCCTTAACTCATCGGCCACCTCTAAGGTGGCGGACAGTAATCACCAGATCAGATACGATCGAGATGATCGACGCCCCCTGCTAGTGGCCGATTGGTTGCAAATGTGTAGGGGGCTGCATCGCACGAGGATTTCACTAGAAATGCTTGTGCAATGTTAAATGCAGACAGCGTATGCTGTCGCATTTAGCGATGTCGGGCGGACATTTTACAGCTACAGCGGATCATGTCCGTCCGACCTTTAATAAATCTACCCCAAGGACTTTAGACAAGGAATTTATGCGGCCTCATATCTAGTCTAGTTCTGAATGTATAGCACTGCACGGTTTTAGTGCCTATAAGGTAGTGTTTTCTACATGCAGTAGAATGTTTTCTGATAGTATGAAATCCCAATTCCTTGCACATCTTCATTCTATGTATGTTTATCCTCAGCACCTGCATGATATATCGTCTGCCTCAGGCGGCCAATAAAACAGACACATATGCTGCTGTTACGAGGGGCTGTAATGTGAATAAGTATGATATTCTCCTCTAATACAGATGTTGTGGCTTTTATATGAAATGAATGTTGAGTTTAAATTAAAGAAATATTGAACTCCCACATATCTGTCAAGAATTTCAGATAATGTGTTTTTCATACTTTTTTCACAGAAAAGCAACTTATCTGTTTGACAGAATTTTCTCCTTTTAGGATTCAGTTTCTTTACATAAGAGAAGGCTTTTTCTAATACTATAATAAGAAATACACCCATTAGTCCTGTACACGTTCTGATGAGATACACAGTGCTGTACATGTTCTGATGAGATACACCGTGCTGTATATATTCTGATGAGATACAAAATGCTGTACATGTTCTGATGAGATACACAGTGCTGTACACGTGCTGATGAGATACACAGTGCTGGACATGTTCTGATGAGATACACCGTGCTGTACATGTTCTGATGAGATACACAGTGCTGTACACGTTCTGATAATAACAACGCAAATGTAAACATTAACCCATAAAACAGACTCAGTGCTGGAGGAATAAGACCAAGTCATGGTAACATTTATTTAGAGAGTTATAACAACAGAGTTAGACAAAGGAGTGGACAACAGAAATAAGTCATTTTCAAATTCCAACAATTAAATGCAAACATGCTACACTTTCTAATGTCTGCATAACCTTTTCCTCTCTTCACCTTAAAGTCACAGCTCTTCCATTCACAAACAGCACTCAGAAAATTCATATTTCTCCTTCTCTTCTACCTTCCCCCCTCTACAACACACATGAACTTTATTTGTATCTCACATCCCTCAGCCAGCCATGCTTCACTGACCCTTAAGTACTACAACTCTGCGCTCAGCCTGGCCAAACAAGTCTATTTCTCCTCCCTTGTGTCATTTCACGCATCCAACCCCAGAAAACTGTTCTCAACCTTTAACTCCCTTCTACGTCCGCCTGTCCCCCTGCCCACTACCAACCTCACTGCTCAAATTATTGCTGATCACTTCAAAAATAAAATTGATACCGTTAGAAAAGAGATCTGCACCTCGCACCCCGCAAACCCAGCAATCCTACCCACCCCTTCTATTAACAAAAATCTATGCTACTTCCCTCCTGTAACAGAGGAAAAAGTCTCTGCACTCCTATCCTTGGCTCATCTCACAACCTGCCCACTTGACCCTATTCCTTCACAACTTATTCCCTCTCTCTCTGCTTCACTAACCCCTACCCTAACTCATCTCTTTAACCAATCTCTCACTGCTGGCACATTTCCTGACACATTCAAGCATGCGTTAATCATACCAATCCTAAAAAAGCCCTCGCTTGACCCCTCCACGCCTTCTAACTATCGACCGGTCTCCTTACTTCCCTTTGCTTCGAAATTATTGGAACGACTAGTCTATAATCGGCTAACTCAATTTCTCACAACTAACTCCTTACTTGATCCACTACAATCTGGTTTCTGCCCTAAACACTCAACAGAAACCGCTCTTGCTAAAGTAACAAATGACCTGTTATCAGCTAAAGCAAAAGGCCATTACTCCTTACAAATTCTTCTTGACCTGTCCGCAGCTTTTGACACAGTTGACCATCCTCTCGTCCTAAAAATACTACATTCATTTGGCATCTGAGACACAGCCCTCTCCTGGTTTGTATCATAGCTTTCAAACCGCTCGTTTTCCGTTTCCTTTAACAACATATCTTGTGATCCTATGCCTCTCTCAGTTGGAGTACCGCAAGGCTCTGTCTTGGGCCCCTTGCTTTTCTCTCTTTATACATCCTGCCTTGGAAAACTTATAGCCTCCTTTGGATTCCAGTACCACCTATATGCTGATGATACCCAAATCTATCTTTCCTCTCCTGATATCTCTCCCTCTTTACTCAACCAGATTTATGACTGCCTCTGCAATTTTCTCTTGGATGTCTTCACACTACCTCCAACTCAATCTGTCCAAAACTGAGCTGCTTCTTATCCCCCCCTCTTCGAGACATTCGACACCTGACATTTCTCTGATGGTTGGAGACTCTATTCTCAACACCTCACCCCAGATCAGCTGCCTTGGGGTCACACTAGACTCAAAACTCACATTCAACCCACATATACAAACGCTTACCAAATCCTGCCGTTCACACCTACACAACATTTCAAGAATTAATCCCTTCCTTACTCAAAAAACTACAAAAATACTTATTCATTCTCTCATGTTGTCACGCATTGATTATTGCAATCTACTCCTAAATGGCCTTCCAAAACACCACCTCTCCTCCAATCTATTATGAATGCTTCTACTAGACTCATTCACTCCAGAATACAATTTAAAGTATTAGCGCTAACCTACAAAGCACTCAACAGTCTAACTCCCAACTATATTTCCTCTCTCATCGTGAAATATTCCCCATCCCGTCCTCTTCGATCAACCTCTGACCTAGGTCTCTACACTCCTGTTATCTCTATGTCCCACTCCCGCCTCCAAGACTTTGCACATGCTGCTCCTGTCCTCTGGAACTCTCTACCCCTCCATTAGACTCTCTTCAACCTTGTATAGCTTCAGACGATCCTTGAAAACCCACCTATTCAGAGAGGCGTACCATCTCTCCTCCATCCTGCATCCGAACCAAACTAATACATGTACATGAACTGCCTGACTCACTGCTGCAAATACAACCGATGTAACAAGCTACCCCAACCTTATGTCTCTGCACCCTAAACCTATAGACTGTGAGCTCTCCGGAGCAGGGCCCTCTTCCTCCTGTACTATATTTGTTTCGTTTTGTTATGTTTTGTATTTTATCACAAATCTTTGTCATTGTATACCCCTATGACTGTACCCAGTGCAACGGAATTTTGCGGTGCTATACAAATTAATGATAATAATAATAATAATAATAATAATAATTTAGAAAAGTGGGTATAACAATTTAACTCTAAGGGGCCAATTTATCAAGGGCCTTCAGGCTCGCCGACAACAGGAGTTATGAAGCAGCGATCTAAAGATTGCTGCTCCTTAACTGGTTCACTGCCTCTGAAGCTGCGGATTTCAATCCGCACGATCCTATACAATTGGGTTGATTGACACCCCCTGCTAGCGGCAGATTGGCCGCAAATCTGCAGGGGGCGGCATTGCATAAGCAGTTTACCAGTACTGCTTGTGCAATGTGAAATCCTGACAGCATATGCTGTCTGCATTCTGCGATGTCTGTCAGACATGATACTATAGCGTATCATGTAGGACAGACATTGATAAATCGGCCCCTAAGACTTTTTCATGGTCACTCACCAGAAGGTGGCGGCAAATTAAGTCTTTAACAAAACCCCAAACAGACAAGAGGTGAAGGCCTAGGAAATACTACAGGGCGGCTTAGCAAGGTCCCATCCTTCAAGGAATAGTAAGAGATCTTCTGGAAGCTGACCCACAGGGAGCAGCACACCTAGACCCGTGCCTAAAGACATTGAGGCCGAATTATCAATGTCTGTCCAACATTATACGCTGTAGCGTATCATGTCCGACAGATACGCTGTCTGTATTTAACATTGCACAAGCTGTTCTGGTGAACTGCTGCTTCCAGCGAGCCTTCAGACTCGTGCAGAAACTGGAGCATCAAGGGCCATTCGGCCCTTGATAAATCGACCCCTTTGTCTCTTCCATCTGCATAACCATCATCCTTAAAAACCTAAACACTCAAAACAGGCCAACACCTCCCGCGGATATAGTAATTCCAACTCATAAGGCGCACCAGGTAAGTGAGCTATGCAGCATACTAATACCACTGTGAGTAATAAATGAACGCAGAGGACTTACCACAGCCAGACCCCTACTACCAGCAACCATAAAGAAGCCATAATTACTTCAGAGCCTCCATCAAGAAATAAAAAACAGGGAGGTTGCACAAAAATGTCCAATCAGATCTTGAAGCAGAAAGAGGAAGATATTGCCACCCCTTAAAAAAGGTAAGACTAACCCGACCCACCTTCAACTATGTAGCCAACACATAGCAATGATTTACATACACTACAGGGAAGAAAGGCACTTAATCTTGGTCCAGGCTGACAACAGACATACACTTTCATTAGTAAAACATACCTCCACTATATGTGATTACAAGGGACAGTAAAGTAAAAAAATAAACATTCAAGTTTCAGATAAGGAACGAGATTTCAACTATCTCCCAAAGTATTTATGTTATCTACCTAACCCAGGTATGCTCAGGAACAGCAATGCAGTACTGAGGCCTTTCCCCCCAGATTAGACCTGTCTCCAAGATCAGACCCACCTATCTGCCTAAATCAATCCCACTGATAGCCCAAGAGCACACCTGACCATTCCCCACATCAGATCTAGTGAAAAATTTAAATTTTTAAGGGAAAATATCCATTAATACCCCACTAGAGATCAAATGCTATAAGAAAGGTATTTAGTACATTTTATTATATACAGATCAATACAACAAATTGTGTGGGGAGTGCTCCTGTCCGTAATGTAAATATATAGAGAGGGTGAAAGAAAGTGTCCATGCAGGGAGCACTCAAAGAAAAACAACTCTTATTAATATGAATGAAAGCAGGAAGAGCGAGACCCTAACAGGAAAATAAATAAAACTTTATTAATTAAGTTAAATATAAAGTGTGAATGAGGCGCATTAATACTTAGATTAAAATCTGAGTGGATATGAGTCAGCAACCATGTAAAGAATCAATTACATGTAACTAGTAAATAAGGTATTATGAAAAACTATATCAACTATAGCCTGCCACCTAAGAACCAAACGTCAGATTAATATATCAAAGGTAGAGGCCTAACCTCACAACAATAAATTACTAAATAGAAGTGTAGGTTCAAAAGTAGCCAGCGAAAAGAATAATAAGCCGCAGGGTATGGAACCCACTGGGAGCAAAGCACCAATATAATTATATATATACACAGAGAAAGAGGTATAACCTCATTATGTATACTAATAAAGGTGCAGGCTCAGAGGGGTATTGATCTGCAGCAAAAGCGGTCAGTAAATAAGGAATCAGATTTAGACTATATAGTAAACCATAAGTTAGGACTATAGATTAAATTGAATGATTAACGTGTTGCCAACTCAGGAATAACGCCTGATGTGCATTTTGCCGCTAAACGGCTTTATTAAAGGCTAACCTGAGTTGGGTATGCCCTCCTCCTTAAATGTAACTTCAGCTCCAATCAGGGGAAGGCATTAGTACACACCCCTGTGTCAGCCTATCAGAAAAATCGGCTAAGTGATTGGATGAGAATGTTGTCAGTCAGATGTGTCTTTACTAAATATCCAATCAGTAGAATGTTAGTGTCGATATGTAGTATCTCATTGTAGAAATGTGTGATATATCTAGGAAATATCATTAAAAAGTATGTCCGTAAGGAAATCTATATTTGAATAACGATCACACTCAGCAAGCGATCATGACAAATTGCCATATCCTACATATGTTTCTACACAGAGAAAAAATCTAGAAGCAAGATTAGCACTTTATACTTGAAAATCAGTCTGACAGTGTCAAACAGCATAATATAATATATAGATCGTAATGAATATAAATTATTTGCATATTTCAATGTAACCAGGAAATAAGTAACTCATTATGAATTATGTATAGAAATTCTGAAAAAGAGGGAACAGATAAATATTTCTAGATCGGCAAATATGCATCATAAAGTGCAAACTTAGTATCATGCAAAGAGAATTGCCATGTATATATGAGCACATCCCTCTAGGAGTAAAGTCTAGTAAATGCCCACAAAATAAAAATACACTATCATAGCTCCTGGAATTGATATCTGGAAATAGTATAGTATGCACATATCGATAAGTGATCATTATTGCCGTATACAAAAATAAGTTAAAATATAAAATTTCATTTTTGTAAAATGTAATTAGTGCCAGTTTCTATATTAGCAGTATATAATTATAGGACAATAAAACAGGAGAGGGTGTATAAAAGTACATGTTCTTTATTATTGTGGAAACTAGGATGTGACATTTGTATTGTTAATCAATATATCAAATGAATATAATAATATATGCACTATCAGTAGTATCGGTATAATACTTAAACATGAACCAGTATAGATACATCCCTGTTCTTTCCATATCATTGGTTAATAAAGTAGGTATGTATTGATGTTATTCAGAAATTCCTATGATCATTTAAATGATATATGATTAAATATGGATATAATGCAAAAGCAGATAGTATTTAATAATCACGGTAGTGGCTCTATATTTTTATAAGAAAGATTCATATCCATCCTGTTCATTTATACCTGTGAGTGCTAATGTATTTAACCAAAAGATCCATCTGCATTCAGCCTGTAGCAGCATAGATTCAACATGACCACCTCTAATACCTGGTTTGATAACCTGTAAAACAGATACATTCAGTGTTGGTTTAGTACCATGGTATTTAAGATAATGTTTGGCTACTGGGGTTAGATTTTTGTTTTTCTTCTCATCATCTTGGCAATTTTTGATGCTATTGATGTTGCGTTCTCCCAATCTCGTGCGTAGTTCCCGTGTTGTGATCCCTATATACTTTTTGCCACATGTACATGATAGGCAGTAAATAACATTTCTTGTTCTGCAATTTGCATATCCGTACATTCTCTTGGTAGTACCTGAGAATGTCTTAAATTCTCTCACATTATTAATGTATTTGCAGAAACTGCATTTTCCACAAGGATATAGGATAGAGCCTTTCTGGGAAGCTCCCACCCTACCTGAGCAGAATGCTCTCCCCTGCGATTCCCACATCCTATAACCTCCGATCCAGTACCAGCACATTATTTAGCTTGCCTCAATACAAAAAGAAAGCAGCTTGATCCTCCTTTTCCTACAGAGCACCACAATTATGGAACGACCTCCCGCACACTTTAAAAACTTCCCCATACCTAATATCCTTTAAGAGATCCCTCTCTACATATCTCTAAACAGAATCCACCGGTCATGGTTGATTTTATATTTCCTACCTGTTCTATGTTAAATTCTGCATATATTGTGTATTATTATTGTTTTTGTATTATTGTACCCTATTGTATCAATGTAATGTTTTGTGGACCCAGGACATACTTGAAAACGAGAGAAATCTCAATGTATCCTTCCTGGTAAAATATTTTATAAATAAAATGTTCCACAAATAGTGGCATTTGTTCTTTTTTATCACGAAATGACTTTGTACCAATTTATTCCCAATTGTGGGAGCTCTCCTCCAGCTGGTGAGAATTCTATCTCCCAGAAATTGACACAAATATTTATCTGATTTGAGGATACCAGTCAATTGAGTATTTCGCTGATACATTTGTGTTCTGAGTTAAATGTACTGACAAATCAGATTTTTTCATCCACATTTGTCTTTATGATTTTTGGCACCAAGAGTTGATCTTTGGGAGTACGTTTGGCCATCTGAAACGCTTTGTGAATTATCTTATGTGTGTATCCCCTATCTCATAAGCGTGTTTTAAATTATCTTGCTATCTTAAAGAACACCGTATCATCTGAGCAATTTCATCTAATTTGCAGAAATTCTCCTGTTGCAATTGCCTGTTTAGTTTTAAGTATCGAATTAGTCGCAGTCTATTTACGGTATAAATCAGATCTCAATTGGTTGTCTGTACTTTTGTAGATTTTCAAATCCAGAAAATAGACCATTTCAGTACTCATGTTATATGTCAATTTAAGATTTAGGTCATTATTGTTAAGTTTCACCATAAATTATCTGAATAATATTTTGCCCCCTGTTGAAATAATAAACAGGTCATCTATATATCTACACCAAAGTTGAACATGTTGCGTATATTGGTACAATTCTTCATGAAAAAAAATCTCTCTTTCCCACCAGCCTAGATAGATATTGGCGTAGGTGGGAGCACATGATGAGCCCATTGTTGTGCCCTGGACTTGTAAATAGAACCGGTCATTAAACACGAAAAAATTGTGTTTGACGACAAAGTTGAGTAAGGATATAATAAACTCATTGTGTTTCCATTTGTCCATAGCTTCCATATTCAAGAAGTATTGAACAGCTGCACATCCCTTTTCATGTTTGATGGATGTGTACAGTGATTCCACATCACATGTTATTAACATTGTATCATTGTCAACATATATGCCATAAATTTTTCCCAGGATGTCCATTGTGTCTCTAATAAACGATGGTAATGACCATACTATGTCACGTAGATAGAGATCTAGAAACCCTACTAGCCTGCTCACACAGTGTCAGGTTAGGAAAGGTCCAGAAGAAGACCCAAATGCTAGGGCAAACTTAAACAACACCCTTGCACTCTGAAATTAATCCAGGATGTGACCCCACGACAACCTCTAAAAAACAATGTACTCACGATATGGAGCAGGGTTAGCCTGAGTCCAAAGTAATTCAAGATATCAGCCAAATAGACTTCTGAGTAAAGAACTGGTTACAGGAAAAGTCTTCCACAGAATCAGGAGAGCAGGGATAGTCACTTATACTCAGACAGAGGAAGGGTAAACAAGAAACAGTTAATAATGCAGGAGTAGGTAACTTGTTATCAGGCAGTTTGAGGGTTAATAATGTGTAGTCAGTCCTTGAAGAGTTTGGCAACAGGTTATCAGGCAGTTTGTAGGTTTATACTGAATAGGCAGTACATGCAGAGTTATATAACAGTATAACAGGTAGTTTGAGGGTTAATACAGATTAATCAGTACTTGCAGAGATTGGCAACAGGTTGTCATGCAGTTTGATAGTTTCACAGAATAGACAGTCTTTGCAATGTTTGGCAACAGGATATCAAGCAATTTGAAGGTTTACACTGAATTACCAGTATATGCAGAGTTTTGGCAACAGGTAAACATGCAGTGAGAGAGTTTCACAGAATAGACAGTCTTTGCAATGTTTGGCAACAGGATATCAAGCAGTTTGAAGGTTTACACTGAATTACCAGTATTTGCAGAGTTTTGGCAACAGGTAAACATGCAGATTGAGAGATTCACAGAATAAATAGTACTTGAAATGTTCGGCAACAGGTTATCAGGAAGTTAGAGGATTAACCCAGGATAGTCTTTGCAGAAATTGGCAGTTAGAGAGATTCCACAGCGAAGTCCTCACAGGAGCCACAAAGAGAAACAAACAAACGGGCACTGAGGAAACAGGAAGCCCGGAATAAAAAGCCTGGTAGTGACATCATCAGGAAGGGGCGGCTCAGACTACCTGTCAATCAAGCACACAGAGAGGACAGCTGGAACTTCCCAGCGGCCGAGCGTGACAGTGCCCCCTCCTCAAGGACCCCTCCGGGGGACCCGACCGGGCCTGGCAGGGTATTTCTTGTGAAAAGACTTGACAAGAGCTGGAGCATGAACATGAGAGGCTGGTTCCCAAGATCGTTCAGAGATAGAATAGCCTTTCCAATGGACCAGGTAGTACAGTCGATTGCCCCGTAGCTTGGAATCCAAAATCTGGCTGACTTCAAACTCAGAAGTTCCCTCTACGGAAAGTGGAGGAGGTGGTCTACTCTTGATAGAGTACCGGTTGTAGATGACTGGCTTGAGTAAGGAGACATGAAACAGTGGATGGATCTTGAGAGTCTAGGGTAAAGCCAGGCGGTATGCAGAAGAACAAACTTTAGAAACAATTTGAAAAGGTTCATTGTACTTAGGACCCAACTTAGTACAAGGTTGTTTTAGACGTATGAATCTGGTGGATAAAAATACTCTGTCTCCAGTACGAAGTAAAGGAGCCTTACACCTTCTGCCATCAGCATATCTCTTGTGTCTTAAGGAAGAGGAAAGTAGATTTTGGTGAATGAGTTGCCAGTTGTTACTGAGATTTTTCACAATACGATCTGCTCCAGGGACTTCAGTAGAACTGGTAATCATAGGAAAGGTTCTAGGTTCAAAACCATAAGCTGCCTTAAAGGGAGAGGTCTGTAATGAGGCGTTATAGCGTGAGTTGTGAGCTAATTCTGCCAAAGGCAATAACTGAGACCAGTTGGAGTGGTGATGGTCTACATAATGTCTAAGAAAAGATTCTAAGGCTTGATTTACATGCTCAGTCTGTCCGTTGGATTGAGGATGATGTGCAGTAGAAAGAGATATGTTGATTCCGAAGTACTTACAAATAGACCTCCAAAACTTGGAAACAAATTGAACTCCGCGATCTGAGACTATGTCAGTGGGAAAACCATGTAAACGAGATATATGTAGAACAAATAGTTCAGAAAGTCTTTGAGCTGAAGGCAAGCCTGGAAGAGGTATGAAGTGAGACTTGGAGAAACGATCCACCACTACCCAAATGGTTGTATTTCCAGCAGAAACAGGAAGATCTGTAATGAAGTCCATGGATAAGTGAGACCAAGGGTAATGAGGAATAGGAAGAGGGTGTAATAGACCAAACGGTCGATGAGAAGATTGTTTGTTCGAAGCACAAGAACCACAAGCAGCAATATAATCCTTAACATAGTCTGTAGTGTTAAATGCCGTCTTCCATTCGTCTCCTTTACGGATTCTGACCAAATTTTAGGCCCCACGGAGATCTATCTTGGAAAAAATAGAAGCACCTTGAATACGATCAAATAACTCAGGAATGAGCGGCAGAGGATAGCTGTTTTTGACAGTAATCTGATTCAAGGCCCGATAATCGATACAGGGACGGAGACCTCCATCTTTTTTCCCAATGAAGAAAAAACCTGCACCCACAGGTGATGAGGAAGGATGAATAAATCCTCTGGCTAAGTTGTCCTTTATGTATTCCTCAAGAGAAACATTTTCTTGACGAGAGAGGGGATAGGTCCTTCCCTTAGGTAGAGGAGCCCCTGAAAACAATTTGAAAGGACAGTCAAATATCCGGTGTGGAGGTAATGTCTTAGCCTCCTTCTTAGAAAACACATCACTAAAGGCATGATAGTAATTAGGCAATGAATCAGGAACTTCCACCATAGCTACGACAGGACCAGATGGTTTTGAGGGATTTTGCAGGCAATGTTTGAAACAGGTAGTTCCCCAGGAAATAAGTTCTCCTTTAGACCATGAGAAGACTGGATCATGAAGCTGCAACCAAGGTAACCCCAGAATCAACGGTATGTGGGGAGAAGTGATGACATCAAAACGAATAACTTCAGAATGGAGTATGCCCACAGACAAAAGAAGAGGAATGGTAGAATTTTGTATGATACCAGAACCTAAAGGCTGTCAACTAACAGTGGTTACCTTAATTAACTGTTTCTTGGCTTGAAGAGGAATCCTGAGAGAGTCAGCAAAGTCTGAATCAATGAAAACTCCAGCAGCTCCAGAGTCAATGAGGGCTTGAGCTTGAAACTTGGTGTCTCCAAAAGAGATAGTTACAGGAACAAAAAGTTTAGAATTGAGGGAAGACATGGGATTCTGGCTTAACTCTGTCCCTCTATCAAAAGTTAAGCCTTGGCTTTTACTGGCCGTATAGGACAGTCCTTCAGTAAATGTCCTTTGGTACCACAATACAGACATAATCCAAGTGTACGCCTTCTATGGCGTTCAGCTTCCGACAATTTAATAGCTCCTACTTCCATGGGTTCCACAGACTCAGGAGATTGGGAATTATTATGAGACAGACTTGAGGTTCGAATAGGAGGACGAAAAGAAGATTTAACAAAGGATCTCCAATTCCTATCTCTCTCCAGAAGACGTTCAGAATGCCGGGCGTCAAGAGTAATACACAAATTGATAAGACCCTCCAATGAATTGGGGAGTTCCCGAAATACAAGTTCATCCTTAAGGCGTTTGCAAAGTCCCTTGCGAAAGGCTGCCCGTAAGGCTCCATGGTTCCAATCCATTTCTGTGGCTAAAGTCCTGAATTCAATAGCATATTGAGCTACCGAAAGGGATCCCTGTCTCAGATCCAACAATCCTGCCTCTGCAGCTGCAGACCTCCCAGGCTTGTCAAAAACAGAAGAAAAAATGGACACAAATAATTCCACATCCTGAAGTAAAAGATCATTCTTCTCTAAAAGAGGAGACACCCAGGCTAGAGCCTTACCCTTCATGAGGGAAATAATAAAGGTGATCTTGGAAGTAGAATTGGAAAAAAACTTGAGGATTGTTTCTGAAGTGTAAACGACATTGATTAAGGAATCCACGGCATTCTTCAGGATTACCGTCATATTTATCTGGAAGTGGGATTCGTGGTATATACTGTCCAACAGGTTGAAGTGGGTTAAAGACAGCATTGGAACTAGTAACAGCTGAAAAGGAGTCACAGTAGCTAGAGAAGGAGCGGAGAGGTTATGTAGCAGAGCAGTAATCTGGTCAAGCTTGGAATCCAAAGATTGCAAATGAGCAGAATGATTTCCCAGAAGTTGCCCTTGTAGAGCCACAGCCCTGGATAACTCATCAGGGTCCATATTATGGCCCGTTTGTACTGTCAGGTTAGGAAAAGTCCAGAAGAACTTAAACAACACCCTTGCACTCTGAGTTTAATCCAGGACGTGACCCCACAAAAACCTCTAAAAAACAATGTACTCACGATATGGAGCAGGGTTAGCCTTAGTCCAAAGTAATTCAAGATATCAGCCAAATAGACTTCTGAGTAAAGAACTGGTTACAGGAAAAGTCTTCCACAGAATCAGGAGAGCAGGGATAGTCACTTATACTCAGACAGAGGAAGGGTAAACAAGAAACAGTTAATAATGCAGGTGTAGGTAACTTGTTATCAGGCAGTTTGAGGGTTAATACTGTGTAGTCAGTCCTTGAAGAGTTTGGCAACAGGTTATCAGGCAGTTTGTAGGTTTATACTGAATAGGCAGTACATGCAGAGTTAGATAACAGTATAACAGGTAGTTTGAGGGTTAATACAGATTAATCAGTACTTGCAGAGATTGGCAACAGGTTGTCATGCAGTTTGAGAGTTTCACAGAATAGACAGTCTTTGCAATGTTTGGCAACAGGATATCAAGCAGTTTGAAGGTTTACACTGAATTACCAGTATATGCAGAGTTTTGGCAACAGGTAAACATGCAGTGTGAGAGTTTCACAGAATAGACAGTCTTTGCAATGTTTGGCAACAGGATATCAAGCAGTTTGAAGGTTTACACTGAATTACCAGTATTTGCAGCATTTTGGCAACAGGTAAACATGCAGATTGAGAGATTCACAGAATAAATAGTACTTGCAATGTTCGGCAACAGGTTATCAGGAAGTTAGAGGATTAACCCAGGATAGTCAGTCTTTGCAGAGTTTGGCAGTTAGAGAGATTCCACAGCAAAGTCCTCACAGGAGCCAGAAAGAGTAACAAACAAACGGGCACTGAGGAAACAGGAAGCCCGGAATAAAAAGCCTGGTAGTGACATCATCAGGAAGGGGCGGCTCAGACTACCTGTCAATCAAGCACACTGAGAGGACAGCTGGAGCTTCCCAGCGGCCGAGCGTGACACACAGACTGCCAATACTCTAGACAATTGGTCTCCCAGGGGTTGTTTTATCTTTGTGCACTTTTGGTAGCAAATATAGTGTAGACACTTTTGGGTTCTTGACCTGTAAGAATTGCCATTCTTTAGGACTTATAAGGCCATCTTGTTTAGCTTTATCAATCATGATAGTATATCTTTCTAAGTAAGGGGAGGTTTGGTTAGAAAAAACTAATTTATAAAATTGGTTGTCACTAAGTTGTCTGTTAGCTTCTAAAATATATTGTTCTTTTTCCCATATTACCACATTCCCTCCTTTATCTGACGGCTTAATAAAAATATCATCCCATGATTGAATTTCAGCCAAAGCCTCCATATCATCTTTACTCATATTTGATGTATTTTTACTTTCAATCAATAAAAATTCCTTCATGACCATTTTGAGAAAGACATCTATTTGGGAGATTTTACTCAATTGAGGCATAAATTTTGACTTCATTTTTAGTTTATTATTCAAAAAGGATCTGGGGTTCTTGAGAGTTATGTCCCTCACTCTCATTCCATAACTCAATTAAAGTATCTAGAGTTTGTATTTCATTAGTAGCATTATCCTCATGAGTTCTATACATCTTTTTGAGTGCAAGTTTTCTACAAAAGAGATGAAGGTCTTTAATCAGTTCAAATTTGTCCAAATGGGGAGTCGGAGAGAAGGACAAACTTTTGGACAGGATATTCAGGTGTTTAGGAGAAAGACTTTTGGATGAGAGGTTAATAATTTGTAACTTATTATCCCTGGTTACCATTTGGGTCTCGTCCCCCAATCCTCCCTCCTCCTGTATTGATTGTCCGTCCTGTATCCCCACTTTGTCATGTCTCTCAGTGTCCGATCTCCCCCTTGTGCCCCTTCTAGTCATTCTCTGGTACCTATGTCCAGTTGGTTTGTGCTTCTGCCTAAAAAAACTACTACTATTATTAGATGTATTAGTGATAGTGTTCTCAGAGTCACTGTCTTCTACTGCAGACGAATCACAATATGACAATGAACTGATTTTAGTTAGTGGGAGACTATTAGCTGGCCTTCTCCTGGGCTGTTTATCATCCTAGATGAAGATTCTGCCTTTTTCAAAATCATTTAGATCTCGACTCATTTTGGCACATTTGGTTTGTATAGTCTCCTTTTCTTTGTGGTCTAATTCTTGTCTTAAGTCTTTATAAGCCTGTTTAAAGTTATCAAGACTTTCAAATTTTTGTAGTTTGTTGTTAAATTCTGTTATTTCCACGTCAAGTTCTGCCATTACTTCAGTTTCATAATATGATAGTATAGCCACTAAAATTTTAGAACAATTGATAAGTGCTTGTTCCCACCTATCTTTATATGAGTCTATATGAAAGGCAAAAGTGGGGAATAGTCCTAAAGAATGGCAATTCTTACAGGTCAAGAACCCAAAAGTGTCTACACTATATTTGCTACCAAAAGTGCACAAAGATAAAACAACACCCCCTGGGAGACCAATTGTCTCGAGTATTGGTAGTCTATGTGAGCAGGCTAGTAGGGTTTCTATATCTCTATCTATGTGACATAATATGGTCATTACCATCGTTTATTAGAGACACAATGGACATCCTGGGAAAAATTTATGGCATATATGTTGACAATGATACAATGTTAACAACATGTGATGTGGAATCTCTGTACAGATCCATAAAACATGAAAAGGGATGTGCAGCTGTTCAATACTTCTTGAATATGGAAGCTATGGACAAATGGAAACGCAGTGAGTTTATTATATCCTTACTCAACTTTGTCCTCAAACACAATTTTTTCATGTTTAATGACCGGTTCAATTTACAAGTTCAGGGCACAGCAATGGGCTCATCATGTGCTCCCACCTACGCTAATATCTATCTAGGCTGGTGGGAAAGAGAGATTGATTTTCATGAAGAATTGTACCAATATACGCAACATGTTCAACTTTGGTGTAGATATATAGATGACCTGTTCATTATTTCAACAGGGGGCAAAATATTATTCAGATAATTTATGGTGAAACTTAACAATTATGACCTAAATCTTAAATTGACATATAACATGAGTACTGAAATGGTTAATTTTCTGGATGTGAAAATCTACAAAAGTACAGACAACCAAATAAGATCTGATTTATACCGTAAAGAGACTGCGACTAATTTGATACTTAAATTTGATCGCTGCCACACATGGCAAACTAAACAGGCAATTCCAACAGGAGAATTTCTGCGAATTAGACGAAATTTCTCAGATGATAGTGTTCTTTAAGAGTGCTAGAGAACTTAAAACACGTTTCCGAGATAGGGGGTACACACGTCAGATAATACACAAAGCGTTTCAGAGGGCCAAACGTACTCCCAGAGATCAACTCTTGGTGCCAAAAATCAAAAAGACACATGTGGATGAAAAAATCTGATTTGTCAGTATATTTAACTCAGAACACAAATGTATAAGCGAAATACTCAATCGACATACTGTATCCTCAAATCAGATAACGATTTGTGTCAATTTGTGGGAGATAGAATTCTCACCAACTGGAGGAGAGCTCCCACAATTGGGAATAAATTGGTACAAAGTCATTTTGTGATAAAAAGAACAAATACCACTATTTGTGGAACATATCCTTGTGGAACATGCAGTTTCTGCAAATACATTAATAATGTGAGAGAATTTAAGACATTCTCAGGTACTACCAAGAGAATGTACGGATATGCAAATTGCAGAACAAGAAATGTTATTTACTGCCTATCATGTACATGTGGCAAGAAGTATATAGGGATCACAACACGGGAACTACGCACGAGATTGTGAGAACACAACATCAATAGCATCAAAAATTGCCAAGATGATCAGAAGAAAAACAAAAATCTAACCCCAGTAGCCAAACATTATCTTAAATACCATGGTACTAAACCAACACTGTATGTATCTGTTTTACAGGTTATCAAACCAGGTATTAGAGGTGGTCATGTTGAATCTATGCTGCTACAGGCTGAATGCAGATGGATCTTTTGGTTAAATATATTAGCACCCACAGGTATAAATCACCAGGATGGATATGAATCTTTCTTATAAACATATAGATCCACTACCATGATTATTAAATACTATCTGCTTTTGCATTATATCCATATTTAATCATGTATCATTTAAATGATCATAGGAATTTCTGAATAACATCAATACGTACCTACTTTATTAACCAATGATATGGAAAGACCAGGGATGTATTTATACTGGTTCATGTTTAAGTATTATACCGATACTACTCATAGTGCATAAATTATTATATTCATTTGATATATTGATTAACAATACAAATGTCACATCCTAGTTTCCACAATAATAAAGAACATGTACATTTATACACCCTCTCCTGTTTTATTGTCCTATAACTATATACTGCTAATATAGAAACTGGCACTAATTACATTTTACAAAAATTACATTTTATATTTTAACTTATTTTTGTATATGGGCAATAATGATCACTTATCGATATGTGCATACTATACTATTTCCAGATATCAATTCCAGGAGCTATGATAGTGTATTTTTATTTTGTGGGCATTTACTAGACTTTACTCCTAGAGGGACCGATGTGCTCATATATACATGGCAATTCTCATTGCATGATACTAAGTTTGCACTTTATGATGCATATTTGCCGATCTAGAAATATTTATCTGTTCCCTCTTTCTCAGAATTTCTATACATAATTCATAATGAGTTACTTATTTCCTGGTTACATTGAAATATGCAAATAACTTATATTCATTATGATCTATATATTATATTATACTGTTTGACACTGTCAGACTGATTTTCAAGTATAAAGTGCTAATCTTGCTTCTAGATTTTTTCTCTGTGTAGAAACATATGTAGGATATGGCAATTTGTCATGATCGCTTGCTGAGTGTGATCGTTATTCGAATATAGATTTCCTTATGGGCATACTTTTTAATGATATTTCCTAGATATATCACACATTTCTACAATGAGATACTACATATCGACACTAACAGTCTACTGATAAGATGTTTAGTAAAGACACATCTGACTGACAACAGTCTCATCCAATCACTTAGCCAATTTTTCTGATAGGCTGACACAGGGGTGTGTACTAACGCCTTCCCCTGATTGGAGCTGAAGTTACATTTATGGAGGACGGCATACCTAACTCAGGTTAGCCTTTGATAAAGCCGTTTAGCAGCGAAATGCACATCAGGCGTTATTCCTGAGTTGGCAACACGTTAATCATTCAATTTAATCTATAGTCCTAACTTAAGGTTTACTAAATCTGATTCCTTATTTATTGACCGCTTTTGCTGCAGATCAATACCCCTCTGAGTCTGCACCTTTATACCTCTTTCTCTGTTTATATACAGTATATAATTTTTCTGGTGCTTTGCTCCCAGTGGGTTCCATACCCTGCAGCTTATTATTCTGTTCGCTTGCTACTTATGATCCTACACTTCTAGTAATTTATTGTTGTGAGGTTAGGCCTCTACCTTTGATATATTAATCTGACATTTGGTTCTTAGGTGGCAGGCTATAGTTTATATAGTTTTTCATAATACCTTATTTACTAGTTACATGTAATTGATACTTTACATGGTTGCTGACTCATATCCACTCAGATTTGAATCTAGGTATTAATGCGCCTCATTCACACTTTATATTTAACTTAATTAATAAAGTTTTATTTATTTTCCTGTTAGGGTCTCGCTCTTCCTGCTCTCATTCATATTAATAAGAGTTGTTTTTCTTTGAGTGCTCCCCTGCATGTTCACTTTCTTTCTCCCTCTCTACATACCCAGATCAGATCTACCAATCCCCCAAGACTAGATCTCTAAAGATCAGACTACTCATGTCTGTCTGCCGATAGGCCCCCTGGCCATCCAGTGCAAATCTTCCTGTGCCCCATAACAGAACAACCGGTCATCTTTGTAAGATTAACCCCTCACACAAAAGGCCAAACATTGCAGTTTTCCTCCAGTGTGTGAGATGCTGAACAATGTATTAGACCTGTTTGCCCTTACATTTGCACGGCCACATCTGCCGGCCGGAGGTTATATGTATGAATTTCCCTTATAAAATGTCATTTTCAAGATTCCAGCTCCTATGACCATCAGACTGCAGAAAGCAAATTGTCTTCTCAGCAAGCCGCTAGCAATATGCACTGTTATGTTTTGACAGAGCAGGTCAAGCTCGCTAATTCAATACAATTAATGCCATGTATTACACACCTGACTGAACGCTTCACTCAAACCTTTTCTTGGCTTCCGTTCAACTGCAAAAAATCTTGTTTCAAACAAAGACTAATTTGACTTTGTCGGCTTTTCCCCTATGACCTATTCTATTTTTTAGTTCTTTTCAATTTCTAATTTTACTAAATAGCCAAGGAGCAGGCTGGTGCCCCTCTGTGACATGATCCCGCCAATCTATTATGTTAAAAGTTCCTGTAAGTGACGCTCTGTAGATAAAGACGCCAAACATAATTTAGATCCTTGATTCTTCTCAGCGTTTGAAAAAGGTTTCAATGTCACAGAGTCGACAGTTCATTAACATTAATGAGTGGGTCAAAGGCCGTCTCTTTCATTCACGTTATACATGTGAGCAAAATGTGACATGTTCCACTCACTACAAATATCAGTAAAAGGAAATAAATACAACCTTGGTTCCCTTTCATTTAATGCACAGTTTACTAATTAATTCAAATATAATACAGACCAGTTGATTGGAACAATATAATTTATTTTCTTTTTAACTGAACTGTGCATGTCCTATTATTCTGCATTCTCTATGGTGAGAAAGGAAATGTTGAATGGCAAATATTTACAATGCACATTTAGGGCTATAGATTACCAGTGGGCGCGCGATAAATAACCCGCCATTACAAGTAGCTGGTGATTGCTACCACGAGCTTACGATAGCAATTAGCGCTCAAAAAATTAACCAGAGGTCAGACCTCTGGTTAATAATTTTTAAAAGTCCCCCAACTGCCCCCAAACCTAAGTGTTAGGTTCCCTTTTTAAACAAAAGTGGATTCTTCTTTTTTTTAACTGCACTAGACAGTTTTTGGGGGCTAAAGTTGGCGGATGTGGGGTGTTAGAAAAAAAATGGCACTGAAAAGTGCCTTTACTTTGGGGTCTATGGGGACTGTGTTGGCTCTAAATATATATATATATATGCTTATATACTGAACACAAAAATGAATACTGCTGTCTCCAAGTTACCCGCTGTGCCATTTGTTTTATGAAGATGTGTGAATAATAAAATTAACTTTTTACAGTAACAGCCTTTTTTTCCATATATGCCTTTATACTGTACATATATATTTATGTGTTAGTATGTATATATACAAAACTGTAGCATAAAACTCATAACTAAAGTGTTAAAAAGTACACTAACACCCATAAACTACCTATTAACCCCTAAACCGAGGCCCTCCCGCCTCACAAACACTAAAATAAAATTATTAAACCCTAATCTGCCGCTCCCGACATCGACGCCACTATAATAAACATATTAACCCCTAAACCACCGCACTCCCTCATCACAAACACTAGTTAAATAATATTAACCCTAATCTGCCGCCCCTAACATCATCACCACCTACCTACATTTATTAACCCCTAATCTGCCGCCCCCAATGTCGCCACCACTATACTAAATTTATTAACCCCTAAACCTAAGTCTAACCCTAACACCCCCTAACTTAAATATAATTAAAATAAATCTAAATAAAACTTACTATCATTACATAAATAATTCCTATTTAAAACTAAATACATACCTGTAAAATAAAACCTATGCTAGCTACAATATTACTAATTCTTACATTGTAGCTAGCTTAAGGTTTATTTTTATTTTACAGGCAAGTTTGTATTTATTTTAACTAGGTAGACTAGTTAGTAAACAGTTAATAACTATTTACTAGCTACCTAGCTAAATAAATACAAATTTACCTGTAAAATAAAACCTAACCTGAGTTACACTAACACCTAACCTTACACTACAATTAAATTACCTAAATTAAATACAATTACCTAAATTACAAAAACAAACACAAAATAAAAAAAGACATTATCAGATATTTAAACTAATTACACCTAATCTAATAGCACTATCAAAATAAAAAAGCCCCCCCAAAATAAAAAAAAAACCATAGCCTAAACTAAACTACCAATAGCCCTTAAAAGGGCCTTTTGCGGGGCATTGCCCCAAAGAAATCAGCTCTTTTACCTGTAAAAAAAAAATACAAACACCCCCAAGAGTAAAACCCACCACCACACAACCAACCCCCCAAATAAAATCCTAACTAAAAAAAACTAAGCTCCCCATTGCCTTGAAAAGGGCATTTGGATGGGCATTTAGCTCTTTTTCAATTGCCCAATCCCTAATCTAAAAATAAAACCCACCCGATAAACCCTAAAAAAAAAAATAACCCCCGAAGATCCACTTACAGTTTTGAAGACCGGACATCCATCCTCAATGAAGCCGGGAGAAGTCTTCATCCAAGCGGTAAGAAGTCCTCAACAAAGACATCCGGCGCGGAGCATCCTCTTCAATCGAAGTCTTCTTCCAGAATTAAGGTTCCTTTAAGTGACGTCATCCAAGATGGAGTCCCTTGAATTCGTATTGGCTGATAGAATTCTATCAGCCAATCGGAATTAAAGGTGAAAAAATCCTATTGGCTGATTGACCTTTAATTCTGATTGGCTGTGTAAGGTTAGGTGTTAGTGTAACTCAGGTTAGGTTTTATTTTACAGGTAAATTTGTATTTATTTTAGCTAGGTAGCTAGTAAATAGTTAATAACTATTTAGTAACTATTCTACCCAGTTAAAATAAATACAAACTTAGCTGTGAAACAAAAATAAACCCTAAGCTAGCTACAATGTAACTATTAGTTATATTGTAGCTAGCTTAGGGTTTATTTTATAGGTAAGTATTTAGTTTTAAATAGGAATAATTTAGGTAATGATAGAAAGTTTTATTTAGATTTATTTTAATTATATTTAAGTTAGGGGGTGTTAGGGTTAGGGTTATTCTCAGGTTTAGGGGTTAATAAATTTAGTATAGTGGCGGCAACGTTGGGGAGGCAGATTAGGGGTTAATAATATTTAACTAGTGTTTGTGATGCGGGAGAGAGGCGGTTTAGTGGTTTATATGTTTATTATAGTGGCAGCGATGTCCGGAGCGGCAGATTAGGGGTTAATACGTATAATGTAGATGTCAGCGATGTTGGGACAGCAGATTAGGGGTTAATAAGTGTAAGATTAGGGGTGTTTAGACTCTGGGTTCATGTTAGGTTGTTAGGTGTAAACATAAATTTTGTTTCCCCATAGGAATCAATGGGGCTGCGTTACGGAGCTTTTCGCTGCTTTTTTGCAGGTGTTAGACTTTTTCTCAGCCGGCTCTCCCCATTGATGTCTATGGGGAAATCGTGCATGAGCACGTAAAACCAGCTCACCGCTGCTTTCAGCAGCGCTGGTATTGGAGTGCGTTATGTAGCTTAATTTTGCTCTTTGCTCACTTCTTGCCTGATAACGCCGGGTTTTTATAAACCTGTAATACCAGCGCTGTAGGGAAGTGAGTGATGACAATAACGTGCAAGTTAGCACCGCACCCCTCATAACGCAAAACTCGTAATCTAGACGATTGTTTTTATTGAGTAATGATGATTTTTGACCAGAAGGTGACAGCAGATCCGCATTTTTGCGGTTGGCGCGAATTCTTGGCTTTTTAAAAGTGTGAAGTATAAAATATTTGTATATAGCATGAATAAGGGTGATACCCGAAACGTCACTATGTTATATGATGTCTGTGTAACATAATAAAGTAAAGCATTTGCATACCGGCGCTGTGGACGTCTGTGTGGAACCTTTGTGATTGGGGGATTTGGCAGAGTCAATGGCCTCTTTTTATCAAAGTCTGGTGGTCCTGATCCAACAGTGCGGCTCAGGTCCGCCAGACCGCCAGACCTCGCTGAATACGGAGAGCAATACGCTCTCCGTATTCAGCATTGCACCAGCAGCTCACAAGAGCTGCTGGTGCAACGCCGCCCCCTGCAGAATCGCGGCCAATGGGCCGCCAGCAGGGAGGTGTCAATCAACCCTATCGTACTCGATCGGGTGGAATTGCGGCGATGTCTGTCCGCCTGCTCAGAGCAGGAGGACAGGTTATGGAGCAGCGGTCTTTAGACCGCTGCTTCATAACTGGTGTTTCTGGCGAGTCTGCAGGCATCAAGCTCTATCCGGAGCTTGATATATAAGCCCCCTGTCTTTACTGACGCAGGTTAAGGGGCCTTGTGTGTTGCTGTTTCCTATATTGATAATACAATTATATATTTATGTGTTAGTATGTGTATATACATATATATTTATGTGTTACTATGTGTATATACATATATATTTATGTGTTACTATGTGTATATATATATATTTATGTGTTACTATGTGTATATATATATATTTATGTGTTACTATGTGTATATATATATATTTATGTGTTACTATGTGTATATATATATATTTATGTGTTACTATGTGTATATACATATATATTTATGTGTTAGTATGTGTATATACATATATATTTATGTGTTACTATGTGTATATACATATATATTTATGTGTTACTATGTGTATATACATATATATTTATGTGTTACTATGTGTATATACATATATATTTATGTGTTATTATGTGTATATACATATATATTTATGTGTTATTATGTGTATATACATATATATTTATGTGTTACTATGTGTATATACATATATATTTATGTGTTATAATGTGTATATACATATATATTTATGTGTTATTATGTGTATATACATATATATTTATGTGTTACTATGTGTATATACATATATATTTATGTGTTACTATGTGTATATACATATATATATTTATGTGTTAGTATGTGTATATACATATATATTTATGTGTTATTATGTGTATATACATATATATTTATGTGTTACTATGTGTATATACATATATATTTATGTGTTAGTATGTGTATATACATATATATTTATGTGTTACTATGTGTATATACATATATATTTGTGTTACTATGTGTATATACATATATATTTATGTGTTATTATGTGTATATACATATATATTTATGTGTTATTATGTGTATATACATATATATTTATGTGTTATTATGTGTATATACATATATATTTATGTGTTAGTATGTGTATATACATATATATTTATGTGTTATTATGTGTATATACATATATATTTATGTGTTAGTATGTGTATATACATATATATTTATGTGTTACTATGTGTATATACATATATATTTATGTGTTACTATGTGTATATACATATATATTTATGTGTTACTATGTGTATATACATATATATTTATGTGTTATTATGTGTATATACATATATATTTATGTGTTAGTATGTGTATATACATATATATTTATGTGTTACTATGTGTATATACATATATATTTATGTGTTACTATGTGTATATACATATATATTTATGTGTTACTATGTGTATATACATATATATTTATGTGTTACTATGTGTATATACATATATATTTATGTGTTACTATGTGTATATACATATATATTTATGTTACTATGTGTATACATATATATTTATGTGTTACTATGTGTATATACATATATATTTATGTGTTACTATGTGTATATACATATATATTTATGTGTTACTATGTGTATATACATATATATATATGTGTTACTATGTGTATATACATATATATTTATGTGTTACTATGTGTATATACATATATATTTATGTGTTACTATGTGTATATACATATATATTTATGTGTTACTATGTGTATATACATATATATTTATGTGTTACTATGTGTATATACATATATATTTATGTGTTACTATGTGTATATACATATATATTTATGTGTTAGTATGTGCATATACATATATATTTATGTGTTACTATGTGTATATACATATATATTTATGTGTTACTATGTGTATATACATATATATGTATGTGTTACTATGTGTATATACATATATATGTATGTGTTACTATGTGTATATACATATATATTTATGTGTTAGTATGTGTATATACATATATATTTATGTGTTACTATGTGTATATACAGATATATTTATGTGTTACTATGTGTATATACATATATATTTATGTGTTATTATGTGTATATACATATATATTTATGTGTTACTATGTGTATATACTGTACATATATATTTATGTGTTACTATGTGTATATACATATATATTTATGTGTTAGTATGTGTATATACATATATAGTTATGTGTTACTATGTGTATATACATATATATTTATGTGTTATTATGTGTATATACATATATATTTATGTGTTACTATGTGTATATACATATATATTTATGTGTTAGTATGTGTATATACATATATATTTATGTGTTAGTATGTGTATATACATACATATTTATGTGTTACTATGTGTATATACATATATATTTATGTGTTATTATGTGTATATACATATATATTTATGTGTTATTATGTGTATATACATATATATTTATGTGTTACTATGTGTATATACTGTACATATATATTTATGTGTTACTATGTGTATATACATATATATTTATGTGTTAGTATGTGTATATACATATATAGTTATGTGTTACTATGTGTATATACATATATATTTATGTGTTATTATGTGTATATACATATATATTTATGTGTTACTATGTGTATATACATATATATTTATGTGTTAGTATGTGTATATACATATATATTTATGTGTTACTATGTGTATATACATATATATTTATGTGTTATTATGTGTATATACATATATATTTATGTGTTACTATGTGTATATACATATATATTTATGTGTTACTATGTCTATATACATATATATTTATGTGTTACTATGTGTATATACAGATATATTTATGTGTTACTATGTGTATATACATATATATTTATGTGTTACTATGTGTATATACATATATATTTATGTGTTAGTATGTGTATATACTGTACATATATATTTATGTGTTACTATGTGTATATACATATATATTTATGTGTTAGTATGTGTATATACATATATATTTATATGTTACTATGTGTATATACATATATATTTGTGTTACTATGTGTATATACATATATATTTATGTGTTATTATGTGTATATACATATATATTTATGTGTTATTATGTGTATATACATATATATTTATGTGTTAGTATGTGTATATACATATATATTTATGTGTTATTATGTGTATATACATATATATTTATGTGTTATTATGTGTATATACATATATATTTATGTGTTACTATGTGTATATACATATATATTTATGTGTTACTATGTATACATACATATATATTTATGTGTTACTATGTGTATATACATATATATTTATGTGTTACTATGTGTATATACATATATATTTATGTGTTACTATGTGTATATACATATATATTTATGTGTTACTATGTGTATATACATATATATTTATGTGTTATTATGTGTATATACATATATATTTATGTGTTACTATGTGTATATACATATATATTTATGTGTTACTATGTGTATATACATATATATTTATGTGTTACTATGTGTATATACATATATATTTATGTGTTAGTATGTGTATATACATATATATTTATGTGTTACTATGTGTATATACATATATATTTATGTGTTACTATGTGTATATACATATATATGTATGTGTTACTATGTGTATATACATATATATGTATGTGTTACTATGTGTATATACATATATATTTATGTGTTAGTATGTGTATATACATATATATTTATGTGTTACTATGTGTATATACAGATATATTTATGTGTTACTATGTGTATATACAGATATATTTATGTGTTACTATATGTATATACATATATTTTTTATGTGTTACTATGTGTATATACATATATATTTATGTGTTAGTATGTGTATATACATATATATTTATGTGTTACTATGTGTATATACATATATATTTATGTGTTACTATGTGTATATACATATATATTTATGTGTTATTATGTGTATATACATATATATTTATGTGTTATTATGTGTATATACATATATATTTATGTGTTACTATGTGTATATACATATATATTTATGTGTTAGTATGTGTATATACATATATATTTATGTGTTACTATGTGTATATACATATATATTTATGTGTTATTATGTGTATATACATATATATTTATGTGTTACTATGTGTATATACATATATATTTATGTGTTACTATGTGTATATACAGATACATTTATGTGTTACTATGTGTATATACATATATATTTATGTGTTAGTATGTGTATATACATATATATATTTATGTGTTAGTATGTGTATATACTGTACATATATATTTATGTGTTACTATGTGTATACACATATATATTTATGTGTTAGTATGTGTATATACATATATATTTATGTGTTACTATGTGTATATACATATATATTTATGTTACTATGTGTATATACATATATATTTATGTGTTATTATGTGTATATACATATATATTTATGTGTTACTATGTGTATATACATATATATTTATGTGTTAGTATGTGTATATACATATATATTTATGTGTTACTATGTGTATATACATATATATTTATGTGTTATTATGTGTATATACATATATATTTATGTGTTACTATGTGTATATACATATATATTTATGTGTTACTATGTGTATATACATATATATTTATGTGTTACTATGTGTATATACAGATATATTTATGTGTTACTATGTGTATATACATATATATTTATGTGTTAGTATGTGTATATACTCTACATATATATTTATGTGTTACTATGTGTATATACATATATATTTATGTGTTAGTATGTGTATATACATATATATTTATGTGTTACTATGTGTATATACATATATATTTATGTGTTAGTATGTGTATATACATATATATTTATGTGTTATTATGTGTATATACATATATATTTATGTGTTACTATGTGTATATACATATATATATATGTGTTAGTATGTGTATATACATATATATTTATGTGTTATTGTGTGTATATACATATATATTTATGTGTTAGTATGTGTATATACATATATATTTATGTGTTATTATGTGTATATACATATATATTTATGTGTTACTATGTGTATATACATATATATTTATGTGTTAGTATGTGTATATACATATATATTTATGTGTTATTGTGTGTATATACATATATATTTATGTGTTAGTATGTGTATATACATATATATTTATGTGTTATTATGTGTATATACATATATATTTATGTGTTAGTATGTGTATATACATATATATTTATGTGTTAGTATGTGTATATACATATATATTTATGTGTTAGTATGTGTATATACATATATATATATATATATTTATGTGTTATTATGTGTATATACATATATATTTATGTGTTAGTATGTGTATATACATATATATTTATGTGTTAGTATGTGTATATACATATATATTTATGTGTTACTATGTGTATATACATATATATTTATGTGTTATTATGTGTATATACATATATATTTATGTGTTAGTATGTGTATATACTGTACATATATATTTATGTGTTATTATGTGTATATACATATATATTTATGTGTTATTATGTGTATATACTGTATATATATTTATGTGTTATTATGTGTATATACTGTATATATATTTATGTGTTATTATGTGTATATACATATATATTTATGTGTTATTATGTGTATATACATATATATTTATGTGTTACTATGTGTATATACATATATATTTATGTGTTATTATGTGTATATACATATATATATTTATGTGTTATTATGTGTATATACATATATATTTATGTTTTATTATGTGTATATACATATATATTTATGTGTTATTATGTGTATATACATATATATTTATGTGTTATTATGTGTATATACATATATATTTATGTTACTATGTGTATATACATATATATTTATGTGTTAGTATGTGTATATACATATATATTTATGTGTTACTGTGTATATATACATATATATTTATGTGTTAGTATGTGTATATACATATATATTTATGTGTTAGTATGTGTATATACATATATATTTATGTGTTACTGTGTGTATATACATATATATTTATGTGTTAGTATGTGTATATACATATATATTTATGTGTTACTATGTGTATATACATATATATTTATGTGTTACTATGTGTATATACATATATATTTATGTGTTATGTGTATATACATATATATTTATGTGTTATTATGTGTATATACAAATATATTTATGTGATTATGTGTATATGCATATATATTTATATGTTAGTATGTGCATATACATATATATTTATGTGTTACTATGTGTATATACATATATATTTATGTTATTATGTGTATATACATATATATTTATGTGTTACTATGTGTATATACATATATATTTATGTGTTAGTATGTGTATATACATATATATTTATGTTATTATGTGTATATACATATATATTTATGTGTTACTATGTGTATATACATATATATTTATGTGTTACTATGTGTATATACATATATATTTATGTGTTAGTATGTGTATATACATATATATTTATGTGTTACTATGTGTATATACATATATATTTATGTGTTAGTATGTGTATATACATATATATTTATGTGTTACTATGTGTATATACATATATATTTATGTGTTAGTATGTGTATATACATATATATTTATGTGTTAGTATGTGTATATACATATATATTTATGTGTTACTATGTGTATATACATATATATTTATGTGTTAGTATGTGTATATACATATATATTTATGTGTTACTATGTGTATATACATATATATTTATGTGTCACTATGTGTATATACATATATATTTATGTGTTACTATGTGTATATACATATATATTTATGTGTTATTATGTGTATATACATATATATTTATGTGTTACTATGTGTATATACATATATATTTATGTGTTAGTATGTGTATATACATATATATTTATGTGTTATGTGTATATACATATATATATTTATGTGTTACTATGTGTATATACATATATATTTATGTGTTACTGTGTGTATATACAGATATATTTATGTGTTAGTAAGTGTATATACATATTTATGTGTTACTATGTGTATATACATATATATTTATGTGTTAGTATGTGTATATACTGTACATATATATTTATGTGTTAATATGTATATATACTGTACATATATATTTATGTGTTACTATGTGTATATACATATATATTTATGTGTTAGTATGTGTATATACATGTATATTTATGTGTTACTATGTGTATATACATATATATTTATGTGTTAGTATGTGTATATACATATATATTTATGTGTTACTATGTGTATATACATATATATTTATGTGTTAGTATGTGTATATACATATATATTTATGTGTTACTATGTGTATATACATATATATTTATGTGTTACTATGTGTATATACATATATATTTATGTGTTACTATGTGTATATACATATATATTTATGTGTTAGTATGTGTATATACATATATATTTATGTGTTAGTATGTGTATATACATATATAATTATGTGTTATTATGTGTATATACATATATATTTATGTGTTAGTATGTGTATATACATATATATTTATGTGTTACTATGTGTATATACATATATATTTATGTGTTACTATGTGTATATACATATATATTTATGTGTTATTATGTGTATATACATATATATTTATGTGTTACTATGTGTATATACATATATATTTATGTGTTAGTATGTGTATATACATATATATTTATGTGTTATGTGTATATACATATATATTTATGTGTTACTATGTGTATATACATATATATTTATGTGTTACTGTGTGTATATACAGATATATTTATGTGTTAGTATGTGTATATACATATTTATGTGTTACTATGTGTATATACATATATATTTATGTGTTATTATGTGTATATACATATTTATGTGTTACTATGTGTATATACATATATATTTATGTGTTACTATGTGTATATACATATATATTTATGTGTTATTATTTGTATATACATATATATTTATGTGTTATTATGTGTATATACATATATATTTATGTGTTACTATGTGTATATACATATATATTTATGTGTTACTATGTGTATATACATATATATATATATTTATGTGTTACTATGTGTATATACATATATATTTATGTGTTACTATGTGTATATACATATATATTTATGTGTTACTATGTGTATATACATATATATTTATGTGTTACTATGTGTATATACATATATATTTATGTGTTACTATGTGTATATACATATATATTTATGTGTTAGTATGTGTATATACATATATATTTATGTGTTATTATGTGTATATACATAGATATTTATGTGTTATTATGTGTATATACATATATATTTATGTGTTACTATGTGTATATACATATATATTTATGTATTAGTATGTGTATATACATATATATTTATGTGTTACTATGTGTATATACATATATATTTATGTGTTACTATGTGTATATACATATATATTTATGTGTTAGTATGTGTATATACATATATATTTATGTGTTAGTATGTGTATATACTGTACATATATATTTATGTGTTAATATGTATATATACTGTACATATATATTTATGTGTTAATATGTATATATACTGTACATATATATTTATGTGTTAGTATGTGTATATACATATATATTTATGTGTTAGTATGTGTATATACATATATATTTATGTGTTAGTGTGTGTATATACTGTACATATATATTTATGTGTTAATATGTATATATACTGTACATATATATTTATGTGTTACTATGTGTATATACATATATATTTATGTGTTAGTATGTGTATATACATATATATTTATGTGTTAATATGTGTATATACATATATATTTATGTGTTAGTATGTGTATATACTGTGCATATATATTTATGTGTTAATATGTATATATACTGTACATATATATTTATGTGTTCCTATGTGTATATGCATATATTTTAATGTGTTAGTATGTGTATATACATATATATTTATGTGTTAATATGTGTATATACATATATATTTATGTGTTACTATGTGTATATACATATATATTTATGTGTTACTATGTGTATATACATATATATTTATGTGTTACTATGTGTATATACATATATATTTATGTGTTACTATGTGTATATACATATATATATATTTATGTGTTACTATGTATATATACATAAATATTTATGTGTTACTATGTGTATATACATATATATTTATGTGTTACTATGTGTATATACATATATATGTATGTGTTACTATGTGTATATACATATATATTTATGTGTTAGTATGTGTATATACATATATATTTATGTGTTATTATGTGTATATACATAGATATTTATGTGTTATTATGTGTATATACATATATATTTATGTGTTACTATGTGTATATACATATATATTTATGTATTAGTATGTGTATATAAATATATATTTATGTGTTACTATGTGTATATACATATATATTTATGTGTTACTATGTGTATATACATATATATTTATGTGTTATTATGTGTATATACATATATATTTATGTGTTATTATGTGTATATACATATATATTTATGTGTTAGTATGTGTATATACATATATATTTATGTGTTACTATGTGTGTATACATATATATTTATGTGTTATTATGTGTATATCCTGTATATATATTTATGTGTTATTATATGTATATACTGTATATATATTTATGGGTTACTATGTGTATATACATATATATTTATGTGTTACTATGTGTATATACATATATATTTATGTGTTATTATGTGTATATACATAGATATTTATGTGTTACTATGTGTATATACATAGATATTAATGTGTTATTATGTGTATATACATAGATATTTATGTGTTACTATGTGTATATACATATATATTTATGTGTTACTATGTATATATACATATATATTTATGTGTTATTATGTGTATATACGTATATATTTATGTGTTATGTGTATATAGTGTATATATATTTATGTGTTAATATGTGTATATACATATATATTTATGTGTTACTATGTGTATATACATATATATTTATGTGTTACTATGTGTATATACATATATATTTATGTGTTATTATGTGTATATACATAGATATTTATGTGTTACTATGTGTATATACATATATATTTATGTGTTACTATGTGTATATACATATATATTTATGTGTTATTATGTGTATATACATATATATTTATGTGTTACTATGTGTATATACATATATATTTATGTGTTATTATGTGTATATACATATATATTTATGTGTTACTATGTGTATATACATATATATTTATGTGTTAGTATGTGTATATACATATATATTTATGTGTTATTATGTGTATATACATATATATTTATGTGTTACTATGTGTATATACATATATATTTATGTGTTAGTATGTGTATATACATATATATTTATGTGTTAATATGTGTATATACATATATATTTATGTGTTAATATGTGTATATACTGTACATATATATTTATGTTTTAGTATGTGTATATACTGTACATATATATTTATGTGTTAGTATGTGTATATATTGTACATATATATTTATGTGTTAGTATGTGTATATACTGTACATATATATTTATGTGTTAGTATGTGTATATACTGTACATATATATTTATGTGTTACTATGTGTGTATACATATATATTTATGTGTTACTATGTGTATATACATATATATTTATGTGTTACTAAGTGTATATACATATATATTTATGTGTTACTATGTGTATATACATATATATATATGTATTAGTATGTGTATATACATATATATTTATGTGTTAGTATGTGTATATACATTTATATGTATGTGTTAGTATGTGTATATACATATATATTTATGTGTTATTATGTGTATATACATATATATATATTTATGTGTTATTATGTGTATATACGTATATATTTATGTGTTACTATGTGTATATACATATATATTTATGTGTTAGTATGTGTATATACATATATATATTTATGTGTTATTATGTGTATATACGTATATATTTATGTGTTACTATGTGTATATACATATATATTTATGTGTTAGTATGTGTATATACATATATATATTTATGTGTTAGTATGTGTATATACATATATATTTATGTGTTACTATGTGTATATACATATATATTTATGTGTTACTATGTGTATATACATACATATTTATGTGTTATTATGTGTATATACATATATATTTATGTGTTATTATGTGTATATACATATATATTTATGTGTTATTATGTGTATATACATATATATTTATGTGTTAGTATGTGTATATACATATATATTTATGTGTTAGTATGTGTATATACATATATATTTATGTGTTACTATGTGTATATACATATATATTTATGTGTTATTATGTGTATATACATATATATTTATGTGTTATTATGTGTATATACATATATATTTCTGTGTTATTATGTATATATACATATATATTTATGTGTTACTATGTATATATACATATATATTTATGTGTTACTATGTGTACATACATATATATTTTTGTGTTAGTATGTGTATATACATATATATTTATGTGTTACTATGTGTATATACATATATATTTATGTGTTACTATGTGTATATACATATATATTTATGTGTTAATATGTGTATATACATATATATTTATGTGTTACTATGTGTATATACATATATATTTATGTGTTATTATGTGTATATACATATATATGTGTTACTATGTGTATATACATATATATTTATGTGTTACTATGTGTATATACATATATATTTATGTGTTACTATGTGTATATACATATATATTTATGTGTTATTATGTGTATATACATATATATTTATGTTTTACTATGTGTATATACATATATATTTATGTGTTACTATGTGTATATACTGTATATATATTTATGTGTTATTATGTGTATATACATATATATTTATGTGTTATTATGTGTATATACATATATATTTATGTGTTACTATGTGTATATACTGTACATATATATTTATGGGTTAATATGTATATATACTGTACATATATATTTATGGGTTAATATGTATATATACTGTACATATATATTTATGGGTTAATATGTATATATACTGTACATATATATTTATGGGTTAATATGTATATATACTGTACATATATATTTATGTGTTACTATGTGTATATACATATATATTTATGGGTTAGTATGTGTATATACATATATATTTATGTGTTACTATGTGTATATACTGTACATATATATTTATGTGTTACTATGTGTATATACATATATATTTATGTGTTAGTATGTGTATATACATATATATTTATGTGTTAATATGTGTATATACTGTACATATATATTTATGTGTATATACTGTACATATATATTTATGTGTTAGTATGTGTATATACTGTACATATATATTTATGTGTTAGTATGTGTATATACTGTACATATATATTTATGTGTTACTATGTGTGTATACATATATATTTATGGGTTACTATGTGTATATACAGATATATATATGTGTTAGTATGTGTATATACATATATATTTATGTGTTACTATGTGTATATACATATATATTTATGTGTTACTATGTGTATATACATATATATTTATGTGTTACTATGTGTATATACATATATATTTATGTATTAGTATGTGTATATACATATATATTTATGTGTTAATATGTGTATATACTGTACATATATATTTATGTGTATATACTGTACATATATATTTATGTGTTAGTATGTGTATATACTGTACATATATATTTATGTGTTAGTATGGTATATACTGTACATATAATTTTATGTGTTACTATGTGTGTATAATATATATTTATGGGTTACTATGTGTATATACAGATATATATATGTGTACTATGTGTATATACATATATATTTATGAGTAGGAGATAGATTTCTGATTGCTGCATTGGAAAAGCTATTTTCATGGTTAAACCAAAATTCATTAAAATGTGTATGTGTATATACATATATATATATTTATGTGTTACTATGTGTATATACATATATATTTATGTGTTACTATGTGTATATACATATATATTTATGTGTTACTATGTGTATATACATATATATTTATGTGTTACTATGTGTATATACATATATATTTATGTGTTATTATGTGTATATACATATATATTTATGTGTTAGTATGTGTATATACATATATATTTATGTGTTACTATGTGTGTATACATATATATTTATGTGTTATTATGTGTATATCCTGTATATATATTTATGTGTTATTATATGTATATACTGAATATATATTTATGGGTTACTATGTGTATATACATATATATTTATGTGTTACTATGTGTATATACATATATATTTATGTGTTACTATGTGTATATACATATATATTTATGTGTTATTATGTGTATATACATAGATATTTATGTGTTACTATGTGTATATACATAGATATTTATGTGTTATTATGTGTATATACATAGATATTTATGTGTTACTATGTGTATATACATATATATTTATGTGTTACTATGTGTATATACATATATATTTATGTGTTATTATGTGTATATATGTATATATTTATGTGTTATGTGTATATAGTGTATATATATTTATGTGTTAATATGTGTATATACATATATATTTATGTGTTACTATGTGTATATACATATATATTTATGTGTTATTATGTGTATATACATAGATATTTATGTGTTACTATGTGTATATACATATATATTTATGTGTTACTATGTGTATATACATATATATTTATGTGTTATTATTTGTATATACATATATATTTATGTGTTACTATGTGTGTATACATATATATTTATGTGTTAGTATGTGTATATACATATATATTTATGTGTTATTATTTGTATATACATATATATTATGTGTTACTATGTGTATATTCATATATATTTATGTGTTAGTATGTGTATATACATATATATTTATGTGTTATTATGTGTATATACATATATATTTATGTGTTACTATGTGTATATACATATATATTTATGTGTTAGTATGTGTATATACATATATATTTATGTGTTACTATGTGTATATACATATATATTTATGTGTTTGTTTGTGTATATACATATATATTTATGTGTTACTATGTGTATATACATATATATTTATGTATTAGTATGTGTATATACATATATATTTATGTGTTACTATGTGTATATACATATATATTTATGTGTTAGTATGTGTATATACATATATATTTATGTGTTAATATGTGTATATACTGTACATATATATTTATGTGTTACTATGTGTATATACATATATATTTATGTGTTAGTATGTGTATATACATATATATTTATGTGTTACTATGTGTATATACATATATATTTATGTGTTTGTTTGTGTATATACATATATATTTATGTGTTACTATGTGTATATACATATATATTTATGTATTAGTATGTGTATATACATATATATTTATGTGTTACTATGTGTATATACATATATATTTATGTGTTAGTATGTGTATATACATATATATTTATGTGTTAATATGTGTATATACTGTACATATATATTTATGTGTTAATATGTGTATATACTGTACATATATATTTATGTGTCAGTATGTGTATATACCGTACATATATATTTATGTGTTAGTATGTGTATATATTGTACATATATATTTATGTGTTAGTATGTGTATATACTGTACATATATATTTATGTGTTAGTATGTGTATATACTGTACATATATATTTATGTGTTACTATGTGTGTAAATGCAATGAAAAGTAAACCCAGAATATGGTCGGCAGTCCGTAATATATAATTAGCAAAAAAGATGTCTCATAAAGTGCAAAGTGCTAAAGCATGAACTACAATGTTCCTTAATGTACCACTCATTCACTCGCTCCTATGCAGACAGTGGAGCTCTCACTCACCCAATCCGATGGGGAAGGCGGGTATCGCCGTTCACGGCTGTAGGTTCTATCCGGACGCCTCTATGGGGGCACGGCCCAATCCTGGCCAATGAAACTCACTCTGGAACGAGGCAGAGATCCCTTGCTCCGCCTCAACTTATTCCAGACACCTGTTCCTCCGGTAAAACCAGTATCCCTCCGCCAGTGACGTAGCAGAAAACAGTTCCTGTTAGCAATATTGAACTGCTGGAAGTAGGACAGCACACAATGCACTCTTTTTTGCAAAGTACACAAACTTATAATGCACAGCAGGAAACAGCCAAAATCCGGACAGTGACAGCTTCAATAAGAGAAAGTGGAGGCTGTTTCCATAAAACAATTCCTTTATTGATAAGTTAAAAAACGGCAAAACACAGCAAGGTTAGGACATGGTGTAGAAGGCGCAGCACAGTCTGGCTTACGCGTTTCGGATGAAATCCGTAGTCATAGCCTACTGTGCTGTGCTCTACACCTGTTTAAAACTAGTTAAAACAAGTGTGATTGGTGCACACATAAAGACACGCCTTCAGGTTGTAACCAATGCCCACAATGTTTAAGTTTAACCCACCAATGCCTAGACCGCACCTTATAATACAAAACAATAGCTTATACAATCGTGATATATATACACTGCAACAAATATATGCAAAACCAATATTATTGTATACTACTATTCACAAGAAGTCAAATATTGGGAATTAATTAATAATAAATAATAAATTATTACTTATAAATAAATTATATTGCCCTAATCCTGCGCATAGGGGACTCCATTGGTAAAATTCTCAATATGAAAGAGTCAAATTTTCTTCCTGTCTTATCTGGTATGCTGGTGGGCAACAAAATACAATACAAGTGGTGTACATATTAAGAAACTATACTACAATGAATAGATTTCGTGTGACCTGTGAATGAATATATTAACAAACTAATGAACATACTATGTATAAGTATGTCGTGGGGGGAGGGACCTAATGAATATAGATGAAAAAAAGATATCTATGCAAACTGACATAATACTGACATCAGGTGGAAAACCACAAACAATCAATCATATGGTGCCTCCCCATGTATAATTTGTAATATTGTACCGGTCAAGCACACCTGGCCACCCGATGTGTCTAGCACTATTGTTAACACGGGGGATCTATTCATTAATGTGATGAAAGTACCCTGCTAATTCATTCCCACAGGTTCATTACATCATATCTAGAATTTAAACCTTCTGGCACCCGAGTGCCCAAGGTGAATATCCAAAAAGCCTCGCGTCTAGCGAGCAGTTGGTCCAAATTGCCACCCCTAGCAGGCCTGGAAACTTTCTCAATCGCACACCATGTAAATCCTTTAAGGTTATTATCATGGTAGACTCCAAAATGTTGTACTATTGGAGTCGTGGATCTCTTAGTCGAGAAAGAGGAAAGATGTTCCCTAATCCTAGAATTCAGGTCTCTAGAGGTGAGTCCCACATATTGAATCTGGCACAAAGTGCATTCAATCATATAGACTACCGATTCTGTTTTGCAATTCATGCATGAATTGATCTTATAGCTTTTCTTTGTTTTTACACTCATAAATTCTTTGGTCACCCTGGCAAAATCACAGGGCTTACACTTTCTGTGACCGCATCTATACATCCCAGTATGTCTCAGCCAAGATCCCTTCTCATCTTTCTCAGTTTTTAACAAGGTTGGCGAAAGAATGGAGCCCAAAGTGGGGCTTTTTCTGTACGCACATCTAAGTCCTTGTCGGACTGTATCAACCAATTTGTCCTCAGCCTTCAATATTGGAAAATGTTTCCTAATTATCTCACATACTTGTGGATATTGGGTACTATGTGTAGTGACAAAAGTAATTCCCTGTTTAGTTGTACTGTGCTTATCTTTTGTTTTTAATAAGCTCTCTCTTGGTATTACTTGTACAGATTCTTTGGCCCTTTTGATCACTTTCTTAGGGTACTTTCTTTCCTTTAATCTCGTCTCCAATTTTTTTGCCTCATTATCAAAATCCTCATTGGAGGTGCAATTCCTTTTGATTCGTGTATATTCGCCTTTTGCAATAGCAAAGGGAACATGTCTTGGATGGCAACTTGTTCCTAAGAGTAAGGAATTACCTGAAATGGATTTTCTGAAAATCCTGGAAAGTATTCTGCCATTGGGACTACCCTCCAGGGTGATGTCCAAATAATTGATTGAACTCTGACTCACTTCAAAGGTGAAGTTAAGTCCAATTTCATTTTGATTCAGATAGTCAATGAATCCCTGTATGTCAGATGAGTTACCTGACCAGATGAAGAGAAGATCATCTATGTATCTCTTATAAAAAGAGATACATTTCCTATAGGGGTTTCTATCTCCAAAGATGTGGTAAAACTCCCACCAGCCTAGAAAGAGATTAGCAAAGGAGGGAGCAAATTTGGCCCCCATGGCGGTACCACATCTCTGGAGATAGAAAACATCCTCAAATTTGAAAAAATTGTGCGACAAAAGAAAAAGAGTGACCTTCAAAATGTATTTAATGAAATCATCAGAGTAATCAGTATTTTGTTCCAGAAAAAAGGCAATGGCTTCTATCCCTTTGGAGTGTGGGATACTAGAATAGAGCGACACTGCATCCACCGTAAGCCATGTAGATTGTGGTGTCCATTTTATTTCTTCCATAACATTAAGGATATGTTTAGTATCCCTAATGTAAGAATGGAGAGTGACAACAAGGGGTTGAAGGATCGCGTCCAACCACTCAGACAAATTACCTAGAAGTGACTCCACGCCACTCACTATCGGCCGTCCCTGGACATTGTCCAAGGATTTGTGTGTCTTAGGTAAATGATGGAACAGCGGTATTTTAGGACAATCTACTAACAAATAGTTCATTGTAGCCTGATCCACAAATCCTTGTTCTAATCCATCATCTAAAAGATGTGCTAGTTTAGAACGAAAGTGAGTGGTGGGATCCCTTTGTAAAACTAGGTAATTGTTCTCATTACATAATTGTCTGTGGCCTTCATCTAAATACTGTTGTCGGTCCATGACCACAACCATTCCCCCTTTATCAGAATTTTTTATCACCAGGCTATTGTCCTCTTTAAGAGAGGCCAAAGCACTCTTCTCAGCAAGTGACAAATTGAATTTACTTGGGGGTTGATGGGCCTTTAGTTGTAAAAGATCCTTTTCAACCCTGTTGTAGAAAGTTTCAATGACTGATCCCCTGTTTTGAATAGGGTAAAATTTGGATTTCTCTTTAAATTTGGGACCCATGTTGCGACCACCCGAGCCACCCTTTGATTCAATCTGCAGCTGTTGCAGTGTGACGGTGTCACAATTGTGTTCAAAATCAATAGGGTCCCTAGTGGTAGTATCAACATGGGTAACTGACACATCGGTATGATCAGGTGTACTCAATCCATGAAAATGTTTCTTTAAAGTCAAATTGCGTGTTAATTTATTAACATCCATGATTGTTCTAAAAACATCGAAATCTATAGTAGGGGCAAAATTTAAACCTTTATTCAAAACACTATATTGTGCAATGCTAAGCTGTTTGGAAGATAAATTGATGACGTTGCCTACAATCTTGGAATTGATTATTTGTACTTGGTCTGTGGACGGGGTTCCCTCAATTGATACTTGTCCTGGTTCTTTGTGTAATGTGCTTTGGGCTGTGTGTTCTGTTTGTTCTGTTTCCCTCCCCCTGCTGATGCATCCTGATCCTGGGGAAAAACCTGATTAATGGCCAGAGTGTCAGGTCTGTTTTGAAAATGCATATTAGGTGCAAATTCTGTGTAGTTACCCTGTTTAGGTTTAACTGCTACTAAGTTATGTTGTAAATAGCCTTGATTAGTGCTCATAGTATCTGTATATGCTATCTGGGGGATATGTATGATGTTGGGAGGGGCAGTATCATCATGGGCTGACCCTAGCCGGGTTTGTTCACTGATAATCTCACCCTCACTTGACCCCTCTGAATCACTACCAGAGAAGGTCACATTCTTTTTGTTGTTAATACCTTTGCCATCATTACCACGATTTCTACTACGATTTCTATTGCCCCTTCTCCTACGGCCAAACCTAGGTTGATTCGCCCTAAAATTCCCCCTAGCACTTTTATTCCATATATACACTGAATTGCTAGAATAATCATATTTGTCCCTAATATATTTAGTATGTTTCGTTTCCATGATCCCAGACCTCCCCTTAGCAACCAACTCTCTCAAAGTTTTATCAAATCTAGCAAAATCATTATGACTGCTTCTCCTATTCAGTTCTATCTGTAATTCATTTATATCTGCTCTTATGCTATCCAACAACTTATTTTTATACTGTATTAGCAATTTCATAAGCCTCATAGAGCATTCAGATAGTACACTGTTCCAAGCATCTATAAAGTCTTTATCTTGTACATCCACATCAAAGGTCGGAAACTTATATAGCCTTAGTCCCCTCGGTATCATACTTAGACTCAAGTACTTCTCCAGTGTCCAAATATCCCACTGGGTTTTAGACTCTTTTAATAACAATGTCTCCATTTGTTTAAACAAGGTGCTCAGTGCTAATACTCCTTTATCTTCGGAGAAAATCAATTCACAATCTGTAGGCAAAGTTGTACGTGCAGTTACAGGCATTAGTGAGTAAAAGGCCTGCTGTGTTTCCTCTTTTTTAACTTATCAATAAAGGAATTGTTTTATGGAAACAGCCTCCACTTTCTCTTATTGAAGCTTACTATGTGTGTATACATATATATTTATGTGTTACTATGTGTATATACATATATATTTATGTGTTACTATGTGTATATACATATATATTTATGTGTTACTATGTGTATATACATATATATTTATGTATTAGTATGTGTATATACATATATATTTATGTGTTAGTATGTGTATATACATTTATATGTATGTGTTAGTATGTGTATATACATATATCTGTATGTGTTATTATGTGTATATACATATATATTTATGTGTTAGTATGTGTATATACATATATATTTATGTGTTATTATGTGTATATACATATATATTTATGTGTTACTATGTGTATATACATATATATTTATGTATTAGTATGTGTATATACATATATATTTATGTGTTAGTATGTGTATATACATATATATTTATGTGTTAGTATGTGTATATACATATATATTTATGTGTTACTATGTGTATATACATATATATTTATGTGTTATTATGTGTATATACATATATATTTATGTGTTATTATGTATATATACATATATATTTATGTGTTACTATGTATATATACATATATATTTATGTGTTACTATGTGTATATACATATATATTTATGTGTTATTATGTGTATATACATATATATTTATGTGTTACTATGTGTATATACATATATATTTATGTGTTACTATGTGTATATACATATATATTTATGTGTTACTATGTGTATATACATATATATTTATGTGTTATTATGTGTATATACATATATATTTATGTGTTATTATGTGTATATACATATATATTTATGTGTTACTATGTGTATATACATATATATTTATGTGTTATTATGTGTATATACATATATATTTATGTGTTACTATGTGTATATACATATATATTTATGTGTTACTATGTGTATATACATATATATTTATGTGTTATTATGTGTATATACATATATATTTATGTGTTATTATGTGTATATACATATATATTTATGTGTTACTATGTGTATATACTGTACATATATATTTATGGGTTAATATGTATATATACTGTACATATATATTTATGGGTTAATATGTATATATACTGTACATATATATTTATGGGTTAATATGTATATATACTGTACATATATATTTATGTGTTACTATGTGTATATACATATATATGTATGTGTTATTATGTGTATATACATATATATTTATGTGTTATTATGTGTATACATATATATTTATGTGTTAGTATGTGTATATACATATATATTTATGTGTTACTATGTGTGTATACATATATATTTATGTGTTACTATGTGTATATACATATATATTTATGTGTTAGTATGTGTATATACATATATATTTATGTGTTACTATGTGTATATACATATATATTTATGTGTTAGTATGTGTATATACATATATATTTATGTGTTAGTATGTGTATATACATATATATTTATGTGTTATTATGTGTATATACATATATATTTATGTGTTATTATGTGTATATACATATATATTTATGTGTTACTATGTGTATATACATATATATATTTATGTGTTAGTATGTGTATATACTGTACATATATATTTATGTGTTAGTATGTGTATATACTGTACATATATATTTATGTGTTACTATGTGTATATACATATATATATTTATGTGTTAGTATGTGTATATACTGTACATATATATTTATGTGTTAGTATGTGTATATACTGTACATATATATTTATGTGTTAATATGTGTATATACTGTACATATATATTTATGTGTTAGTATGTGTATATATTGTACATATATATTTATGTGTTAGTATGTGTATATACCTATATTTATGTGTTAGTATGTGTATATACTGTACATATATATTTATGTGTTAGTATGTGTATATATTGTACATATATATTTATGTGTTAGTATGTGTATATACCTATATTTATGTGTTAGTATGTGTATATACTGTACATATATATTTATGTGTTAGTATGTGTATATACTGTACATATATATTTATGTGTTAGTATGTGTATATACTGTACATAAATATTTATGTGTTAATATGTGTATATACTGTACATATATATTTATGTGTTAGTATGTGTATATATTGTACATATATATTTATGTGTTAGTATGTGTATATACCTATATTTATGTGTTAGTATGTGTATATACTGTACATATATATTTATGTGTTAGTATGTGTATATACTGTACATATATATTTATGTGTTAGTATGTGTATATACTGTACATATATATTTATGTGTTAATATGTGTATATACTGTACATATATATTTATGTGTTAATATGTGTATATACTGTACATATATATGTATGTGTTAGTATGTGTATATACTGTACATATATATTTATGTGTTAGTATGTGTATATACTGTACATATATATTTATGTGTTACTATGTGTATATACTGTACATATATATTTATGTGTTAGTATGTGTATATACTGTACATATATATTTATGTGTTAATATGTGTATATACTGTACATATATATTTATGTGTTAATATGTGTATATACTGTACATATATATGTATGTGTTAGTATGTGTATATACTGTACATATATATTTATGTGTTAGTATGTGTATATACTGTACATATATATTTATGTGTTACTATGTGTATATACTGTACATATATATTTATGTGTTAGTATGTGTATATACTGTACATATATATTTATGTGTTAATATGTGTATACACTGTACATATATATTTATGTGTTAGTATGTGTATATACTGTACATATATATTTATGTGTTACTATGTGTATATACTGTACATATATATTTATGTGTTAGTATGTGTATATACTGTACATATATATTTATGTGTTAATATGTGTATACACTGTACATATATATTTATGTGTTAGTATGTGTATATACTGTACATATATATTTATGTGTTAATATGTGTATATACTGTACATATATATTTATGTGTTAGTATGTGTATATACTGTACATATATATTTATGTTTTAGTATGTGTATATACTGTACATATATATTTATGTGTTAGTATTTCTATATATTGTACATATATATTTATGTGTTAGTATGTGTATATACTGTACATATATATTTATGTGTTAGTATGTGTATATACTGTACATATATATTTATGTGTTAGTATGTGTATATACTGTACATATATATTTATGTGTTAATATGTGTATATACTGTACATATATATTTATGTGTTAGTATGTGTATATACTGTACATATATATTTATGTGTTAGTATGTGTATATACTGTACATATATATTTATGTGTTAGTATGTGTATATACTGTACATATATATTTATGTGTTAGTATGTGTATATACTGTACATATATATGTATATATGCTGTCCTTCATTGCAATAGTTCTCATGCTGTGTCCAGCCTATGGAAGTGCACTCTCATGAGCGCAATGCTTCTGTGCAATGTGAACACAAGGTCGCATTCGCATTGCACCTCACTTGAAATACTAGCGTACATTTGCATGTGCTGGTATTACTAAGTTGAGCAATATTTTGCGCTCAACTTGTAATCTAGCCCTTATATGTTAAAGGGACATTAAACAATACATAATTGCTGAATATAATGATGTATTTAAAGGGACATAAAATCTATTTTTTTTTTCAAGCTTCAGATTAAGAATACAATTTTAAAGTAGTTTCCAATTTACTACTATTTTCAAATTTGCATTGTTCGCTCTCATGGGGCGAGATTACATATGGGGCGGAGGCTTCAGCGTAACTGCTTAAACCTGCATCACCTGTAATTTCATCTCGCACATAGGGGAATCACGTAAACCCCGCCGGCAGTTCATAAAGTGCCGTAAGTCGGATAAACTAGCGATATCCAGAAATGTGCGTAAAAACACATTTCTGGAGTCGCCAGTGACTTACAGCATGTTAGAAACTGCCGGCGACTTAATGTCAGCATTTATCATTGCACAAGCATTTCTAGTAAAATACTTGTGCAATGCTGCCCCCTGCACATTCGAGGCCAATCGGCCGCTAGCAGGTGGTGTCAATCATCCCGATCATATACGATTGGGATAATTTCTGTCCGCTGCCTCAGAGGTGGTGGACAACTTAAGGAGCAGCAGTCTTAGGACCGCTGCTTCTTAACTCTTGTTTCCGGCAAGCCTGAAGGCTCGTATAGTAAAACAGCCCCCTAAAGTAAACTGTAAGGCTTAAAAAAAAGTTACACAAAACACAATAAAATATTATTACACACATATATACACTTCTTAAAATAAAACAATTATCATTTTAATATTAATATAATGGTTTTATAGGGTTAAAAGGCAGGGTCGGCTCCAGAACGAATGAAATGGGGGGGCATTTTTTTTTCACGAGGGGGCACGCATTTAAAAAGCATGTATGAGAGTCAAAATAAGAGCAGAACTACTGTGTCAGTCCAGGGGTTACATTTATCAGATCTCTGGCTGTGCAGGAGTTAGATTTGTTTATATTTCTGGAAGTGCAGCAGTTACATGTGTCATATCTCAAGGAGTATAGGGGTTACATTTATAAGATATCTTGCAGTGCCGCAGCAGTTACATGTACCAGATTTATGGCAGTGCCGGGGTTACATTTGTCATATCTCAGGAATGTCTCCCACATATGACACAGCCAGTGGACACTGTTTGCATGTGTAGCTCTACCAATGACCCTACTAATGATCAAATAAGCTTTTATGTGACAATAAGTTTGAGTGCCAAGCAGTACATTACTTATACAGATATTATTAATGATATTTACCAGCACACACACAGTATATACAGTATGTATATACACACAAATTATATATATATATATATACACACACATATATACACACACAGTATATATATATATATATATATATATATATATATATATATATATATATATATATATATATATATATATATATATATATATATATATATATACACACAGTGTATATATATATATATATACACACACACACTGTGTGTATATATATATATATATATATATATATATATATATATATATATATATATATATATACATATATATATATATATATACACAAAAACACAGTGTATATATATATATATATATATATACATACACACACACAACACACACAAAAAAAAAATATATATATATACACACACACACAGTATATATATAATAAAACAACCTTGGGGACAAATAGGAGATGTTTTGAAACATGTAAATAATAAACATAAGGCTATTTCAATCATTGTCCCACAGCTACATTGTGTATGTGAGCACCTATAATCTGACACACATTTTATACTGATCACTGCAGATAAAGCAGGCACAATGCACACTTGTTTTGTGTGACCTTGCAGTGGGGAAAGCAAGGAATTCACAATTTGCTTCTTTATCTGTGGCTGCCAGGATATAAAGCACAATAGGGAAGGGATACTACTCTCACACACACATTGGTTATACGGCTGTGTTTTCACAAAATTACTTCTGCCTTCCCTCTCACTGACTGTTAGATTCTCCCAGCACTTCCTGCAGAGGTCTGATGATGTCATCATCTCACTTCAGCTCCGTAGTAAGTGGGCTAGCAGGAGGAGGGGCAGTGCCAGTCATAGGTTAACTGTGAGAGCACCAGCAGGGAAATGCAACTTCATTTGTTATCTGGTTGTAAATAGAGGAGAGTAAAGAGATTAGCTGTCGGATCTCCAGGGTCCAGTGGCCACAAATGGTTTATGCAACATTTGGGACCCTGGACGTTCCGTCACTTTTAAAATGTTAAAAAAAAAATTAAATCACTGCTTTTTTTTTCCCTGGGGGGCACAGCATTCCATTTGAGTGGGCAGAGCCGACCCTGTTAAAAGGGATGTGGTATATATGCATTTAGTTTGTGTCTGTCTGCTGCACTAGGGGTCATTACAGCCAGTAAAGAAAATAAAGGAAGGTGAGGTGTGCATTTAGTTTGTGCCTGATCTGCTGCAACAGGGGTCAGTGGCCTCTAGTTATTAAGCTCCGTAATTTTCTTGCATTCGCCGGCCCAATACGCTCGCCTAAGCTCGCCTCACATCGCCGCCGCAGACCTGAATACGCTCGCCAAAGTTATCAAAAAAGCTGTCAAAAAGCTGCGCACCAAGTACGGGGCGATGAGCAGCGGACTGTGATAGTTATCACTCATCCGATCTCGCTGCTCTTCGGCTTTTTTACAGCTTTATTGATAAGCTGTCACTAAGCACCTACACTATACTATACTGTTCTACCCCCTATATCGCCGCCCCCGGAGCCCCCCGCAACTAAATACATTTATTAACCCCTAAACCGCTGCTCCTAGACCCTGCCGCAACTATAATAAATGTATTAACCCTAAACTGCTGCTCCCGGACCCCTCCGCCACCAACATAATACCTATTAACCCCTATCCTGCCCCCCCTATACCGCCGCCACCTATAATAAAGTTATTAACCCCTATCCTGCGGATCCCGGACCCCGCCGCCACCTGTATTAAACTTCTTAACCCCTAATCTGCCCCCCCTACACCGTTGCCATCTATATTAAACTAATTAACCCCTATCCTGCCCCCCCCCATACCGCCTTCATCTATATTAAACTAAATAACCCCTATCCTGCCCCCCCTATACCGCCGCAACCTATAATAAAATTATTAACCCCTAAACCTAAGTCTAACATTAACCCTTACACCCCCCCTAACTTAAATATTAATTAAATAAATCTAAATAATATTACTCTTATTAAATTAATTATTCCTATTTAAAACTAAATACTTACCTATAAAATAAACCCTAAGATAGCTACAATGTAATTAATAATTACATTGTAGCTATTTTAGGATTAATATTTATTTTACAGGTAACTTTGTATTTATTTTAACTAGGTACAATAGTTATTAAATAGTTATTAACTATTTAATAACTACCTAGCTAAAAGAAATACAAAATTACCTGTAAAATAAATCCTAACCTAAGTTACAAATAAACACTACACTATCATTAAATTAATTAAATAAATTAGCTACCAATACCTACAATTAAATACAATTAAATAAACTAAATTACAAAAAAAACAAACACTAAATTACAGAAAATAAAAAAATATTGCAAGAATTTTAAACTAATTGCACCTAATCTAAGCCCCCTAATAAAATAAAAAATAAAATAAAATAATAAAAGTCCCTACCCTATTCTACATTACAAAGTAATCAGCTCTTTTACCAGCCCTTAAAAGGGCTTTTTGTGGGGCATGCCCCAAAGTAATCAGCTCTTTTGCCTGTAAAATAAAATACAACCCCCCCAACATTAAAACCCACCACCCACATACCCCTACTCTAACCCACCCAAACCCCCCTTAAATAAACCTAACACTAACCCCCTGAAGATCTCCCTACCTTGAGTCGTGTTCACCCAGCCGGGCCGATGTCATCATCCAAGGGGCGCTGAAGATGTCTTCCATCTGATAGAAGTCTTCATCCAAGGGTTGCTAAAGAGGTCTTCCATCCGATAGAAGTCTTCATCCAGGCGGCGTCTTCAATCTTCATCCATCCGGAGCGGAGCGGAGCCATCTTCAAACGAGCCGACGCGGAGCCATCCTCTTCAACCGACGACTACCCAACAAATGAATATTCCTTTAAGTGACGTCATCCAAGATGGCATCCCTCGAATTCCGATTGGCTGATAGGATTCTATCGGAACAGCCAATAGAATGCAAGCTCAATCTGATTGGCTGATTGGATCAGCCAATCGGATTGAACTTGAATCTGATTGGCTGATTGAATCAGCCAATCAGATTTTTCCTACCTTAATTCCGATTGGCTGATAGAATCCTATCAGCCAATCGGAATTCGAGGGACACCATCTTGGATGACGTCACTTAAAGGAATATTCATTCGTCGTGTAGTCGTCGGTTGAAGAGGATGGCTCCGCGTCAACTTGTTTGAAGATGGCTCCGCTCCGCTCCGGATGGATGAAGATTGAAGACGCCACCTGGATGAAGACATCTATAGGATGGAAGACCTCTTCAGCGCCCCTTGGATGAAGACTTCTATCGGATGGAAGACCTCTTCAGCGCCCCTTGGATGATGACTTCGGCCCGGCTGGGTGAAGACGACTCAAGGTAGGGAGATCTTCAGGGGGTTAGTGTTAGGTTTATTTAAGGGGGGTTTGGGTGGGTTAGAGTAGGGGTATGTGGGTGGTGGGTTTTAATGTTGGGGGGGTGTATTTTTTTTTACAGGCAAAAGAGCTGATTACTTTGGGGCATGCCCCACAAAAAAGCCCTTTTAAGGGCTGGTAAAAGAGCTGATTACTTTGTAATGTAGAATAGGGTAGGGACTTTTATTATTTTGTTTTTGTAATTTAGTTTAGTTTATTTAATTGTATTTAATTGTAGGTATTGGTAGCTAATTTATTTAATTCTCCTCTCAGGCTAAAGCTCCCAGCAGCCAGGATAGTAGTCCCCAGCAAAGTTAAGGTGTATGGATGTCAGGAAAGGCACTATAATTCAGCCTGAGGAAACAGTACATGATACTGAGAAATGCGTTGCCGTGTTTTTAATGTGTTTAAATAAACACTTTTATTGATACAAACTTGCTACATCGCTTTTTATTTGGATATCCCTGTTTGGAGTAACTCTCCAATTGCTGGAGGAGTTATAGTGCCTTTCCTGACATCCATTCACCTTAACTTTGCTGGGGACTACTATCCTGGCTGCTGGGAGCTTTAGCCTGAGAGGAGAGTTTACCGGACAACTCTGAGGTTCCGGTTTGCCCAGCCAGCACCACATCTTGGTGCTTTCTTACACGTGAGTGCATTTGAGCTACAATTTCCAATTTTAGTATACCATACGGAATTATGCTATGTGGCGCCTTCTCTGTTTCTTTATAGAGTAATTCGTTGTGGACGGCCTTATACATCGAGGAGAGCTGCCTTACACCCCCATAACCATCGGGGACTCTGATAGAACTTTTGGACTTTGATTTGTCTATTAGGACATTATCATTCATACAGGTTCTTTTTTCTGTAACCTTTTGTTTGCTTTATATGCTTGTATGCCTATACAAATGTGATACTACCTTCTGATAATAATTAATATACTAAGAACTGTGTTTATCATCATCCTTGTATATCTAGTTACTTGGCATATTTAGATAGCACCCCTATCTTATATAATATTGTATTACATATACCCTTAAATTGGGTGTGTGTGTATTTAATTAATTTAATGATAGTGTAGTGTTAGGTTTAATTGTAACTTAGGTTAGGAATTATTTTACAGGTAATTTTGTATTTCTTTTAGCTAGGTAGTTATTAAATAGTTAATAACTATTTAATAACTATTGTACCTAGTTAAAATAAATACAAAGTTGTCTGTAAAATAAATATTAATCCTAAAATAGCTACAATATAATTATTAATTACATTGTAGCTATATAAGGGTTTATTTTACAGGTAAGTATTTAGTTTTAAATAGGAATAATTTAGTTAATAAGAGTAATTTTTATTTAGATTTATTAAAATAATATTTAAGTTAGGGGGGTGTTAGGGTTAGTGTTAGACTTAGGTTTAGGGGTTAATTAGTTTAATATAGATGGCGGCGGTATAGGGGGGGCAGGATAGGGGTTGATAAATTTATTATAAGTGGCAACGGTGTAGGGGGGGCAGATTAGGGGTTAATAAGTTTAATATAGGTGGCGGCGGGGTCCAGGAGCGGCTGTTTAGGGGTTAAACAATTTATTTAGTTGCGGCGGAGTCCGGGGGCTGCGGTTTAGGGGTTAAATCATTTATTTAGTTGCGGCAGGGTCTGGGAGCGGCGGTTTAGGGGTTAAACAATTTATTTAGTTGCGGCGGGGTCCGGGAGCGGCAGTTTAGGGGTTAAACTATTTATTTAGTTGCGGTGGGGTACGGGATCGGCAGGATAGGGGTTAATACATTTATTATAGTTGCGGCGTGGTCCGGGAGTGGCGGTTTAGGGATTAATAAGTTTATTAGAGTGGCGGTTTAGGGGTTAACATGTTTAATATGGGTGGCGACGGTGTAGGGGGGCAGATTTGGGGTGTTTAGACTCGGGGTACATGTTAGGGTGTTAGGTGCAGACATCTCCCATAGGAATCAATGGGATGTCGGGCAGCAGCGAACATGAGCTTTCGCTATGGTCAGACTCCCATTTATTCCTATGGGATCCGCCACCTCCAGGGCGGGGGATTGAAAACCAGGAACGCTGGGCCGGAAAAGTGCTGAGCGTACCTGCTAGTCATTTGATAACTAGCAAAAGTAGTCAGATTGTGCCGCACTTGTGTTCGGCACATCTGGAGTGATGTAAGAATCGATCTGTGTCGGACTGAGTCCGGCGGATCGTAGCTTACGTCACAAAATTCTACTTTTGCCGGTGTGTAGGGCTTGATAACTTAGGCGAATCAGCCTCGCCACAAATACGCTGCGGAATTCCAGAGTATTTGAGGTTGACGGCTTGATAACTAGAGGCCACTATATCCAGTAAATAAAATAAAGGAAGGTGAGGTGTGCATTTAGTTTTTGTCTGATCTGCTGCACTGCTGGTCAGTATAACCAGTAAAGTAAATTAAGGAAGGTGAGGTGTGCATTTAGTTTGTGTCTGTTCTGTTGCACTAGGGGTCAGTAAAGCAAAGTAAAGTAAATAAAGGAAGGTGGTGTGCATTTAATTTGCGTCTGTTTTGTTTCACTATGGGTGATTATAGTCAGTAAAGTAAATAAAAGAAGGTGGGTGTGTATTTAGTTTGTGTCTAATCTGTTGCACTAGGGGTCAGTATAGCCAGTAAATAAAGGAAGCGGGGTGTGCATTTAGTTTGTGTCTAATCTGCTGCACTAGGGGTCAGTATAGCCAGTAAAATAAATAAAGGAAGCAGGGTGTGCATTTAGTTTGTGACTTTTCAGCTGCACTAGGGGTCAGTACAGCCAATAAAGTAAATAAAGGAAGCAGGGTGTGCATTTAGTTTGTGACTTTTCAGCTGCACTAGGGGTCAGTATAGCGAGTGAATAAAGGAAGCAGAGTGTGCATTTAGTTTGTGTCTGTTCTGTTGAACTAGGAGTCAGTATAGCCAGTAAAGTAAATAAAGAAAGGTGATGTGTGCATTTAGTATGTGTCTGTTCTGTTGCACTAGGGGTCAGTATAGCCAATAAAGTAAATAAAGGAAGGTGGTGTGCATTTAGTTTGTGTCTGTTCTGTTGCACTAGGGGTCAGTAAAGCCAGTAAATAAAGGAAGCAGGGTGTGCATTTAGTTTGTGTCTGTTCTGTTGCACTAGGAGTCAGTATAGCCAGTAAAGTAAATAAAAGAAGGTGGTGTGCATTTAGTTTGTGTCTGTTCTGTTGCACTAGGAGTCAGTATAGCCAGTAAAGTAAATAAAAGAAGGTGGTGTGCATTTAGTTTGTGTCTGTTCTGTTGCACTAGGGGTCAGTATAGCCAGTAAAGTAAATAAAGGAAGGTGGTGTGCATTTAGTTTGTGTCTGTTCTGTTGCACTAGGGGTCAGTAAAGCCAGTAAATAAAGGAAGCAGGGTGTGCATTTAGTTTGTGTCTGTACTGTTGCACTAGCGGTCAGTATAGTCAGTAAAGTAAATAAAAGAAGGTGGTGTGCATTTTGTTTGTGTCTGTTCAGTTGCACTAGGGGTCAGTATAGCCAGTAAATAAAGGAAGCAGGGTGTGCATTTAGTTTGTGTCTAATCTGCTGCACTAGGGGTCAGTATAGCCAATAAAGTAAATAAAGGAAGGTGGTGTGTATTTCATTTGTGTCTATTTTGTTTCACTAGGGGTCATTATAGCCAGTAAAGTAAATAAAGGAAGGCGAGTGTGCATTTAGTTAGTGTCTGTTTTGTTGCACTAGGGGTCAGTATAGCCAGTAAATAAAGGAAGCAGGGTGTGCATTTAGTTTATGTCTAATCTGCTGCACTAGGGGTCATTATAGCCAATAAAGTAAATAAAGAAAGGTGAGGTGTGCATTTAGTTTTTTTCTGTTCTGCTGCACTAGGGGTCAGTATAACCAGTAAAGTAAATAAAGGAAGGTGGGGTGCGTATTTAATTTGTGTCTGCTCTGTTGCACTAGAGGTCAGTATAGCCAGTAAAGTAAATGAAAGAAGGCATCCTGTGCATTTAGTTTGTGTCTAATCTGCTGCACTAGGGGTCAGTATATCCAGTAAAGAAAATAAAGGAAGGTGAGGTGTGCATTTAGTTTTTGTCTGATCTGTTGTACTGCTGGTCAGTAAAACCAGTAAAGTAAATAAAGGAAGGTGAGGTGTGCAATTAGTTTGTGTCTGTTCTGTTGCACTAGGGGTCAGTAAAGCAAAGTAAAGTAAATAAAGGAAGGTGGTGTGCATTTAATTTGTGTCTGTTTTGTTTCACTATGGGTCATCATAGTTTGTAAAGTAAATAAAAGAAGGTGGGTGTGCATTTAGTTTTTGTCTGTTCTGTTGCACTAGGGGTCAGTATAGCCAGTAAATAAAGGAAGCGGGGTGTGCATTTAGTTTGTGTCTAATCTGCTGCAGTAGGGGTCAGTATAGCCAGTAAAGTAAATAAAGGCAGCAGGGTGTGCATTTAGTTTGTGACTTTTCATCTGCACTAGGGGTCAGTACAGCCAATAAAGTAAATAAAGGAAGGTGAGGTGTGCATTTAGTTTGTGTCTGTTCTGTTGCACTAGGAGTCATTATAGCCAGTAAAGTAAATAAAAGAAGGCGGTGTGCATTTAGTTTGTGTCTTTTCTGTTGCACTAGGGGTCAGTATAGCCAGTAAAGTAAATAAAAGATGGCGGGTGTGCATTTTGTTTGTGTCGGTTCTGTTGCACTAGGGGTCAGTATAGCCATTAAATAAAGGAAGCAGGGTGTGCATTTAGTTTGTCTCTGTTCTGCTGCACTAGTGGTCAGTATACCCAGTAAAGTAAATAAAGGAAAGGGGGTGTGCATTTAGTTTGTGTCTGTTCTGCTGCACTAGGGGTCAGTATAGCCAGTAAAGTAAATAAAGGAAGCAGGGTGTGCATTTAGTTTATGACTTTTCATCTGCACTAGGGGTCAGTACAGCCAATAAAGTAAATAAAGGAAGGTGAGGTGTGCATTTAGTTTTTTGTCTGTTCTGTTGCACTAGGGGTCATTATAGCCAGTAAAGTAAATAAAAGAAGGCGGTGTGCATTTAGTTTGTGTCTGTTCTGTTGCACTAGGGGTCAGTATAGCCAGTAAAGTAAATTAAAGAAGGTGGTGTGCATTTTGTTTGTGTCTGTTCAGTTGCACTAGGGGTCAGTATAGCCAGTAAATAAAGGAAGCAGGGTGTGCATTTAGTTTGTGTCTAATCTGCTGCACTAGGGGTCAGTATAGCCAATAAAGTAAATAAAAGAAGGTGAGGTGTGCATTTAGTTTGTGTCTGTTCTGTTGCACTAGGGGTCAGTATAGCCAATAAAGTAAATAAAGGAAGGAAGGTGGTGTGCATTTAATTTGTGTCTGTTTTGTTTCACTAGGGGTCATTATAGCCAGTAAAGTAAATAAAAGAAGGCGGGTGTGCATTCCGTTTTTCTCCTCTTGCACTAGGGGTCAGTATAGCCAGTAAAGTAAATAAAGGAAAGTGGGTGTGCATTTAGTTTGTGTCTAATATGTGGCACTAGGGGTCAGTATAACCAGTAAAGTAAATAAAGGATGAAGAGGTATGTATTTAGTTGGTGTCTGTTCTGCTGCACTAGGAGTTAGTATAGGCAGAAAAGAAAAGAAAGCGGGGAGTGCATTTAGTTGGTGTGTCTGTTCTGCTGCACTAGTGGTCAGTATTGGCAGTAAAGTAAATTAAGGAAGGCAGGTTGTGCATTTAGTTTATGTCTGTTCTGCTGCACGAGGGGTCAGTATAGCCAGTAAAGTAAATGAAAGAAGGCGGTCTGTGCATTTAGTTTGTGTCTGATCTGTTGCACTACGGGTCAGTATGGCCAGTAAAGTAAATAAAGGAAGGTGAGGTGGGCATTTAGATTGTGTCTGTTCTGTTGCACTAGGGGTCATAATAGCCAGTAAAGTAAAGAAAGATAATCAATATAGTGTAGTATGCTCAAAGTAGATATAGATGTAGAAATAAAGCTTACCAGATGCTTGGTCAACGCGTTTCAGCCTCTCACAGACTGACTCTTGAAAAAGGCCTGTGAGAGGCCAAAACGCATTGACCATTGACCAAGCATCTGGTAAGCCTTATTTCTACATCTACAGTATATCTACTCTGAGCATACTACACTATATTGATTATCTTTCACAGATAAATCCAGCTAGGAGCAGATCTTTCACAGATAAATCCAGCTAGGAGCAGAACATCCACTAAAACCTCTGGATTTCCACCTGTGGTCGCAGCACTAACCCTGCAGCACCCATCTGCACTAATCTCGTAACACCCAACTGAACCTTGAGAATTATTTTTCATTCACTAACTTTCATCGCTTAGACTTATATTGCACCTACGAATGTATTTATCCTAACTTCAACACATTTTTTAATCTTTTTTCATCAATGGCATCTTTTGGCAATTTCTGCTAAAAAAAAAAAATTCAATTTTTTTTCACATTTTTACATTTTTGTATTTTTATCCTTTATTGAAGGATTATCCTTTTTTTCTCTCACTATTTTGCACTATTATTTGAGCTTTCAGTCACATCCCCTTTTTTTTCCTACACCATCACTAATGAGGGATCATCTATAACATAACTATATTGGACTCTACCTAAGTATACGCTTGGAAATTCTACATCATATTTTCACTGAACCTGGGATTAAAAATTAGACAAATCTGATAGGAACAATTTGTGACTTCTCTCTACACCACGGCCAAGACCCCGCTGGGCGCTTAGTGCCCCATTTGTGTACCAAAGTGGTGTAGTACAGCTTTAGTGGTACTTTCTTTAGTGGTACTTTTTCCATATATATATATATATATATATATATATATATATATATATATATATATATATATATATATATATATATATATAGTATATATATAGCTTTTATTCACATCATTCACATCTTACCAGTGTTTTTCTATGTTGATAAACATGGATCCATGTTAATGTACTATTTGAATATTCCACATAGGTACCGTTGCATATTATTTATTGCTTTAAACTTTTGTTTTAATTATTGTTTTAATTGTTTTAACTGTCAACATTTATTGTCATTAATAAATACACGTGTACTACCTATTACACGTGTACTACCTATTACACGTGTACTACCTATGGATTTGTTCTACTGCACCCTCGATTGGTGAAGTTATTAAATTACTGATAAACTCGGCAATAACAGTGGCATACGATTCTAGACTAGAAATGAAGAGAGATGACTCCTTTGGCACGATCTGGAGTTATTTTGGTCACTATCAAGGAAGAGATTTCATATTGCGTTTAGAACAAATTATTAACACCCAAGTGAAGTAGGGGGGTTAGAGGAGTGTGGGTGGGTGGGGCTCAGTAGGGCCTTAGTAAGCTTTGTGTTGTTGTTTTTTTTTCTTTTCGAGGGAGGGATGTAATATTGATGAGGTTGTTTGATTTATAAATATTAAATATATATATGATTTGTAAGTTAGGCTGCCATATGAATCCTAATGTTACTACTTAGGTAAAGAGCTATAGCTATTTGTACGCAATTATTTTCTTTTGGAGTAGTAACTCCACTGTTTGTATTGCTCTTTATATATATATATATATATATATATATATATATATATATATATATATATATATATATATATATATATATATATATATATATATATATATATATATATATAATTATTGTCTATTGTGTAAATTTGCAAAATAAAAAAATAAATAAAAAATTAAAGAAATAAAGGAAGCAGGGTGTGCATTTAGTTTGTGTCTTTTCTACTGCACTAGGGGTCATTATAACCAGTAAAGTAAATAAAGGAAGGTGAGGTGTGCATTTAGGTTGTGTCTGTTCTGCTGCACTAGGGGTCAGTATAACCAGTAAAGTAAATAAAGGTGAGGTGTGCATTTAATTTGTGTCTGTTCTGCTGCACTAGGGGTCAGTATAACCAGTAAAGTAAATAAAGGAAGGTGAGGTGGGTATTTAATTTGTGTCTGTTCTGCTGTACTAGGGGTCAGTATAGCCAGTAAAGTAAATAAAGGAAGGTGAGGTGGGCATTTAGTTTGTGTCTGTTCAGCTGCACTAGGGGTCAGTAAAGCCAGTAAAGTAAATAAAGGAAGGTGGTCTGTGCATTTAGTTTATGTCTGTTCTGCTGCACTAGGGGTCAGTATAGCCAGTAAAGTAAATAAATTAAGGTGGCGGTGTGCATTTAGTTTGTGTCTGATCTGCTGCACTGCTGGTCAGTATAACCAGTAAAGTAAATAAAGGAAGGTGCGGTGTGCATTTAGTTTGTGATTGTTCTGCTGCACTAGGGGTCAGTATAGCCAGTAAAGTAAATAGAGGAAGGCGGCGGTGTGCATTTAGTTTGTGATTGTTCTGCTGCACTAGGGGTCAGTATAGCCAGTAAAGTAAATAAAGGAAGGTGGGGTGTGCATTTAGCTTGTTATTGTTCTGCTGCACTGCTGGTCAGTATAACCAGTAAAGTAAATAAAGGAAGGTGAGGTGTGCATTTAATTTGTGTCTGTTCTGCTGCACTAGGGGTCAGTATAGCCAATAAAGTAAATAAAGAAATGTGGGGTGTGCATTTAGTTTGTGTCTGTTCAGCTGCACTAGGGGTCAGTATAGCCAGTAAAGTAAATAAAGGAAGGTGGGGTGTGCATTTAGTTTGTGACTGTTCTGCTGCACTAGGAGTCATTATAGCCAGTAAAGTAAATAAAGGAAGGTGGGGTGTGCATTTAGTTTGTGACTGTTCTGCTGCACTAGGGGTCAGTATAGCCAGTAAAGTAAATAGAGGAAGGCGGCGGTGTGCATTTAGTTTGTGATTGTTCTGCTGCACTAGGGGTCAGTATAGTCAATAAAGTAAATAAAGGAATGTGTGGTGTGCATTTAGTTTGTGTTTGTTCAGCTGCACTAGGGGTCAGTATAGCCAGTAAAGTAAATAAAGGAAGGCGTGGTGTGCATTTAGTTTGTGACTGTTCAGCTGCACTAGGGGTCAGTATAGCCAGTAAAGTAAATAGAGGAAGGCGGGGTGTGCATTTAGTTTGTGACTGTTCTGCTGCACTAGGGGTCAGTATAGCCAGTAAAGTAAATAGAGGAAGGCAGGGTGTGCATTTAGTTTGTGACTGTTCTGCTGCACTAGGGGTCAGTATAGCCAGTAAAGTAAATAGAGGAAGGCGGGGTGGGCATTTAGTTTGTGTGTGTTCACCGCTAAAATTCTTTAGGTCATTGAATTGCTACAAAGCTTGAAAAGATTTCAAATATGCATTTACAAGCACTTTAATATTTCCTGCCTCTTTCTATTTGTACACATATAGGGGTAGTCTACTGGGAAAAGGAGTCAATAGCTGCATTGTTAGTCTTGCCTCACCCCATGTATGCCCTCCCTACTCACGCCTAAATTGAAATGGATATTTCTCCAAACCAACCAAACAATGCACCCTCCCTTTTAGCCTCTAGTAAGATATCCAGATAAGTACCCCTTTTTTGGGCTAGATTACATGTCGATCACTATTTAACGATCTCGCTCGAGCATAAACTGCGCTAGAAGTATGCTTTTTGTGCGCGTTAGGTTGTGCTCATATTATGAGTTGAAAGTAAACTGTTTTGCTAACGCCTTAACCCAACAAGCGGAAAAAGTCAAAATAAGTGGAAAAAATCTTACACCCTACTTGTGTGCAGAAACAATCACATTCTTAAATTTGCTAACCCCACATAAAAATATGAATGTTTCACATTCCAATGTTCTTCTTATAGAAGAATATGTTCTATTGATTCATAAATACATATTTCTATATATATATATTTAGCTGATGTTTCTTTGCACAAATATACTATATATTTATACATACAGGGAGTGCAGAATTATTAGGCAAGTTGTATTTTTGAGGATTAATTTTATTATTGAACAACAACCATGTTCTCAATGAACCCAAAAAACTCATTAATATCAAAGCTGAATAGTTTTGGAAGTAGTTTTTAGTTTGTTTTTAGTTATAGCTATTTTAGGGGGATATCTGTGTGTGCAGGTGACTATTACTGTGCATAATTATTAGGCAACTTAACAAAAAACAAATATATACCCATTTCAATTATTTATTTTTACCAGTGAAACCAATATAACATCTCAACATTCACAAATATACATTTCTGACATTCAAAAACAAAACAAAAACAAATCAGTGACCAATATAGCCACCTTTCTTTGCAAAGACACTCAAAAGCCTGCCATCCATGGATTCTGTCAGTGTTTTGATCTGTTCACCATCAACATTGCGTGCAGCAGTAACCACAGCCTCCCAGACACTGTTCAGAGAGGTGTACTGTTTTCCCTCCTTGTAAATCTCACATTTGATGATGGACCACAGGTTCTCAATGGGGTTCAGATCAGGTGAACAAGGAGGCCATGTCATTAGATTTTCTTCTTTTATACCCTTTCTTGCCAGCCACGCTGTGGAGTACTTGGACGCGTGTGATGGAGCATTGTCCTGCATGAAAATCATGTTTTTCTTGAAGGATGCAGACTTCTTCCTGTACCACTGCTTGAAGAAGGTGTCTTCCAGAAACTGGCAGTAGGACTGGGAGTTGAGCTTGACTCCATCCTCAACCCGAAAAGGCCCCACAAGCTCATATTTGATGATATCAGCCCAAACCAGTACTCCACCTCCACCTTGCTGGCGTCTGAGTCGGACTGGAGCTCTCTGCCCTTTACCAATCCAGCCACGGGCCCATCCATCTGGCCCATCAAGACTCACTCTCATTTCATCAGTCCATAAAACCTTAGAAAAATCAGTCTTGAGATATTTCTTGGCCCAGTCTTGACGTTTCAGCTTGTGTGTCTTGTTCAGTGGTGGTCGTCTTTCAGCCTTTCTTACCTTGGCCATGTCTCTGAGTATTGCACACCTTGTGCTTTTGGGCACTCCAGTGATGTTGCAGCTCTGAAATATGGCCAAACTGGTGGCAAGTGGCATCTTGGCAGCTGCACGCTTGACTTTTCTCAGTTCATGGGCAGTTATTTTGCGCTTTGGTTTTTCCACACGCTTCTTGCGACCCTGTTGACTATTTTGAATGAAACGCTTGATTGTTCGATGATCACGCTTCAGAAGCTTTGCAATTTTAAGAGTGCTGCATCCCTCTGCAAGATATCTCACTATTTTTGACTTTTCTGAGCCTGTCAAGTCCTTCTTTTGACCCATTTTGCCAAAGGAAAGGAAGTTGCCTAATAATTATGCACACCTGATATAGGGTGTTGATGTCATTAGACCACACCCCTTCTCATTACAGAGATGCACATCACCTAATATGCTTAATTGTTAGTAGGCTTTCGAGCCTATACAGCTTGGAGTAAGACAACATGCATAAAGAGGATGATGTGGTCAAAATACTCATTTGCCTAATAATTCTGCACTCCCTGTACATACAGTATATATATATATATATATATATATATATATATATATATATATATATATACATGATTAAATATTGGTATAGATATATACAGATATATATAGGAATATCTATTTACAAATACATAGAACATAATCCCTTATGTGAAGAACATTGGAATGTGAAATATATACTGTAACTACACAATATAACATGTAGGTAGGGGTGGCACTTACCTTAGTTACTTGTGCCAGTTTTGTGCCATCCAGTGTACACTTATCTGATTCAAATCTGGCAGCAACCTTTACAACATGCCCACCAGCCATTACACTGTGAGGGGATCCATGAAAGACTCTGCCAGATGACATCTAAATCAGCCTGCCAGACCACAAGAATATATTTCCTATTCTATAGTGTATTTTCAAAGAACTGGTATATTCCAGGCACCCAGCTTATAGTGGGCCCTGGATCTGTGGCCAAGTGCCCGATTGGTCAGTCCTCCTATGCACCAATAGCGGTGATGTTTGTGCTGTCATACTTAAGTGTCATTATGCACCAATAGCGGTGATGTTTGTGCTGTCATACTTAAGTGTCATTACTGGCTAAGTGCTCTAATTCCAATGTCTTCACATTTGCTGTTTTCAACCTTCCCCAAATATCCTCATTAGCATTCATGAGAATCTTTAGCTGCAGACACCATCTTTGAACATTCATGTTTGAGAAAGCTTTCAATTTTATCTGACACCCCTCATATTTATTTTAGGAAAAAATTATAATTTGCATACAGAAGTAAAAGAGAAAGGTGTGTGAGGCCTCAGTTCACTTGGTTTTTATGTCACTGAGGAGGAAGTAAGGAGATGAGAAAATGATTGGATACAGCAAACCTCATCCTTTGCTCCTCATCACTCTGCCTATCTGGGGCGCGATTAAATATACGGCGCAGGCTTCGGCGCAAGTGTGGAAACCAGCGCCGCCCATAATTTCACCTCGCACATCGGGGTATTACATGTACTTCACCATTAGATGCTAAACTGGCGTAAGTAGGACAAACTGGCGATCTTCTGAAATGTGAGCAAATACACATTTCAGTCATCGTAAGTAACTTACGCCAGTATTTTGTCCATGGAAAGTGTCAATAAAGAGTAGTTTTATGCAAATTATGCTAACACTCATAAAAATGAACCGCGATTTCATATAAAAATGCGACACATAATTGCGCTATTCAAAATTCATATATAAACCCATGCGCAGCCGTCATTTTCTTCAGTGTGTTTGGATTGTACGTTGAGCTACAGCACACTACACTGAAGTGGAGGATTAGTCATAGAGAGAGAGGAGCAAACAGAGGAGTTAGTTAGGTTGCATTGTTGTTTGATTAACCTTGTAAACTTACACATATTTTTACATATTGCACACATTTTGCATACATACATACATATACAAATACACCACACTTTTTTTTCTAACACCTCACATATTTTATTTGAATTTTTACAGTGTGATATGCTGAGTGTTTGGTTGTGATCGTGTGTGATTGAACTGGGAGTGAGTGTGAGTGTGTGTAGTGTGATTTAGTGTGAGGATGGCAGGGAGAGGTAGGGAGGAGGGGAAAGGATTGGCAGGGAGAGGAGTATAGGAGAGGACAGGAGGAGCAGTGGGCCCCCCCCGTCAGGGAGTAAGTGGAGTGGGGAAAGGGAGAGCCAGAAGGGATGATGGGAGGGGAGATGCCCAAGAGCCCCAGAGAGTAGGCACATCTAGGAGAGGGACAGAGGGTTCACATGGGGACAGAAGGGGGGAGGAGGGAGAGGGTAGGGAGGAACCCACACCAGGGACATCACAGGGAGGAAGCCAAGTGTCCATAGAGGATGAGAGGCTGAGATGTCCCAATTTCTCATTTGATGAAAATGTTGCCCTTGTCCAGGGCATCATGGACAATTACAGTGCCCTCTTTGGGCAGGAGAAGGGCAAAGGCATTGCCAAAAAGCAAAAAATGGCTTGGTTTGGGGTAGAGGATGCCGTCAACAGTGTGGCCCCGCAGAGGAGGACTGTTGAGGGCCTTAAAAAATGCTGGAATGACTGCAAGAGGCGGGTCAAAGAAAAGATGGGGCAGGAAGCTATGCACCAGAAGGGAACAGGCGGTGGTCCATGCCTGGATATAGAGTATAACACCTGGCAGGAGATGATACACAGGTCCCTGAGTAACACAGCAGTCTGTGGACTTCCAGGGGCTCGTGACTCAGGGGCTGCAACCACAGCACATCATGCTGGTGAGTAACATCCCACACACCAGTATTATATGTATTTGAGATATAACATTCTTTAATAACACACATTCATGTACACAATGAGGAGCATGGTATTTGGCATACTAACAAAAACATCTACAATTATACTTGACATTACTGCTACTTAACACAATGCAATTCATGATATGAGGTTGAACAGTGCAATACTAACATGTCTCAGAGTAACACAGGCCACAAGCCAAATGTAGCGTTTTCAGTAAATGGACACTATAGCCATCACAATACTTTTAGCTCAATAAAGCAGGTTCTGTGTCTACATCAGGCTAAAGTAAATTGTGTGACAATAGTGTCACTTAAAGAACACATTTTTTCCATCATTGACATGTACACATAACTATTATATGAAACACATACCTGTATACTGCGCATATTCAAATCCCTCATAGAACAAATCACAATGTGCACATGCATGATATAGAGTTTGGCATGAGAATCAGTATAGGCCCTAGCATGTATCAATGTACATTGTATGCCCACATGGACATATATCTGACTGTACTAATCCCTCTCATCATTTGACTCCTCCACAGAACCTCTTGTCACGAGGATACAAACAGCCATGCCACCACCACCACCACCACCCTTCAGGCAACCACACAAACAGTATGCTCCCAGGCATGAGCATGGTTGGATGGATGGCTTCAGTTGAGGACCCGGGAGTGATGCCACCACCATTGCCATATGACCCCTGGCAAGATTTCTGGCCAGAGGAATATTCTTCTTTTGGCTTTGAGGGGGAGCCAAGACAGCCACAAAGGGTCCATGTATTTACCCCTCCCCCCCAACACAATCTCATGGCAGTCATGGCTTTTACCCACATACTATGTCACAAGAAGTGCCAATTGGACAGGCTGAGTGGTTACACACTGGTCATCAGTGGGACTATCAATCAACCATGAGAGCTCCACCATCCTCATCACTTGGGCGAGCTCCACCATCCTCATCACTTGGGTGAGTTCCACCATCCTCATCACTTGGGCGAGCTCCACCATCCTCATCACTTGGGCGAGTTCCACCATCCTCATCACTTGGGCGAGCTCCACCATCTGCAGATGAAAATATAGCAGAAACGACTCAAGCACCATCAGATGCAGCTGAACATGCCCCACCAGAACCAGCAGATGCAGTTGAACCTGCCCCACCAGAAACATCAGATGCAGCTGAACCTGCCCCACCAGAAACATCAGATGCAGCTGAACCTGCCCCACTAGAAACATCAGATGCAGCTGAACCTGCCCCACCAGAAACATCAGATGCAGCTGAACCTGCCCCACCAGAACCAGCAGATGCAGCTGAACCTGCCCCACCAGAAACATCAGATGCAGCTGAACATGCCCCACCAGAACCAGCAGATGCAGGTGACCCTGAACCTCAAACAACTAGAAGCCCTGCTGCTCAAGAGCCTGTGGATGCATTGTATTCTCCCCTGGGTGAGGAATACATTGCACTCCAGAGGAGGCTCATAACAAGCACCGAGAGCATACAAAGAGGCCAAGAGAGGTTCTTCAGGAGCCAAGAGAGGTTCTTCAGGAGCCAAGAGAGGTTCTTCAGGAGCCAAGAGAGGTTACACAAACGTAGCATAGAGCTGCAGAGGGACATGGCAGCATCATTAAGTGGAAGTGTTCAAAACCAGTCACAGATGATGCGAATTCTGTCTGATATGCAGATGCAGATGGACAATAGATGGATAGAACAAAATCAACTCTTGGGTGTGTTGGTTGAGCACTTTACACACCAGCAGGACACTACCTCCAGCCTATAATCTGTTGCCAGCACACCAGCAGAAACACCAGAATCTGCTAGAACAAAGAGAACAAGGCAATCCACTACAGGCACCTCAGCTCCCTCATCCAAAAAGCCCAAGAAAAATAAATAATGTTATAGTTCACCATAAACATTGTCCTTTGTTATTTACCATGCAATTGTCATACATATCAATGTGATGTGTGTTTTTTACATTAATATTGTTAAAACATGTTAATATGACCTGTGTTGAAATAGCCAAACAAAATAGGTGAGATTATCATGTTTATGACATATTCATGTTCTATAAACCACATCACATAGTTGTGTATGAAGGGTACATATAGTAATATTCACTTATAAGATGTAAATCAAGGTTTCTCACATCCAATATAAATTGACACATGGGTATATATATAAATAATAATGTATTTACAGAAGGTGTGAACATAAGGTATAAACATCCATTTTCATTCTTCTTAATAATGATAGTCAAGAAATCATAGTGACCTAAACATGAATTTTCAATAATTAGGGTGGTTAAGGGAAGGGGGTGGGATGTAGTAGTTTCACTTACATGCAGTGGAAATCTGCAGTATGTAATTCTGCAAGACATGATATATACACATGCAATGGTTGGTGAGGTACAGTCAAACATCATAATACATGTGAATGTTATGGTTTACTGTACTTATGAACAAGTAACTTACAGGTGAAGTATTCATGGATGACATAATCCCTCACTTCATTCCCCCTCAGTGTTCCCCTGTCCACATCCTCAGGTACAGGAACCAGCTGCTGATCTTGGTCTGGTTCTATGTCCCCCAATATACATGTGTCCACAGCAATGTTATGTAGAATACAACATGCATCGACAATGGAACACACTTTGTTGGGGTTATACTGTAAACCTCCGCCTGTCAAATCCAGACACCTGAATCTGGTTTTGAGTAGGCCAAAGCTCCTTTCTATTACATTTCGGGTACGTATGTGGGCCTCCTGGTACCTGAGTTGTGGCTCTGTAAGGGGGTTGTGCCAAGGGGGTTAACAGCCATGGTCTGCAGCCGTACCCTGCGTCACCTGTCATGTAACATATGTATTCTGATTACTACAGGTTCATCATGTGCTTAAAGGGATATAACATGGATTTAATTTAAAAGATATATTTTTCAAAAACATTAGATTGGTGCATTGTAAGCAATATACTTTTATGCCAGGATTAGTCTAGACAAAATTCTATTTTCATGATTCTGATAGAACATGCAATTTTAAGAAAATGTCCTTTTAAGTGAAAAACTATTTATAGTATACTGTCCCTTTAAAGGGACATGAAACACACATTTCTTCTTTCATGAGTTAGAAAGAACCTGCAATTTTATTCAACTTTATAATTTACTTCTATTATGTAATTTGCACCATTCTCTTGATATCATTTGCTGACAAGCATATTAGATATGCTCAGTAGCTGCTAATTGGTGGCTGCACATAGATGCCTCATGTGATTGGCTCATCTATTTCTTCAACAAAGGATATCTAAAGAATGAATCAAATTAGATAATAGAAGTAAATTGTAATGTTGTTTAACATTGTCGTCTCTATCTGAAACATGACATAATTATTTTGTGTTTAGTGTCCCTTTAGTAGAAAAATACAGACAGAATGAAGGTACTCACCAAGCAGCCAACCTCCCGAGAGTGTTCTAGAATCAAAAAGCTGGAATAAGGAGGTCTGGTGCAGGATGTAGGAATCATGAGCACTCTCTGGAAAGCCTGCATACACATGTGTCAATTTCAGAGTGGTATCTGGCAATTCAAGGAGTAAAACCCTTTCCTGTTAATATAGAGGAATGGCTCCCCATGTGGGGCCACGATACGCACATGTGTGCAATCAATTGCCCCCATGACATTGGGCATAGCCCCCAGTCGATAGAAGCCTTGTTTAAGACGGTTCCATTCCTGGGGGGTATGGGGTAAATGAATGTATCGCTGTGTCTGGTTATCTAGAGCAGTAAAAACCTCCCCTAGGAGCCTGGAGAAGGTGGACTGGTCAGACACAAGGCCCTCTGTTGACTGGAATGAGCCGGATGCCAGAAAGTGCACAACACACAACAGCTTCTGCATACCAGTCAGAGCTTGGTTCCTATTCGCTTGAGGGACAATATCATTGTTACAGAAGCATTAGTTATTTTGTTGTGAAGAAACTTATTTCCCAGCAGCAATGCCTGAACCAGCCAAGCCAGCGCCTAAGAAGGGCTCCAAGAAAACTGTAACAAGTATCATTTCATAAAGGGTTAACTCTGTTCAGTTTTGAGAAAACTATTTTCTGAGGCAGGTTTCCTAGCATATTGTGTACTGTAATTAAGTTTGTGATAAGCATTCACTGCTAGGTGATAAGAAGGACTCAATTGTTTTCTTGTGTGTACTTGTTATCTGCGGTGGCCTGTCCAAGGGCTTTGTCTAAATGTGTGATGGGGGATTTTATGCTTCCCCCCCTGGGAGTGCCCTGTGTGCATGTAACCTAAATAAAAAGCAGGCTGGGCATCCCAGTCCTCAGTTCTTGGTTGTCCCTCAATCGCAGCGTTGACTCGTTTTTGTGGGCAGAAGGGTATCCTAGCTGTACTACAGCTAAGGGGGATTATTCTACATTTGCGAGACTCATATAGAATACTATGGAAAGCAGTTTCTCCCCTCTTCAGCAATAGGAATCCAGGCTACTAAGCGGTCCATCTCTCAGCGAGACTAAGGGTAACCGTAACATTTGGCGGCAGCGGTGGGATTTTTCCTGGATTTCCTAGGAGAGGTACAGAACGGATGGAGAGCGCTTACGAAAAATTGAAGCGTACAACCCTAAAGGATTTACTTGAAAGCAGAGGGGGGTACGCCAGGAGAGAGCTGAGGAGAGAGCTGATCGCAGAATTGACCGAACTGGATCAGAGCTTCACAATGGCGGAAACACCGACCACGATTAGTGACGAAAAAACCAGGATTGTTCGGGAGAGGCTCTCACTGTACGGGCCGAACCCCTCCATGGAATTGGTACAGCAGTTGATGGCGGAAGCGGACAAGGATATACGAGAGACTCGAGCCCACGAACTCAACCTAGCGAACGCACACCGCAATGCTGAAGCCCCGCAGGTAATCATCCCTGTCGAAAATGCTGGGAGGCCCAAGATACCCTATGCGGCATTTCGACCCTTCCTAGAGAGCGAGACAGGGATTGATGAATATTTGGCGGACTTCGAAAGGCAATGTGCCCTGCACCATATTCCCAACAGGGAGTGGCCCACGATATTGTCTGGGAAACTATCCGGGCGAGCCCTGGAAGCCTTTCGTACTCTGGGTGCTGAGGAAGTGACACAGTATGAGCTAGTTAAGGAGACACTGTTGCGACGGTACGCAGTAACTCCGGACGCGTATCGCCGACAGTTTCGGGGCACGAAAAAGAAGCCTAACGATACCCATATGGAATGGGCGCACCGAATGCGGAGAGCGGCAAATCACTGGATGAGCGGAAGTAAAGCGGTGACTGGTGAGGAAATTTTACAATTGTTTCTCTTAGAACATTTTTATAATGGCATGGAACAGCAAGGGAAGGAATGGCTGCGAGACAGGCGACCTTCTACCTTAGAAGAAGCAGCCAAATTGGCCGATGAACATTATGACTCCCGTCTTCACGAACCCAGAGAGGTTTACCGTGCACCCCCTCGTGCTGAATTCCGAGCCCCGGTGCCCGCAGGGCCCGCCCGACACTCAGGACCACCCAATAACAGCTCTGAGCGTCCCAGACCGACTTGCCACCGATGCAAGCAACCAGGGCATTTCATGGCTAGCTGCCCCCTTAATACGCACCAGACACCCAGGAATTACAATTACCCCTCTGGGGCATATCGTCCGGCCCGGACCCTCTGTGTTAACCAAGAGGCCCCTATGGAGGAATATTTGGGGCCGCTTCACGAGGCGGACCCTGTATATGCTGCCTCAGATAACCGCCAGCACCATCGGCAGAAGGTATGGCTCGAGGGGCGATCTACCGAGGGATTGAGAGACACAGGGGCTACTATCACGCTGGTACAGAGTCATTTGGTGCCGGAGCACAAGCGATCTGGACAGACTGTGGCCGTTAGAGTGGCGGGGGGGGATGTGTACAAAATTCCAACAGCTAAAGTGCATCTTGATTGGGGAGCGGGAAAGGGGGCTGTGAACGTGGGCATAATGGATAATTTACCTGCCGAAGTACTACTGGGCAATGATTTGGGCCCCATGACTTCTGCCTATGCTCCAGTATGCAACAACGAGGCGGACCCAGTGACTACACGGGCCCAAGCCCGGACGGAGCGAGAACTCTCACCAGTGCGGGAGACACAGGTAAGACCTACCCCGACATTGCCTGACATGTTAGGCCCCATACCCTGGGACACCCCAGATGCTTTCGAGACAGAGTCTAAGACTGACCCGACCTTACAAAAGTACCGGGAACGAGCAGAGACCGGAGGGGGCGGGGCAGATAATGAAACATTCTTATGGGAAAAAGGGAAACTATACCGCTGGACAGAGAAAAGGGGACAGCGTAGGCGACAGCTGGTAGTGCCCCACAAATACCGTCAAGAAATCCTCAAGATAGGCCATGACATCCCCTTAGCAGGCCACCTAGCTGTAACCCGTACCCTACACCGCATTACTCACACGTTCTTTTGGCCAGGGGTACACGCCGACGTTAGAACTTACTGTAACACCTGCGATGTGTGTCAACGAGTAGGAAGGCGAGGCGATCACCCTAAAGCCCATCTAGTAAATATGCCCATTGTAGAGGAACCCTTCAGCCGGGTTGCTATTGACCTAGTGGGACCACTGGCTACCCCTAGTCCCTCCGGTAAGCGCTACATTCTTACCGTAGTGGACTACGCTACCAGGTACCCAGAGGCTGTCGCCCTATCCAACATACAAGCGGATACGGTAGCGAATGCACTAGTACAGGTGTTCTCCCGGGTAGGATTTCCAAAAGAAATCCTATCCGACCAAGGCACCCAATTTACGGCTGAATTGACCCAACAACTCTGGCAGGTTTGCAAAATTAAGTCCCTCCTGAGCTCCCCATACCACCCCCAGACGAACGGGCTGTGTGAGAGGTTCAATGGGACCCTCAAGCAAATGCTCAAGACGTTCACTCAGGAATACCGAGACTGGGAACGCTTCCTGCCGCACCTCCTTTTTGCTTATCGGGAGGTGCCCCAGGAAACGACAGGGTTCTCTCCCTTCGAGTTGCTCTACGGAAGAAAGGTACGGGGACCCCTAAACCTGATCCGGGAGCACTGGGAGGGAGAGATGGAGACTGACGGTGTCCCCATTGTGCCATACGTGCTGGAACTCAGGGACCGAATGGAGCAATTAGCCAAATCCGTGCGGGCTAATCTCCAGTCGGCCCAGAGAAGACAGAAAGTATGGTACGATCGGGGGGCCCGAAAGAGAATCTTTACCATAGGACAAAAGGTGTTAGTACTTAAGCCGGTGAAGACAGACAAATTGCAGGCGTCCTGGCAGGGCCCCTACCAGATCGTAGAGAAAAGGGGAGACACCACTTATGTGATAGCTAGCTGCCACGACAACAATCTTAGAAAGACATTCCATGTAAACATGCTCAAGGAATATTTTGAGCGACCAGAGAACGTGACGGCCGTATGTTGTTCCCCTCAGGAAGGCCCCGACAGTCTACCCATTCCAGACCTATTAGAAAAGAGTCTCCCCACAGGTATAGTGGCTCAGGTTCAGATAGGAGACCGACTTAGCCCCACTGAAAGGGAGCAGCTCAACCAACTCCTACAGTCCAAACACCTCACCTTCTCCCCGAAGCCAGGGTACACTACTTTAACCACCCACCAGGTAGATACTCCGGGACAAGCTCCCTTGCGCCAGGCTCCGTACCGAATCCCCGAAGCAGTTAGGATAGGAATGAAGAAGGAGATCGATGAGATGCTCCAACTCGGGGTAATTGAGCCCTCCGATAGTCCCTGGGCCTCCCCAGTTGTCTTGGTGCCCAAGAAAGATGGGACCACCCGGTTCTGCGTAGACTATCGGAGGCTCAATGAAAAGACCGTGACGGACGCTTACCCTATGCCCAGGGTAGACGAGCTACTCGATCGTATAGCCAGGGGAAATTACCTGACCACTATTGACCTCTGCAAAGGTTACTGGCAGATTCCCCTGGCCCCGGAGGCTATCCCCAAGTCGGCATTCGTCACCCCATTCGGCTTATATCAGTTTAGGGTAATGCCGTTTGGGATGAAGAATGCCCCAGCTACATTCCAGCGCTTGGTGGATAGGCTCCTGGATGGCTTCCAGAGTTTTGCTTGCGCCTACCTGGACGACATAGCGATCCACAGTGAGTCATGGGAGGACCACTTAGCTCACATAGGAATGGTTCTGGATCAGATCCGGGCTGCTGGCCTGACTCTGAAGCCAGAAAAATGCCACTTTGGGATGGCCGAGGTACAGTACCTGGGTCACCGGGTGGGGTGTGGAAAGCAGCGACCAGAGCCGGCCAAGATAGAAGCTGTCGCCAATTGGCCCACCCCCATCACTAAGACTCAGGTCCTAGCCTTCCTGGGCACGGCAGGGTACTATAGACGGTTCGTACCAGACTACAGCACACTTGCCAAACCCCTGACTGACTTGACCAAGAAGAACTTACCTCGACAGGTCCTGTGGTCTCCCCACTGTGAAACGGCTTTCCAGGCTCTCAAAAATGCTCTAATTAACGCTCCTGTCTTGGCGGCTCCAGCCCTTAACAAACGTTTTATCGTCCACACAGATGCTTCCATGTTCGGGCTGGGAGCCGTCCTCAGCCAAGTAGGCGAAGATGGAGGGGAGCATCCAGTTGCCTACATCAGCCGGAAGCTCCTGCCCCGCGAAGTCAGCTATGCAGCGGTCGAAAAGGAGTGTTTGGCTTTGGTGTGGGCATTAAAGAAATTGACTCCCTATTTATATGGGCAGGAGTTCACTCTGGTCACCGACCATAACCCGTTGGTGTGGCTGAACCGGGTCTCTGGAGATAATGGCAGGCTATTACGTTGGAGTTTATCGTTGCAACCCTTCAATTTCACCATTACTTACAGACCTGGGAAACAGAATGGCAACGCCGACGGGTTGTCCAGACAAACCGACCTCAGCCCCGCATAACCAGCGGTCTGGACAGCCTTAGTCTGCCCCGAAAAGGGGTCAGACCGTGTCTGCCAGAGTGTTCCACAGAAAGGGAGCACTGTTACAGAAGCATTAGTTATTTTGTTGTGAAGAAACTTATTTCCCAGCAGCAATGCCTGAACCAGCCAAGCCAGCGCCTAAGAAGGGCTCCAAGAAAACTGTAACAAGTATCATTTCATAAAGGGTTAACTCTGTTCAGTTTTGAGAAAACTATTTTCTGAGGCAGGTTTCCTAGCATATTGTGTACTGTAATTAAGTTTGTGATAAGCATTCACTGCTAGGTGATAAGAAGGACTCAATTGTTTTCTTGTGTGTACTTGTTATCTGCGGTGGCCTGTCCAAGGGCTTTGTCTAAATGTGTGATGGGGGATTTTATGCTTCCCCCCCTGGGAGTGCCCTGTGTGCATGTAACCTAAATAAAAAGCAGGCTGGGCATCCCAGTCCTCAGTTCTTGGTTGTCCCTCAATCGCAGCGTTGACTCGTTTTTGTGGGCAGAAGGGTATCCTAGCTGTACTACAGCTAAGGGGGATTATTCTACATTTGCGAGACTCATATAGAATACTATGGAAAGCAGTTTCTCCCCTCTTCAGCAATAGGAATCCAGGCTACTAAGCGGTCCATCTCTCAGCGAGACTAAGGGTAACCGTAACAATCATCCTTCAAGACCTCATACAGGTCAATGAGGCTTGCAGAAGTCAAGCGATACTTTTCCCTGACCTCCTTTTCTGTCATTCCAAACAGGGTGACTCTAACCCTGTGTATCCTTGGAGCCCTTGCTCTTTCCCTCTGCTGATGCCGATGTCTTATAGACCCTGCTGGCTTATGACCAGCTGCAGCAACAGCAGCAGCAGAGGTAGCACCAGGAACAGGGACAGCAGCAGGAGGAGCAGGGACAGCAGCAGCAGGAGCAGGGACGGCTACAGCACCATGACAAGGGACCTCAGCAGCAACTATATCAGCAGCAGGTAAATCCTCCACAGCAGCAGCAGGTATATCCTCCACAGCAGCAGCAGGTATATCCTCCACAGCAGCAGCAGGTATATCCTCCACAACAGCAGCAGGTATATCCTCCACAACAGCAGCAGGTATATCCTCCACAACAGCAGCAGGTATATCCTCCACAGCAGCAGCAGGTATATCCTCCACAACAGCAGCAGGTATATCCTCCACAACAGCAGCAGGTATATCCTCCACAACAGCAGCAGGTATATCCTCCACAGCAGCAGCAGGTATATCCTCCACAACAGCAGCAGGTATATCCTCCACAACAGCAGCAGGTATATCCTCCACAACAGCAGCAGGTATATCCTCCACAATAGGGGCTTGTAGGGCTTCCAGCACCCCTTGTGCCCCACGATGCTGTGTCTCTAGATATTGTAGGTAAAGCAGGGGAAACATGGTGTTTTAAGGCTGCAGGTGAGAGGTTGTGCTGTTTGTGATTGGTTTGACACACTTGCATGGGCAGGAATAATAAATGCTTAGAAGAGGTTTAACTGTTTGAGATTTGCAGCCGATATGTATGTGATTGCGCATGTGTTTGTTAGGCCTTCAGGGAGTTACGTTGCTTTTTTAGTCAGTGCAAGGGTTACTGCGCCTGCAATCGGTGGCGAAATGAGAATGGAGTAGATTTTCTGAATTCTGTGTGCGTAAAGTCCTTACGCTGTATATTGGATACCAAATTGCGCGGCTGCTCTATGTTAGTCTATGGGTAAAAAAAAAATATGGCCGAAGGGTGAAATATACGCTCGTAACTTGTATGCTACGCTGTATATGTAATACCAAAATCCCGTAAAATCTGGCGGCGGAGGATTTTGCGGACGACGCTGCATATGTAATGGAGCCCCAGGCTTCCTGCACTGGAGAAGATTTTATTTCTCACATTCGAAAGTGCTGTTGTGTTTGAACATATTTATTTTTACCTAAAATACAGGATTAGAAAATATTCTTTGAAATGATAATTTATTCTAGTAAGATTTGTTATGCATCATCTGCCTATTTCAAATACATTTAAAGGACAACATGCAGACTTATATTGCAGTTTTTGTATTGCAGTACCTACCTCTAAAGAAAATATTTCCAGTCCACTCTAGCTGTAGTGTTATTGATAGAGTAGTTTAAAAATATTGCAACTTAAAGGGGCATGAAACAATTTTTTTTTCTGCCATAACTGAGATAGAACAAATAAAAAAAAAAGCTTTTAAATGTGTTTCATTCTCTTTGTGTTCTTTGTTCAAAGCTAGCTGATCACATCGGCCAATAGCATGAGGCATGTGTGTGAGAAACAAATTAAGTAATAGAATTAAAAGGAAAAGTTGTAGTAAATGGCATTCTCTTTCTAAATCATAAACGTTTTATTTTGATGTTTCTTTCCCTTTAAAATGTTGAATCAACATTTCAACATATTTAAATGATGTCAAGAAGTTGTCTAATTAAAATTTTACATTACAATGGACCAGGTAGATTAGGTTATTTTTCTATGTGAAATAGCTGGTTTTGATCATTGAAACTACTATCTGTTGTTCGTCTGAACATGCCCTTTCAAATGAGCTGAGCTTGTAGACCTACTTATCTTCGATCTCTCTATCTCATTCTCTTTCTTGTAAACCTCATTCCCTAAGGTTCATTTGGGTTAGATGCCAGAGGATCGGCAGGATGTCTTCCTTGCACCTCACAAGCAGAGGCAAAACAAATAGTGTAGATGGGGGAATTACATTACATCTGGCTTTACCCACAGCCACAACATATATATATGTAATTATTATTTTTAACAGAAGATGTATAGGAAGATACTTAGTTCCTCCCAAAAAAAGAAAGGTAATTCAGCACTTTTTTTTATATTTTTCAAGCACATTCAATTGTATTTATAATCAAATCTAAATCCAAGAAATCTCTGTGTGACACCACCATTAAAAGATACAAATTGAATCTATGTTGCACATGGCCATACAGCTAGAACTAGCTCCCATGTTAGGCCACATATTACACAAATATACATGAGTTATATACCACAGACATATAATTATAGCACATAAATTCATACAGAGTTGGTTTGCTATATATTGCTCAAATTAATAACAATTTGATACAAAGTCCCGAGTAAACTTTCGGTATAGCTTATTGCACGTATCCTCATTTTAGTTTGAAAAGTCAGCAATTGAGTGCAACATCCAGAATACACCTTCTGGTATATGACCGCGACTCTTGCCGCACTCTAGGTCAGACCAGACTGAAAGGTTAGTCATTAATGAAGAAATGCAAAATCAATGCCAACAAGCAATTGTGCTTCCGTGATCCTGTGTGAGAAGCGGCTTACATTCCCCTCCTGGGACTCCCTTACAAACGAGTAGCATCATTTTGTCCTCCTGCTTCTCTGACGTCACTGGGTTCACTTCGATAATACAGGTATAGTATTAATAAAACCTGTAACGTATCGCTATTTTATGGGGTGCTTTTTTCACGGAAAGAGCGGCCATCTCCTTACCCCGAGACTGTTCCTCCCCAGACAGTTTTAAAGCGATATTCAACAAACACAGCTGTGTATTTCAGATATGGAGCCAACTTAGGATCACAAACACTGTACCTATAACTCATGGATGTCAAGTGCAGCATAGATAATGCATTCAAATGTCCAGACTGCGTCTGTTTTGTAGAGCATAACAAGCAAAAGCCTTGGCATCTTTAGTTTAACAGTATACTGTATATAGGTAAGTTTATGGTCATGCATGTGCCGTGACCGCTATATAGCAGCAGCCCATGCTTTGTTAAGCTTTTCAAATCACTTGTGATAACTTGTCATAGTCCTCACCTTTGAAAACCCTTCAAAATACTTTTCATCTAAAGCACTTCACATGGGCACCTCACTAAATGGATTTTGGGCAACTGATGGATGAGCAATCGCATTATACGAACCCAAAGCCATTTCTGAGCTACCTGTACAATAAAGCAAGTGATTTGTAATCTAAGCTAATAATTGCTAATAACACTTTGATAGATTTAGGTTTAGCTTTGGTTATTTCCTCTGACAATAAGTCGTGATTCAATACCGTACTGAATGCGACTGAAACAATAAATTGATGGTGCCAGTCTGCAATAGTGATCTGTAGCCTTTTAAAGTTTCTGGTGTCAAAATACAGAAAAAGATGGGAAATGATAGTGGATAACAGAGTCACTTTAATGTAAGGACTTTAGGAAAACTTTAAGCTATTCTATTATAAAATAAAAAAGTTAATAACTATAAGAAGCTTGTTTCTGGCTTATAACAGGGAACTAATAATTGTACAGGCGCTGGCCCAGATTGCAAGTGGAGCGCTATTGATTGCACCATCTGGTATTGCAAGTGAATAATAAAATAGTTTTACCAGAGAATGTTAGCACATCCAACATTTATATATATACAGTATATACAGGGATGGAAAAATAACACTATGACTTACTAGTCAGGGGTTAAAAGCTACTACCCCAGAGGGGAACAGTTAATAGTCCAGTCAATGTTAAATATCGGAAAAAGTCATCCGGGACCACTGGATATTTCAATACATAACAGAAAACAATAGGTAGGCACTCTCTGGACTTTTAAAACCACACAATTTTATTGGTGCAATGTGACATTTCGGGAATATCATCATTTCCTGGTCTTAAGAAGAGGTGATATCCCCATAACATCATGTTGGATGGTGCTGTGTAGAAAATAGCCAGGTTAGAATCCATTCATCCAGAACAGAAGCACTGCACTCACCGGATTTTCGTTGAATAAAACGTCCTTTATAGATTTTTTATCTTTGTATCAATAAAGGACGTTTTATTCAATTAAATTATTTCAATAAAAGTCCAGAGAGTGCCTACCTATTTACTACATTTTTTGTTGCTGGAACCATGGTGGAAGAATCTGAAAGTGAGAGTCCACTCCTTTGCTAAATTATGTGTATATACATACATACTTTTATTTATATATATATATATATATATATATATACAGTGTATATATATATATATATATATATATATATATATATATATATATATAAATACACCGTTTTCATTGAATAAAACGTCCTTTATAGATTTTTTATCTTTGTATCAATAAAGGACGTTTTATTCAATGAAAATCCGGTGAGTGCAGTGCTTCTGTTCTGGATGAATGGATTCTAACCTGGCTACTTTCTAACCTATATATATATATATATATATATATATATATATATATATATATATATATATATATATATATATATATATATATATATCCTATATAATAAAAGGCCAAGTGTGTTTGTCCGAAGCTGTCATGCGCAGTAGAGACACCACGAGGACAAACACACCTGGCCTTTGAGTCCCTAGCTGATCTGCGGTAGCAGTGGGCGTGGTCGGGCGTGGTCGGGGACGTGGTCGGCATGAAGGGGCGTGGTCGGATGTGAAGGGGCGTGAAGGGACATGGCCGGCTTGAAGGGGGCGTGGCTGGGTGCGGTCGCGCGATAGAGGGAAGATAGAGAGGGAAGAGAGATAGAGAGGGGAGAGAGATAGAGAGGGGGAGAGAGAGGCGGGAGAGAGAGGGGGGAGAGAGAGGGGGGGGGGAAAGAGAGGAGAGAGGGGGAAGGGGAGAGAGAGGTGGGAGAGAGGGGAGAGAGAGGGGGAGAGAGGGGTGAGAGAGAGAGAGAGAGAGAGAGAGGGGAGAGAGAGAGAGGGGGAGAGAGACCGCAAAAGAGAGGGGGAGAGAGACAGCAAAAGAGAGGGGGGAGACAGCAAAAGAGAGGGGGGAGACAGCAAAAGAGAGAGGGGGAGAGAGACAGCAAAAGAGAGGGGGGAGAGAGACAGCAAAAGAGAGAGGGGGAGAGAGACAGCAAAAGAGAGAGAGGGAGAGAGACAGCAAAAGAGAGAGAGGGAGAGAGACAGCAAAAGAAAGTGGGGAGAGAGACAGCAAAAGAGAGGGGGGAGAGAGACAGCAAAAGAGAGAGGGGGAGAGAGACAGCAAAAGAGAGGGGGAGAGAGCGCAAAAGAGAGGGGGGAGAGAGCGCAAAAGAGAGGGGGGAAGAGAGAGTGCAAAAGAGGGGGGAGAGAGAGAGCGCAAAAGAGAGGGGGGGAAGAGCGCAAAAGAGAGAGGGGAAGAGCGCAAAAGAGAGGGGGGAGAGAGAGAGCAAAAGAGAGGGGGAGAGAGCGCAAAAGAGAGGGGTGGAGAGAGAGCGCAAAAGAGAGGGGAGAGAGAGAGCGCAAAAGAGAGGGGGGAGAGAGAGCGCAAAAGGGAGGGGGGAGAGAGAGCACAAAAGAGAGGGGGGGAGAGAGCGCAAGAGAGAGGGGGGTAGAGAGAGCGCAAAAGAGAGGGGGGAGAGAGAGCACAAAAGAGAGGGGAGAGAGAGCACAAAAGAGAGGGGGAGAGAGAGAGAGCGCAAAAGAGAGGGGGGAGAGAGAGTGCAAAAGAGACGCATATAAATACATACACATTTGAGACCTTATTTTTTATTCAAACATAAAATGAGAATGAGCATAGACCTTATTTAGATGGCTTCAGATGACAGATAAGATACTGAAAATACAATCAGTTGATTGATATCCAGGCATAATATGACAAAGTTTATTCATAGTGCAATCAGTTAATTTCATGTCCTTATCAATTTGATTGTAAACTCAATAGGGAAGCCCATGGAATAAATATTTGCACAGTACACTACACTGTTTTTATAACAGTCCCATTAGGAATACAAAGTCCTGGGGGGTTTTTAACGCTAAAAGCTCTGTGCATTCCGCTAACAATAACAATACAATTTAATGACCATTTCAGCAGCATTATTGACATACGTTTTTGTGTATATAATTTGCAAATCACTCAGCAAATGACCTTATAATGGTTCTAATTTTGGCAGGTTAAATATTTTTTTTAAATAAAATTTTTTTTCAAAGACTTGAAACTTTATTTCCAAAGTTTTTGAAATTGCTTCTTTTCAAATGGTTTAATATTCAATATTGGATGCTGCTTTCATGGGGCAAATGAAAGAAGCTATAAAATTTATAGAAGATTAAAAAATTCCTTTATCCACAGCTTGCAGTTGTTGATATGGAAGACCTCAGAATTGGGAATAAACAAGCGTAAAAATGTACAAACAGCATTTTTCCAGATGATAAACAGAAAGTTAATGTCTAAAATGTTTCAAATAATTAAGCTTGTTCAGCTCATTTTAACAATGCTAATTTGTTTTAATAAAAAAAGTATAATGGTATATGTATTAGTCTGTATATATATATATAAAAATCATTAAAATTATGGGGTATATATATCGATCGAGTCTAGCCTGCCATATCATAACAGTAGTAAAATAGTGGCGGGTGATAAGAAATAAGTGCACAGTCAAACTAAACAGTAACTTGGTTGGGGACAAGAATGAATAAGGAGGATGTAAGTGGGGGTAAATGAGGTGGTAAGTTTTTATATAGGTAAGTAATGGTAGCATTGGAGGTAAATTCTGGTATGGTTTGGTAATACCAAAGTTGATGCATGGTATTATAGATTATAGGATTTGATAACCTTAAAGGGACACTGAACCCAAATTTTTTCTTTTGTAATTCAGAAAGAGCGTGCAATTTTAAGCAACTTTCTAATTTACTCCTATTATCAATTTTTCTTCGTTCTCTTGCAATCATTATTTGAAAAAGAAGGCATCTAAGCTTTTTTTTTGGTTTTAGTACTCTGGACAGCACTTTTTTATTGGTGGATGAATTTATCCACCAATCAGCAAGGACAACCCAGGTTGTTCACCAAAAATAGGCCGCCATCTAAACTTACATTCTTGCATTTCAAATAAAGATACCAAGAGAATGAAGAAAATTTGATAATAGGAGTAAATTAGAAAGTTGCTTAAAATTTCATGCTCAATCTGAATCACGAAAGAAAAATTTTGGGTACAGTGTCCCTTTAAGGACTGTATATTGGAAGGTGAGGGGTTGGTAATTTAAAAGTCGGTTAGGAGTTATATAGCTGGGGATATGATGTGGTGGAGGAGAAGTTTACTAGTTGTATAGTAGGTAAGTGTGGTAAAATTGGTGGTAATTGTTGGTAGAAAATTGTCAGGTAAGGGTTTGGTAATACCAGAGTTGTTGCATGGTGGGAGTTAAGTTAGTAATGTAAGAGTTGAGGGGTAATATAATGGGAGATAGTTTGGTAGTATAAGAGTTAATCTATGGTATAAAGGAAATTAAGTGTTTTTAATATGAGTTAAATCATAGTTGAAGTATTTAAGGCCATGGGGCATATTTATGATTGTACAAGCGGAAATGATCCGATATTGCGGATCATGTTCGCTGCACATCGATAAATGCCGTCAGCATACGCTCTCTGCATTTATCATTGCATCAGCAGTTCTTGTGAACTTCTGGTGCAATGCCGCCCCCTGCAGATTCGAGGCCAATCAGCCCCTAGCAAGGAGTGTCAGTCAACCGATCGTATTCGATCAGGTCGATTTGTGTCCGCCGCCTCAGAGCAGGCGGACAGGTTATAGAGCAGCCGTCTTTAGACCGCTGCTTCATAACTTCTGTTCAAGGCTCGCCGGAAACACGGGGCATGAAGCTCCATACGGACCTTGATAAACATCCCCCATGTCCCTTGTTAAGGTGTATATATATATTTATACTTCTCATGTTTCTCACATAACAACCCTGCACATTTCACCTTTTAAAGGGCAAGTATTAATGTTTTACATTTTGATTTAGATTGTATTTTTACTTATGTTTAGATTTATGTAGTTATTCTAGAGTTTAGACATTCTGCAAGGGTATGTATCCTACACATGAATATATAACAACAGTAGGGTCACAACCAATATACTTATAAAGGGCAAATCAAAGGTGGTCCTAAACCAAAAACATGGCAGCACAAAAAGTTACAACAAGTGGTCTCATGTACCCAACTATTCTTACTTAATTTTAGCTTGAAATACCTCTTCTCCTTCCGTCACCTCTCTACCTTTCATGAGTATATCACTGGGCACATAAAACACACGCCACCATATCTTTTATACTCAGGGCAGCTGGCATATTTGTAATTTTGTGGATACATAGATAGATAGATGATAGATAGATTATAGATAGATAGATAGATAGATAGATAGATAGATGATAGATAGATAGATAGATAGATAGATAGATAGATAGACCGATGATAGATAGATAATAGATAGATAGATAGATAGATAGATAGATAGATAGATAGATAGATAGATAGATAGATAGATAGACAGACAGATAGATACACAGATGATAGATAGATAGATGATATATAGATAGATGGATAGATAGATAGATAGATAGATAGATAGATAGATAGATAGATAGATGGATAGATAGATAGATAGATAGATAGATAGATAGATAGATAGATAGATAGATAGACCAATGATAGATAGATAGATAGATGATAGATAGATGGATAGATAGATAAATAGATAGATAGATGATAGATAAATATATAGATAGAACAATGATAGATAGATGATAGATAGATAGATAGATAGATAGATAGATAGATAGATAGATAGATAGATAGATAGATAGATAGATAGATAGATAGATAGATAGATGATAGATAAATAGATAGACTGATGATAGATAGATGATAGATAGATAGATAGATAGATAGATAGATAGATAGATAGATAGATAGATAGATGATAGATAGATAAATAGATAGACCGATGATAGATAGATAGATGATAGATAGATAGATAGATAGATAGATAGATAGATAGATAGATAGATAGATAGACAGATGATATATTGCAGAGGTATGATAATGCTTAAATAGCTGCATTATTCCGTCTCAGCTCACTCACATACCAGCACAGAATGGGTTAACATATCTGCCATGTTTAAAAAATAAGGTCCCTTGATCACAAATTAACGTCAATGCAAACATTGCAGTCAAAATGAAATGAAAAACGAATGCTAGAGAGTCTCTGAGGTACAAAGCAACTGTACAGCAAAGGAACAGCGCTCACGACGAGGCCTCAAACACTGCCAAAGAGAAAAACTAAAGTCGTGATCCCTAGGAATGCTCCTGTCGGCTGGCTCCTAGAGATAAGAAAATGATATTTCACAGTTTGACACTAATCATATTTGGGCTGGATAAGTCAGGCCAGCGTCTTTGGTGCTTTTTTCCTGCATACTTACATATTCAGAGTTCAAAGTACTGAAGGAATTCATTAGTTTGATGTAAAATCCTCTTAACTCAGAAACACAAAAAGACCTGATAAGAAGCGTCATTTTCTTAATATTTCTGCTCGTTTGTGGCATTCACTTCTAAAGTAGATGAAAATAAAAAGGAAATATTTGCAGCCAACTCTCTCTTGCAAATCTGTCTTTCTATTGTCTAATAAAGAGTGTTTTTTTAATACAAAAGAAGAGTGTAAGGAAATATTCTGATATTATTTATGTAATGCATTCCCACAGCACCGGCCCAGCATGTTCACTTATTTCATCTTCAAAAACATGTAAAATTATATTTGCTGACAGTCATACACTGCAACTCAGCCACTTAATCACAAACGGATCAAGCAATGATTCAATTCATGCGCAGATATTGTATTTCGGTGACAATTTTCTTTAGAACAAAAGGCATCAGCTCATTGAGATCATATGTAAAGGTATTTTCATTTTTTGCTGGTTACTCCACCCACAGGCCTTTGTCAAAACAATATCAATTCTTTTCACTAGAGCAAAGGAGAAGAAGCGTATTCAAATTCGAAACAAAATAATCTGTAATATATTTACTGACATCAGATATGTTTGAAGCACATATTTCAAATATTTCCAAACACAAAGAGATCTATGAGAAGAAAAAGTATAGAGAGGTAAATGATCAAAAAAGCATTTTTAAGTGTAAAAGTTTAAAGGGCCATGAAAAACAATTTTTTTCTTTCATGATACAGATAGAGTTTGTCATTTTAAGCACTACTAATTAGCAAGCACTACCCAGGTGCTGAATCAAAAATGGGCCGGCTCCTACACTTACATTCCTGGGGCGTGATCCGATATACGGCACAGGTTTCAGCGCAAGCGAGGGAACCAGCGCCACCCATAATTTCACCTTGCACATCGGGGTATTACATATACCCCGCCGGCAGTTCCTAAAGTGCCGTAAGTCTGATAAACTAGCGATATCCAGAAATAAGCGTAAATACAAATTTCTGGAGTCGCTAGTGACTTACGGCACTTTAGAAACTGCCGGCGCCTAAGAAAAGTAAAGGAAATATCAAATTTCCCATAAAAGTCGAACCTGCCTCCCAAAAATAGCCCGACACGTAAAACCCCTATATCCGCATTCCCCCCTCTCACTACTACTAATAGATATATTAACCCCTAGACCGACTACCCCCCCCAACACAACAAGCCTGATTATTAACCCCTAAACTGCCATAGCCCACACCGCAATAAACCTATTCTAGTATTAACCCCTAAACTGCCATAGCCCACACCGCAATAAACCTATTCTAGTATTAACCCCTAAACCGCGATACCCCACATACCCTATTAAATGTATTAACCCCTAATCTGTCACCGCCAACGTCGCCACCACTATAATAAAGTTATTACCCCCTAAACCTAAATTTAACCCTAACCCTAACACCCCCCTAACTAAAATATTATTTATATAAATCTAAATAATATTACTATTACTAACTTAATTATTCCTATTTAAAACTAAATACTTACCTATAAAATATACCCTAAGATAGCTACAATATAATTAATAATTACATTGTAGCTATTTTAGGATTTATTTTTATTTTACAGGCAAGTTTGTATTTATTTTATCTAGGTACAATAGCTATTAAATTGTTAATAACTATTTAAAGGGACAGTAAACCTTAAAAATAATGTTATATAATTCTGCACATAGTGCAGAATTATATAACATTATATTAGCCAAACATTTATAAAACATAATTTCCCCTATTAATTTTTAAAAAAACACGCTGTTTCACAGACCCGCTCTCTGCTGAGCGGGTCTCTTATATTTACTCAGTGCATCGGGCCAGCTGTATAGTCACAGCCCGTCCTGACCGCGCCATAAGACTAAGTGCAGCTCGCTCCTGGGACAGGAGCGAGCTGCACTTAGTCTTATGGCGCGGTCGGGCCGGGCTGTGACTATACAGCTGGCCCGATGCGCTGAGTTAATATAACAGACCCGCTCAGCAGAGAGCGGGTCTGTGAAACAGCGTGTTTTTTTAAAAATGAATAGGGGAAATTATGTTTTATAAATGTTTGGCTAATATAATGTTATATAATTCTGCACTATGTGCAGAATTATATAACATTATTTTTAAAGTTTACTGACACTTTAATAGCTACCTAGTTAAAATAATTAAAAATTTACCTGTAAAATAAACCCTAACCTAAGTTACAATTAAAGCTAAAGTGAGATAGAAGAAGGCGCCAACATAGTGCACAAATCAATAGGATCAGACACGCTAATTTGCTAGTTGAAATATACTCACAAGATGTCAGACACTTGAGAAGTGTCACAATGGCCTCCTGGACCCTCAGAGTCGTCCAGCTAACTCCCACTCCAGTGTGGTAAGATGGTTAGTCGAATCCGTCTTTTATTTCAGGCAAGCTGTGTCGGCTTGGATGGTTCTCCGTACTGAAAACAGCTGACAGGGCTGCAGTGGGCTCCGAATGCAGGTTGTGGGATATATGTTCCCAAGATAGAGTCAATGCCAGGATATACGTGTACCGGGCACTTGTACCAAATGGTAAAAAGTAATAAATAGATAGTTAAAAGTACCAAAAGGTAAAGAGCAATAACTGCAAATGATAAAGAAAGTTCGAGGCAAAAAGTCTCTAGTAGTATAAAAAAGACTTTATTGAGCACAACGTTTCTCGGTCTGTACGTGACCGTTTCCTCAGGTGCAAAAAGTGTATATTAAAACCACAAAAACCACAAACTTATAAATCCCTAAACCGGCGTCTACAAGATCACACCGCGCTTGTTTGTAGGTGTGTCAGTAATCTGATAGTTCAATAGTTATCTAGAACACCAATCGGGTGTTGAGTGCTGAACACACCCCTTAGACTAATTTGGACATAGTGTTATTGTAACTTGTAGAAGATTTTAGGATAAAGTATCCATATATAATTACAACTGTTGTAAATAGATGATGTAACATAATGTATACTTATAAAATGAGTGATGTTACCAGATATAAACTACCAGATTAGACCAATTTACTCTTAGTAGCGTGTTGACAGCTACTCGCAAGAGAACGTGTGTTGTATATTATCCCTCCAAACGGATGTTAGTAAGTCCACTGTTCAATAAAAACACATAATAACATAAAACCATCATGTACAATTAACAATCATATAAAATATATATATATAAAAAATGTATATACACACACGTAATAACATGTTATTTCATCTTTAAAATACAAAAATTGAGATACAAAAATTAGTAGAATGTGTACACTACTAGCATTAAGGAGATAATAAATGTATATATGTATATGTACATACAAATAGCCTTATTAAGGTGTTGGAATAGTGGGTGCGTTGCCTCCACTACTCAATATTGTATAATTCGATATTAGATGTACATATACCTAATGTATAGGGATAAGCTGACCCAAAAGAGGATTCCATAAATCCCCCCTGCGGTGTCTAAATAAATATCTCAAGACTATAGACTATATATAAATATAACTATAAGCTGGTCCTGTCAAGTATGTTACTAATGTGATCCCACGAGTGTGTAGCTATTATGTCTATTGGCTACTGATGAGAGAAAGTGATGCAGGATAATGTGTATAAAATACTAATGATGTATTTGTAAATATTCTAATTGTGAATAATATGAAAAAATAGATGTATATAAAAAAATTGGTATTCTGTGCTGTAATTATAAAAGCACAACAACAACCACCAAAAATAATATATTAAAATATTAAATTTTTTTTGTTATAATATAAAAAAAATAAAATCTATAGTGACACTAAGATCATATATTAAAGACACGCCAGATCTAATATATAAGCTATCTAACATTAAAAAAGCAGGGAGAGACCTCATTTGGTTAACTTGTGATGTCTCTGCTTTGTACTCTAACATTGCCCACGATCTGGGAATAAAAGCTATTGAACACTATCTTAAAAAAGACATCTACATGCCAGTCAGGCAGAGAGAATTTCTACTAAAGTGCATTTCTTTTGTATTGGAAAACAATTATTTTGTCTATCAGGAAAAATTTTATCTGCAGATCAAGGGAACGGCCATGGAGACTAGGTTCGCCCCAAGTTTTGCTAATCTCTTTATGGGATTTTTTGAAGAACAATACATCTATTCTTCTATATATGGGGCGAACCTAGTCTTCTATGGCCGTTTTATTGACGATCTCCTATTTATATGGGAAGGCAATGCCCTAGAAGCCCAGGAGTTTATAGATGGTTTAAATAAGAACACACTGGGCCTTTAGTTCACTTCCAAAATTGATACTATGAGTATAGATTTTTTGGATCTGATACTGACATGGGACACTCTAGGGAATATTTCCACTAAAACTTTCTTTAAGTCAGTGGATTCTAACAGTTATTTGAACTATAAGAGCAACCATAATCTACCTTGGAAGAAAAATATTCCTTTTAATCAATTCTGTAGGATTCGCAGGAATTGTACCGATTTAGAAACTTTTGATCAACAGGCCACTATACTAAAAAATAGGTTCATCGAGAAACATTACCCTAAAGATCTGATTGAAAAAAGCTATATGAGAGCAAGAAATAAATGTAGAGATGAATTTTTTACTAATAACAAGGAGGAGGCTTCAGATAAAATTAATGTATTGGGTAAAGAGAAAGTCAGATTTATAACACAATATAATAATAATCACATTAAGATTAAGAAAATTCTAGGCAAATATTGGCACATTTTGTCAGGAGACCCTCTCTTGAGGAACAGTATAGGGAGATCGCCAGTTTGTACTTTTAGAAGGGCCCCAACACTAAAAAATGTATTGGCTCCCAGTAAAGTTGTAATGAAGAACAGTCATCTGATTGGCAAAAAAACTATTAGAATAGGCAATGGACCTCTAGGGAAACCAGGTTTTTTAAGTGCAATAGAGCCAATTGTGGTCTCTGTGAGCACACTAACAGTAAGAGAATTGAATTTATATCACATGTTACAAAAGAATTTTTTTATATTAAAACACACTTTACGTGTGATTCAGCATTTATAGTTTATCTGCTAGAGTGTAGTTGTGGGGTTCAATATGTGGGGAGAACCTCAAGACCCCTCAAAAAAAGATGGGGTGAACACATGAGAAATATCAGTAAGAATATTGCTAACCATAGTGTACCTAGACATGCCAATCATTGCCATATAGGAGCACAAAATTCATTTTGCATTTTCCCATTAGAACAGGTTATCCCCAAATGGGGTAGGAACAGATATTGGTGTTCTAGATTACTATTGAACTATCAGATTACTGACACACCTACACACAAGCGCGGTGTGATCTTGTAGACGCCGGTTTAGGGATTTATAAGTTTGTGGTTTTTGTGGTTTTAATATACACTTTTTGCACCTGAGGAAACGGTCACGTACAGACCGAGAAACGTTGTGCTCAATAAAGTCTTTTTTATACTACTAGAGACTTTTTGCCTCGAACTTTCTTTATCATTTGCAGTTATTGCTCTTTACCTTTTGGTACTTTTAACTATCTATTTATTACTTTTTACCATTTGGTACAAGTGCCCGGTACACGTATATCCTGGCATTGACTCTATCTTGGGAACATATATCCCACAACCTGCATTCGGAGCCCACTGCAACCCTGTCAGCTGTTTTCAGTACGGAGAACCATCCAAGCCGACACAGCTTGCCTGAAATAAAAGACGGATTCGACTAACCATCTTACCACACTGGAGTGGGAGTTAGCTGGACGACTCTGAGGGTCCAGGAGGCCATTGTGACACTTCTCAAGTGTCTGACATCTTGTGAGTATATTTCAACTAGCAAATTAGCGTGTCTGATCCTATTGATTTGTGCACTATGTTGGTGCCTTCTTCTATCTCACTTTATCTATAGAATATCGTCTTGGGTCACCAACAGGATTTGGTCGAAGAAGCAGCTTGCCTTCCCATTAGCTGGATACGTACAGCAAAGATTTGAACTTTTAATGGACACTCCTGATACTAAGTATCTTTAGTTTTGTATTTTACGCAAATTGCCAGCATTATGTCTGCAGTATACTCTGGGATGAGTGTATAACGTCACCAATACCGGTTTGATTTTATGCAGTACACAGTATATCTAACTAACATTTTAAGTTTACACTTTATTATATGCCATTTTTATTATTGTATATCACGTATTGTTCACTATTTTAATTTAACCACTGGTGCACTGATTTTTAATTTTTATATTTTTGAGCTTACAATTACAGCTAACACTACACTATCATAAATTAATTAAATAAATTAACTTCAATTAGCTAAAATTAAATACAATTAAATAAAATAAACTATAGTACAACCCCCCCCCACTAAATTACAGAAAATAAAAAAGAAGTTTAAACTAATTACACCTAATCTAAGCCCCCTAATAAAATAAAAAAGCCCCCAAAATAATAAAATGCCCTACCCTATACTAAATTACAAATAGCCCTTAAAAAAAGAAATACAACCCCCCTCCAACATTAAAAGAGAAGAAGAGGTCCTCCATCCAGGCAGAAGTCTTCATCCAAGCGGCATCTTCTATCTTCTTCCATCCGACGAGGAGCGGCACCATCTTGAAGACATCTGACGCAGAGCATCCTTCCTGGCCGATGGACTAACGGCGAATGAAGGTTCCTTTAAATGACGTCATCTAAGATGGCGTCCCTTGAATTCCGATTGACTGATAGGATTCTATCAGCCAATCGGATTTAAGGTAGGAAAAATCCTATTGGCTGATACAATCAGCCAATCGGATTGACCTTGCATTTTATTGGCTGTTCCACTCAGCCAATAGAATGCAAGCTCAATCCTATTGGCTGATTGGATCAGCCAATCGGATTGAACTTCAATCCGATTGGATGATTGCATCAGCCAATCGGATTTTTCCTACCTTAATTCCGATTGGCTGATAGAATCCTATCAGCCAATCGGAATTCATGGGATGCCCTATTGGATGACGTCATTTAAAGGAACCTTCATTCGTCGTTAGTCTGTCGGCCAGGAAGGATGCTCTGCGTCGGATGTCTTCAAGATGGTGCCGCTCCTCGTCGGATGGAAGAAGATAGAAGATGCCGCTTGGATGAAGACTTCTGCCTGGATGGAGGACCTCTTCTGCCCGGATTGGATGAAGACTTCTGCCCGGCTGGGTGAAGACGGCTCAAGGTAGGGTGATCTTCAATGGGGTAGTGTTAGGTTTTTTAAAGGGGGATAGGGTGGGTTTTAGAGTAAGGTTGGGTATGGGTGGTGGGTTTTAATGTTGGGGGGGTTGTATTTCTTTTTTTACAGGTAAAAGAGCTGATTACTTTGGGGCAATGCCCCGCAAAAGGCCCTTTTAAGGGCTATTTATAATTTAGTATAGGGTAGGGCATTTTATTATTTTGGGGGGCTTTTTTATTTTATTAAGGGGCTTAGATTAGGTGTAATTAGTTTAAACTTCTTGTATTTTTTTATTTTCTGTAATTTAGAGGGGTTTTTTGTACTATAGTTTATTTTATTTAATTGTGTTTAATATTAGCTAATTGTAGTTAATTTATTTAATTAATTTAATGATAGTGTAGTGTTAGGTGTAATTGTAACTTAGGTTAGGGTTTATTTTACAGGTAAATTTGTAATTATTTTAACTAGGTAGCTATTAAATAGTTATTAACTATTTAATAGCTATTGTACCTTGTTAAAATAAATACAAACTTGCCTGTAATATAAAAATAAATCCTAAAATAGCTGCAATGTAATTACTAATTATATTGTAGCTATCTTAGGGTTTATTTTATAGGTAAGTATTTAGTTTTAAATAGGAATAATTTAGTTAATAATAGTAATATTATTTAGATTTATTTAAATAATATTTGTTAGGGGCGGTGTTAGGGTTAGGGTTAGACTTAGGTTTAGTGGGTAATAACTTTATTATAGTGGTGACGACGTTGGCGGCAGCAGATTAGGGGTTAATACATTTAATAGGCTATGTGGGCTATGGCGGTTTAGGGGTTAATACTAGAATAGGTTAATTGCGGTGTGGGCTATGGCGGTTTAGGGGTTAATAGAGTTTATTAGTTATTGCGGTATGGGATTGCGGTTGACAGGTAGTTAGACATTGCGCATGCTTTAGGTGTTAGTTTATTTTCGCAGGCATTTTAGGGAGTTACGGTGCTCCCATACTCAGCGCAAGGCCTGCTACGTCTGCTTTTTATGATGAGGTAAAAATGGAGTAAGTTTTCTCCATTTTCGCCACGTAAGGCCTTGCGCTGGATATTGGATACCGATTTACGACGCGATCCCATGTTAGCTTATGGGAGTAAAAATTGCGAGCGACGGGTGAAATATACGGGCGTAACTTGTATGCTACTAACACATATTTTAAATACAGTACTGTTGCCTTACTTTTTACCTGCTTTCGAAAACTCAGCAGGTATTAACTGTAAAACTGGCATTTTCCTCATATTTGAGTATTCCAGGATATTTAGGCACCATTGTGTTATGCTGTTGCCTGTGATGTATACTCTGAAATGGCGAAAGAAGCCATTTTAGACATTTTAATTGTACTTTATATATGAATATATGGTTTAGATTTATTAAATTAATTTTTATTTATTGCTATTGTACAGTCCATTGCATAAATGTATATATGCCTATGTATTTAATAAGTGATGTCTTGTAAGCTAATGAGAGCTGTGCAAAAATCACAGCTTCAAAGTTTAGAAATGGTGTTTAGCTATTTTTTATTATTCTATTTATTTCATAATCACTTATTCTTGTTTGAAGTTTACAGGAGTTTCTATCATTAATAGCTTTGTCATGCTTGTGATTTAACTCTTTTCCTTCCATTTTGTTTTATGGCAACAAGGGTGTTTTCCACAGATTTTTTTTTTTTTAAGAATCAGAAGTTTGATTAATAACAATTTACCACCAATTTGTGTCAGTATATAGAAATATTACAAGGTTCTTAAAATAGGTCTGTTTAATTAATAATATATATATATATATTAAACATGTTACAGTAGTGGATTTTTTAAAGAAAAAATATATATTTTTTAAAAATAAAAATTTTACCAATATGTTTTGTTCTTGCATACATAGTTAAATAAAAACAAATATTTGTTTTGCCATTATTGAGCAAAGACACACCTTGTTCAGTACAGTGAGGTTTGGAAATGTTGTCGATATCTGAAACCTCTTAACTGAATGAAAATTGATAAAATTCTATTATAGATGGCGATATTTCTTCTTCTAGAAACTAATTTCCTGCACTGTTTGTCCTGATTTCAGATAAAAATCTAGCTAAATAAAAAAATAATTGTTTTTTCTCAATGATTGAAAAAATACTTAAAATATTAAAAGGTAAAATAAAAATTATTGGGCACACATCCACAGTATACATATTATGCTAGAATACAACTGCCATCAGATTGTTTAATATTTATTAGAATGATTTTGGATTGCAAAAGATTGATTTTACACATGTATATGTTTTTTTTCTTACACACTGCAGAAATTGATTAATCCAAACACCACAATGTTTTAATATTTAAAAAACAAACAAAAAAAACAGTGCAACTACACAGAAGACAACAAAAAAAGTATAAAAAGTAACTTTTATTGGTAAAATGGCACAAATGTGGGGAGCCCCAGAATATCCTAATATCCACGATGAGTAGTGTGTTTTTTTAATATTTTTATCAAACTTTTCTTCAAACAATTTCGCACCATCTTCGTACGTGAGTGTCTTCTTTGACAAGATGTAATATTTGTACAAAGTGGTTAAACAATAATTTGTGTAAATTTGGTGCTGCATTTTATCAGTTAAAATCAATGGGAGTCGAATATTGTAAACCAATGTCAATATTCAGGAAAAACTAAAAAGAACTGTAGGGCAGAAATGTTTAGATAATTGCGATTGGATTTGAAGGACAATTTCATACACACCCATGGAACGCCCATGTTCAAGCTATTTTATGATAAAATTAAAAATACACTTTTCTGCTTTTTTTGCACATCCAGTGTACTTAAATTACGATGTATGTTGTGCATATTTAATATAATTTATTCCTGTGTAATTTGCATACAAATTTTACATGTTTGATAAAATGCCTTTTTGGTGAACAGTTTTGTTACATTTTGGTGGTAATAAACAATACAATCTAGTCTGCTAAATCTAGTCCCATTTAAATAATACGTTGCCTGCTTCTTTTTACTTCCAAAATGTAGAACCTTGCATTTTTCCGTATTAAATCTCATTTTCCATTTACCTGCCCATTCTTCTTATTTTTGCAGATCCCTTTGTGACACAAGTCCATCTTGCTCTGACCTAATGACCTTACACAATTGTGTATCATCTGCAAAAATATAGATGTTGCTATTTAATCCTTGCTCCAAGTGATTAATAAAAATATTAAAAATATAAGCCCAGTGCTGATCATTGGGGGACTCCACTGAATACCTTTGTCCAATCTGAGTATGATCTATTTACTACTACTACACTGTCTTTTATACGGCTATTTATCCATGAGCTAACATTTTCAGCTATTCCCAGTCCCTTAATTGTGTGCATTAATCTCTCATGTGGCACTGTATCAAACACCTTAGCAAAATATAAATATATCACATCAACTGATTCCCCTTTATCTATATGAATCTATTTAGATTAGTTTGACATGATCTATTTCTCATAAAACCATGCTGATTTGAACTCATCACCTTGTTTACACGAATATGCTCATCAATATATTGATGTCAGACTAACTGGTCTATAGCTTCCTGGAGCAGCCCTGCTTCCCTTTTTAAAAAGTGGCACCACACCAGCTTTACAACAGTCCTGGGGTACTATGCCTGAGGATAATGAGTCTCAAAAAAGTAGAGTAGAGGTTTAGCTGTAACAGTGTTACAGTTTTATTTACCTTAAAGGGATAGTCTAGTCAAAATTGAACTTTCATGATTTAGATAGATCATGCAATTTTAAGCAACTTTCTAATTTACTCCTGTTATCAATTTTTCTTCATTCTCTTGCTATCTTTATTTGAAAAAACAAGAATGGAAGCATAGGCCCATTTTTAGTTCAGCACCTAGGTAACCACCAATCAGCAAGTGCTACCAAGGTTCTGAACCAAAAATGGGCCAGCTCCTATGCTTACATTCAAATATTCAGCAAGATTACAAGTTTTGCGGTACGTCTATACAAATCACGGCGGTACGGCTATACCACTAGCAGCGGTACGGCTATACCACTAGCATTTTAGCCTTCACGCAACTCTCCATTCCGCACTCAAAAATGACTTTTGAGTGCAGGATTTTCATTGCGCCCTTATTACAGGTTGTGTGGTCAGGCTATTCAGCTAGCTTATACCGCCCTGATCCATTCCGCTATCTGAGACCAGTAGTTATGGATTTTGCAAAACAAAAATGTTTCACAAAACTCATAACTAAAATGTTACAAAGTACACTAACACCCATAAACTTCCTATTAATCCCTAAACCGCCACCCCCGCATTGCAAAAACTATATTAAACATATTAACCCATAATCCGCTGACCCCCCACATCGCCAATACTAAATAAATCTTTTAACCCTTAACCCCACACATCACTACTACTAAAATAAACCATTAACCACTAAACCACCCCCCCCCCCACATCACTACTACTAAAATAAACTCATTAAACCCTAAAACACTGGCCCTCCCACATCGCTACTACTATAATAAAACTATTAACTACTAAACTGCCGGCCCTCCACATCCCAACACACTAAATTAAACTATTAACCCTTAAACCTTAATATCTCCTATATTTTAAATTCAATTTACAATATAACAATCTGAAAATAAATAAAAACTTACCTGTGAAATAAAAAAACGTAAGATTAAACTATAAATAAACCTAACATAACTATTTTAAGAGAATAAAATAAACTAAAAATAAAAAAAATTAAATAACAAAATTAAAAAATCCTAACACTACAAAAAAATAAAACAAATCTAACATTACGGAAAAAAAAAAAAACACTAAAATTATGAAAAATAAAAAAACACTAAGATTACAAAAAATAATAAACAAAATTATCCAAAATAATAAAAATTAAACCTAATCTAATAGCCCTATAAAAACAAAAAAGCTACCCCAAAATAAAAACACCCCCTAAACTAACAAAAAACTACCAATAGCCATTAAAAGGGCCTTTTGCAGGGCATTCCTATTCCTATTGGCTGATTGGATCAGCCAATCGGATTGAACTTCAATCCGATTGGCTGATTACATCAGCCAATAGGATTTTTCCCACCTCTATCCCGATTGGCTGATAGGATTCTATCAGCTAATCGGAATTCAAGGGATGCCATCTTGGTTGATGTCATTTAAAGGAACCTTCAACCTTCGTTAGGACTTCGTTTGAAGAGGATGGCTCCGCGTCGGCTGGATTGAAGATGGACCCGCTCCGCTCCGGAAGGATGAAGATAGAAGATGCCGCCTGGATGAAGCCTTCTGCCGTCTGGAGGACCTCTTCTGCCCCAATCGGATGAAGACTTCGGACCCTCTGGAGGACCACTTGTGCCCGGCTGGGTGAAGACGGCTCAAGGTAGGGTGATCTTCAGGGGATTAGTGTTTTTAAGGGGGGATTGGGTGGGTTTTAGAGTAGAGGTGTGTGGGTGGTGGGTTGTAATGTTGGAGGGGTATTGTATTCTTTTTTTTACAGGTAAAAGAGCTGATTACTTTGGGGCAATACCCTGCAAAAGGCCCTTTTAAGGGCTATTTGTAATTTAGTATAGGGTAGGGATATTTTATTATTTTGGGTGGCTTTTTCTATTTTATTAGGGGGATTAGATTAGGTGTAATTAGTTTAAAATTCTTGTAATTCTTTTTTTTTCTCTGTAATTTAGTGGGGGGGGGGGGGGTTTCCTTAATTTAGTTTATTTCATTTAATTGTAATTAATTGTAGGTAGTTTAGGTAATTAGTTTAATGATAGTGTAGTGTTAGGTATAATTGTAACTTAGGTTAGGATTTATTTTACAGGTAAATTTGTACTTATTTTAGCTAGGTAGTTATTAAATAGTTAATAACTATTTAATAACTATTGTACCTAGTTAAAGGGACAGTCTAGGCCAAAATAAACTTTCATGATTCAGATAGAGCATGTAATTTTAAACAATTTTCCAATTTACTTTTATCACCAATTTTGCTTTGTTCTTTGGTATTCTTAGTTGAAAGCTTAACCTAGGAGGTTCATATGCTAATTTTTTAGACCTTGAAGGCCACCTCGTTTCAGAATGAATTTTAACAGTTTTTCACCACTAGAGGGTGTTAGTTCACGTATTTCATATAGATAACACTGTGCTTGTGCACGTGAAGTTATCTGGGAGCAGACACTGATTGGCTAAACTGCAAGTCTGTCGAAATAACTGAACTAAAGGGGCAGTTTGCAGATGCTTAGATACAAGATAATCACAGAGGTTAAAAGTATATTAATATAACTGTGTTGGTTATGCAAAACTGGGGAATGGGTAATAAAGGGATTATCTATCTTTTAAAACAATAAAAATGCTAGTGTAGACTGTCCCTTTAAAATAAATACAAAGTTGACTGTAAATATAAAAATAAATCCTAAGCTAGATACAATGTAACTATTAGTTATATTGTAGCTAGCTTAGGGTTTATTTTATCGGTAAGTATTTAGTTTTAAACAGGATTAATTTATTGAATTATGTTAAATTAATTTTGTTTAATTTAAATTATATTTAAAGGGCCACTGTAAGTAAATATTTTCTATGCCTGTTACTAACTAACTACCCCAAATACGCTTTTTATCAATAGCATTTCATTAACATATCTCTACCGTATATCAGAAATCTTGTCTGCAAATTTAATTGTTTTCCAAACCCACTCCGTGGGTATCCTTTGCTCTGTACCAATCCGCTTTCAATACCTAGGTTTCAAAATGGCGCTTTAAACACAAAGTTATTGGTTTAATTATTTTGAACACGCAGTGCTGAAAATATTGGGCAGGATAACGTGACATCATCGGCAAATAAAAGATATAACTTTTAGAACGTTATGAAACTTCGTTTTGGAGAAAATATAGGTCAGTAGGTTTTAATTAATGTTTATTAACTTTAATATGTTAGTTGTTTAGCTTAAAAATTATAACAGAAAGTAATCCTTTAAGTTAGGGGGGGTTAGGATTAGATTTAGGTTTAGGGGTTAATAACTTTATTATAGTAGCGGCGACGTTGGGGTCGGAAGATTAGGGGTTAATAATTGTAGGTAGGTGTCGGCAACGTTGTGGGGCAGATTAAGGGTTAATAAAATTTAACAAGTGTTTGCGAGGCGGGAGTACGGCGGTTTAGGGGTTAATACATTTATTAAAGTGGGATGTCTGGTAGGCAGATTAGGGGTTAATAATTGTAGGTAGGTGGCGGCGACATTGGGGACGGCAGATTAGGGGTTAATAAATATAATGTAGGTGTCGGCAATGTTAGGGGCAGCAGATTAGGGGTTCATATTATAATGAAGGTGGCGGCGATGTCCGGTCGGCAGATTAAGGGTTAAATAAAATTATTTTAGTGTTTGCGATGTGGGGGCCTCGGTTTAGGGGTTAATAGGTAGTTTATGGGTGTTAATGTACTTTTTAGCACTTTAGTTAAAAGCTTTATGTTCCGGCATTAGCCCATAAAACTCTTAACTACTGACTTTTAAATGCGGTAGGAGTCTGGACAGGAGAGGGTCTACTGCTCACTTCTTCCAAGACTCGTAATACCAGCGTTAAGCAAATCCCATTGAAAAAATAGGATACGCAATTGACGTAAGGAGATTTGCAGTAGCCTCGAGTTGCAGAAGAAAAGTGAGCAATACACCTGTACCTGCCTGACTCGTAATACCAGCGGGCATTAAAAAGCAGCGTTTGGACCTCTCAACGCTGCTTTTTAAGGCTAATGCTAAACTCATAATCTAGGCGTATGTGTTTTAACTTAACACCTATATATAACTATGAGAGTCCAGCGATTCATTTAAAGAAATTAGGTTTAAAAAAAAGAGCCGGTTTATACCCCCAGCAACAAATCACTGTGTTCAAACATATATATCCCTAGTTCAGGATAATAAAGAAAAATACAAGTTAAATTGAAACAGAATGTTAACAATAGTGATGTCGCAAATTGTTCACCGGCGAATAGTTCCCGGCGAACATAGCTTGTTCGTGTTCGCCGAGGCGGGCAAACATATGCGATGTTCGATCCGCCCCCTATTCGTCATCATTGAGTAAACTTTGACCCTGTATCTCACAGTCTGCAGACACATTCCAGCCAATCAGCAGCAGACCCTCCCTCCCAGACCCTCCCAGCTCCTGGACAGCAGCCATTTTAGATTCATTTGGAAGCTGCATTGTTAGTGAGAGGAGGGACAGTGTAGCTGCTCGTGATTTTATAGGGAAATTGATAGCTAGGCTAGTGTATTCAGTGTCCACTACAGTCCTGAAGGACTCATCTGATCTCTGCTTTAAGGACAGCACACCAAAAAGCCCTTTTTAGGTCTAGAACATCATATTTTTTTTCCCTGTGTAATCTAATTGCAGTTGCTTGCCTGCCAAGCCACTTGCCCAGTGCCACCACTCATATCTGGTGTAACAGTAGTGTAAATTTAAAAAAAAAAAACTTTTTTGACTGTGAAACATCAGTCTGCTAGTGTAATCTAATTGCAGTTGCCTGCCTGCCTGCCAGCGTGTGTGCCAGGCCCACTTGCCCAGTGCCACCACTCATATCTGGTGTAACAGTAGTGTAAATTTAAAAAAAAAAAAACTTTTTTGACTGTGAAACATCAGTCTGCTAGTGTAATCTAATTGCAGTTGCCTGCCTGCCAGCGTGTGTGCCAGGCCCACTTGCCCAGTGCCACCACTCATATCTGGTGTAACAGTAGTGTAAATTTAAAAAAAAAAACTTTTTGACTGTGAAACATCAGTCTGCTAGTGTAATCTAATTGCAGTTGCCTGCCTGCCAGCGTGTGTGCCAGGCCCACTTGCCCAGTGCCACCACTCATATCTAGTGTAACAGTAGTGTAAATTTAAAAAAAAAGCTTTTTTGACTGTGAAACATCAGTCTGCTAGTGTAATCTAATTGCAGTTGCCTGCCTGCCAGCGTGTGTGCCAGGCCCACTTGCCCAGTGCTACCACTCATATCTGGTGTAACAGTAGTGTAAATTAAAAAAAAAAACTTATTTGACTGTGAAACATCAGTCTGCTAGTGTAATCTAATTGCAGTTGCCTGCCTGCCAGCGTGTGTGCCAGGTCCACTTGAAATCAGTCTGCTAGAGTAATCTAATTGCAGTTGCCTGCCTGCCAGCGTGTGTGCCAGGGCCACTTATATCTGGTGTAACAGTAGTGTAAATTTAAAAAAAAAACTTTTTGACTGTGAAACATCAGTCTGCTAGTGTAATCTAATTGCAGTTGCCTGCCTGCCAGCATGTGTGCCAGGCTCACAGCATATACTGTGCCCACTTGCCCAGTGCCACCACTCATATCTGGTGTAACAGTAGTGAAATTTTTTTAAAAAAACTTTTTTGACTGTGAAACATCAGTCTGCTAGTGTAATCTAATTGCAGTTGCCTGCCAGCGTGTGTGCCAGGCCCACTTGCCCAGTGCCACCACTCATATCTGGTGTAACAGTAGTGTAAATTTAAAAAAAAAAAACTTTTTTGACTGTGAAACATCAGTCTGCTTGTGTAATCTAATTGCAGTTGCCTGCCTGCCTGCCAGTGTGTGTGCCAGGCTCACAGCATATACTGTGCCCACTTGCCCAGTGCCACCACTCATATCTGGTGTAACAGTAGTGTGGCAAACCTAGCCACTTCTGGACTATAACGTAAGAAAGGTTGTCTGTGACAGACCCTTCGGTCAGGACTGAAAGTGTTAACTTTATTTTCTAACCACAAGTGGCTGGCTCCAGCTACAATCTAATTAATGCTTAGCATTCTAGTGTTTGATCACCCCCAGAGAGAAACGCCTAAGTGATAAGGAGAGTCAAGAGTGTCCTGTGGTTGAAGTGTTTAAGTAATATAATCCTATTGTATCATGTCAAGGGCGCTTCTCCCTTTTATCTAATGTACAACATTCTTTCAACCCCCATCTGGGGGGGGGGGGGGGTCAAAAACCTGTATAAATCTGTATGCTGCCTTCAAATAAAGTGTTATTCTGTTTAAAACCTGAAAACTGGCTGGGTTGTGAACTGCTGATTCCCTATGCAGGACATTGTTCCCTGGTGTTAACCCTTGGTATCCGGTTGGTACCGTTACAATTGGTGGCAAGCGACGGAATGAACCTTATCGCCCAGAAGAGCAACTACACAAGCCAGTAACCTCAGGAAGAGGGGGATTACTACAATACTGACTAAGATGGAAGGAGTACCAGGGACCGAAGTGAATGGAGATGGATTATTCTAAGCTAAAGAGACAAACGTAAAAGGAACTGCTAGAAGCCAGGGGAAAGATAGGCAGCAGCAAACCCAAGGCTATATTAATTGCTGAGCTGATGGAGGGAGACAGAGCTCGCAGCGCTACGCCTCCAGCAGCCATGGAGGAGACCCTATACCAGAGGGAAATGAGGACCAGGCTGGAATTTTTACCCCAACCTGTACCACGGGATATGCTATCCGTGGTAATGGCAGATGTGCAGGAGTACGTGATGGCACACAGTCCGCGGAATGCATCCTCCCGAGCAGAATCCATTTTGGACGCACTCAGCAACCCAGTAGGACCCAAAATCCCATACCATGCATTTAAAATGTTTTGTGAGGAGAAGGATGAGATTGATGGGTATTTACAGGATTTTGAGAGACTGTGCGAGTTACATGATTTGGAGCAGTCCGTATGGGTGCCGGTGCTAGCAGGCAAGCTAGCCGGTAGGGCAGCGGAAGCGTATCGCGCTGTACCCAGGGAGGACAGCAAGGATTACGCTAAAGTGAAGAGAGCGATCTTGGAAAGATATGCCATTACCTCAGAGGCATACCGGCGCAAGTTTAGAGGCCTGCGCAAGCCAGAAAGAGATTCCCATGCAGAGTGGGCCCACAAGCTGGATCAAGCATCTCAGGGGTGGATACAGGCCAGCCAAGCTACCACCATGGAAGAATTGCGACAACTGATGCTGTTGGAGCAATTCTTTAACGGCTTGTCCCCAGAAGCCCAAGAATGGGTGAGAGATCGAAAACCCCTCACCTTAACCGAAGCAGCCAGATTAGCAGACCAGCATTTTGATGCCAGGAGGCACCATGGACTACAGCCTAACAACGGACGGGCTAATATACAATGCCACACCTGCAAGCAGTGGGGACATATGGCACGTGAGTGCACCCAAAATCGGAGCAGACAAGCTTGGAACCAGGTCAGACAGAACCTGGCCCCAAGGGCGGCTGCTCACCATTACCAAACGGAGCCAGCCGCTCATGAGGTGTTGAGCACCCAAGCCGAGGAACCCCTGGGAATTCTGCATGAGGTGATGTCGGTCCAGGGACTTCGGGATTCGGGAGCTACTTTAACCCTGATAGCTCCCCATTTGGTGCCGGATACAGCACCCACTGGCGGATCCGTGGCAGTACGAGGGGCAGGGGGAGCAGTATACCGATTGCCCACTGCTAGAGTGGAGTACAGACCCCCAGTCACCCCAGCAGCTGCCAGTTACCAACCCCCGGCGCACCGCTATACCACACGGCCTCCGGCCACGAACTACCCTCAGAGAGCCCGGTTCAATTCGCGGGGCTACTCACAACCTATTCGGTGCTTTGGATGTAAGCAACTAGGGCACAAAAGACCAGAGTGTCCCCTAAATGCAGCGAATCAAGCACAGTCCTGGAGAAGACCCGCTGGCGGAATCCCACATAATCCTCAGCCTGTGGCCCGCTACGTAGAGGCGCCAGAATGCTGGGGCAGCCTACATGAAGCAGACCCCGTGCAAGCTGCCCACCGGAATAACCGGCAACGGGTTAAAGTGAATGGGAAGGAGGTCAGTTGTCTACGGGATACTGGTGCTACCATGACCTTGCTTCAAGAGAACTTGGTGCCTGAGAAACAGCACACTGGAGACACTGTGGCTGTGAGGGTAGCAGGGGGCACTGTGTTCCGCCTACCTGTTGCCAGGGTACATTTGGATTGGGGAGTGGGCGCTAGACTTGTGAATGTGGGGGTCAAGAAGGACTTACCTGCTGATGTTCTCCTTGGAAATGACTTGGCCCCCCTTGTTTCTGCCTATGCTCCCATGGATCCCGCTAATGTTAACCCTGTGACTACCCAAGCCCAGTCCCTCCGGGAAGAGACGCTTCCATGTTTGGGGTGGGGGCAGTACTGAGCCAAGTTGGAGCAGATGGCGGAGAACACCCCGTAGCTTACTTGAGCCGAAAGTTGTTGCCCCGGACATCCCCAAGCCGATCCGTTGGGATCAGACTGTGTATGCCGGCTTGGTTCTGGGGGAGCATTGTGGCAAACCTAGCCACTTCTGGACTATAACGTAAGAAAGGTTGTCTGTGACAGACCCTTCGGTCAGGACTGAAAGTGTTAACTTTATTTTCTAACCACAAGTGGCTGGCTCCAGCTACAATCTAATTAATGCTTAGCATTCTAGTGTTTGATCACCCCCAGAGAGAAACGCCTAAGTGATAAGGAGAGTCAAGAGTGTCCTGTGGTTGAAGTGTTTAAGTAATATAATCCTATTGTATCATGTCAAGGGCGCTTCTCCCTTTTATCTAATGTACAACATTCTTTCAACCCCCATCTGGGGGGGGGGGGTCAAAAACCTGTATAAATCTGTATGCTGCCTTCAAATAAAGTGTTATTCTGTTTAAAACCTGAAAACTGGCTGGGTTGTGAACTGCTGATTCCCTATGCAGGACATTGTTCCCTGGTGTTAACCCTTGGTATCCGGTTGGTACCGTTACAAGTAGTGTAAATTAAAAAAAAATCAGTCTGCTTTTTTGTGTCAGGCTCACAGCGTATACTGTGCCCACTTGCCCAGTGCCACCACTCATATCTTGTTTAATAGTAGTGTAATTGTACATTTAAAAACAAAAAACATTTTGGACTGTGAAACATCAGTCTGCTTTTTTGTGTCAGGCTCACAGCTTATACTGTGCCCACTTGCCCAGTGCCACCACTTATATCTTGTTTAATAGTAGTGTAAGTGTACATTTAAAATAATAAAAACTTTTGGGACTGTGAAACATCAGTCTGCTTTTTTGTGTCAGGCTCACAGCGTATACTGTGCCCACTTGCCCAGTGCCACCACTCATATCTTGTTTAATAGTAGTGTAAGTGTACATTTAAAAACAAAAAAAACTTTTTAGAATGTGAAACATCAGTCTGCTTTTTTGTGTCAGGCTCACAGCTTATACTGGGCCCACTTGCCCAGTGCCACGACTCATATCTTGTTTAATAGTAGTGTAAGTGCACATTTCAAAAAATAAAAACTTTTTGGACTGTGAAACATCAGTCTGCTTTTTTGTGTCAGGCTCACAGTGTATACTGTGCCCACTTGCCCAGTGTCACCACTCATATCTTGGTTAATAGTAGTGTAAGTGTACATTTAAAAACAAAAAAAACTTTTTGGACTGTGAAACATCAGTCTGCTTTTTTGTGTCAGGCTCACAGCTTATACTGTGCCCACTTGCCCAGTGCCACCACTCATATCTTGTTTAATAGTAGTGTAAGTGTACATTTAAAAAAATAAAAACTTTTTGGACTGTGAAACATCAGTCTGCTTTTTTGTGTCAGGCTCACAGCGTATAGTGTGCCCACTTGCCCAGTGCCACCACTCATATCTTGCTTAATAGTAGTGTAAGTGTACATTTAAAAACAAAAAAAACTTTTTGGACTGTGAAACATCAGTCTGCTTTTTTGTGTCAGGCTCACAGCTTATACTGGGCCCACTTGCCCAGTGCCACCACTCATATCTTGTTTAATATCTGGTGTAACAGTAGTGTAAATTTAAAAAAAAAACTTTTTGACTGTGAAACATCAGTCTGCTAGTGTAATCTAATTGCAGTTGCCTGCCTGCCAGCATGTGTGCCAGGCTCACAGCATATACTGTGCCCACTTGCCCAGTGCCACCACTCATATCTGGTGTAACAGTAGTGAAAAAAATTTAAAAAAACTTTTTTGACTGTGAAACATCAGTCTGCTAGTGTAATCTAATTGCAGTTGCCTGCCAGCGTGTGTGCCAGGCCCACTTGCCCAGTGCCACCACTCATATCTGGTGTAACAGTAGTGTAAATTTAAAAAAAAAAACAATTTTTGACTGTGAAACATCAGTCTGCTTGTGTAATCTAATTGCAGTTGCCTGCCTGCCAGTGTGTGTGCCAGGCTCACAGCATATACTGTGCCCACTTGCCCAGTGCCACCACTCATATCTGGTGTAACAGTAGTGTAAATTAAAAAAAAATCAGTCTGCTTTTTTGTGTCAGGCTCACAGCGTATACTGTGCCCACTTGCCCAGTGCCACCACTCATATCTTGTTTAATAGTAGTGTAATTGTACATTTAAAAACAAAAAAAATTTTGGACTGTGAAACATCAGTCTGCTTTTTTGTGTCAGGCTCACAGCTTACACTGGGCCCACTTGCCCAGTGCCACCACTTATATCTTGTTTAATAGTAGTGTAAGTGTACATTTAAAATAATAAAAACTTTTGGGACTGTGAAACATCAGTCTGCTTTTTTGTGTCAGGCTCACAGCGTATACTGTGCCCACTTGCCCAGTGCCACCACTCATATCTTGTTTAATAGTAGTGTAAGTGTACATTTAAAAACAAAAAAAACTTTTTAGAATGTGAAACATCAGTCTGCTTTTTTGTGTCAGGCTCAAAGCTTATACTGGGCCCACTTGCCCAGTGCCACGACTCATATCTTGTTTAATAGTAGTGTAAGTGCACATTTCAAAAAATAAAAACTTTTTGGACTGTGAAACATCAGTCTGCTTTTTTGTGTCAGGCTCACAGTGTATACTGTGCCCACTTGCCCAGTGTCACCACTCATATCTTGGTTAATAGTAGTGTAAGTGTACATTTAAAAACAAAAAAAACTTTTTGGACTGTGAAACATCAGTCTGCTTTTTTGTGTCAGGCTCACAGCTTATACTGTGCCCACTTGCCCAGTGCCACCACTCATATCTTGTTTAATAGTAGTGTAAGTGTACATTTAAAAAAATAAAAACTTTTTGGACTGTGAAACATCAGTCTGCTTTTTTGTGTCAGGCTCACAGCGTATAGTGTGCCCACTTGCCCAGTGCCACCACTCATATCTTGCTTAATAGTAGTGTAAGTGTACATTTAAAAACAAAAAAAACTTTTTGGACTGTGAAACATCAGTCTGCTTTTCTGTGTCAGGCTCACAGCTTATACTGGGCCCACTTGCCCAGTGCCACCACTCATATCTTGTTTAATATCTGGTGTAACAGTAGTGTAAATTTAAAAAAAAAACTTTTTGACTGTGAAACATCAGTCTGCTAGTGTAATCTAATTGCAGTTGCCTGCCTGCCAGCATGTGTGCCAGGCTCACAGCATATACTGTGCCCACTTGCCCAGTGCCAGCACTCATATCTGGTGTAACAGTAGTGAAAAAAATTTTAAAAAACTTTTTTGACTGTGAAACATCAGTCTGCTAGTGTAATCTAATTGCAGTTGCCTGCCAGCGTGTGTGCCAGGCCCACTTGCCCAGTGCCACCACTCATATCTGGTGTAACAGTAGTGTAAATTTAAAAAAAAAACAATTTTTGACTGTGAAACATCAGTCTGCTTGTGTAATCTAATTGCAGTTGCCTGCCTGCCAGTGTATGTGTGCCAGGCTCACAGCATATACTGTGCCCACTTGCCCAGTGCCACCACTCATATCTGGTGTAACAGTAGTGTAAATTAAAAAAAAATCAGTCTGCTTTTTTGTGTCAGGCTCACAGCTTATACTGGGCCCACTTGCCCAGTGCCACGACTCATATCTTGTTTAATAGTAGTGTAAGTGCACATTTAAAAAAATAAAAACTTTTTGGACTGTGAAACATCAGTCTGCTTTTTTGTGTCAGGCTCACAGCGTATAGTGTGCCCACTTGCCCAGTGCCACCACTCATATCTTGCTTAATAGTAGTGTAAGTGTACATTTAAAAACAAAAAAAACTTTTTGGACTGTGAAACATCAGTCTGCTTTTTTGTGTCAGGCTCACAGCTTATACTGGGCCCACTTGCCCAGTGCCACCACTCATATCTTGTTTAATAGTAGTGTAAGTGTATATTTAAAAAAATAAAAACTTTTTGGACTGTGAAACATCAGTCTGCTTTTTTGTGTCAGGCTCACAGCGTATACTGTGCCCACTTGCCCAGTGCCACCACTCATATCTTGTTTAATAGTAGTGTAAGTGCACATTTAAAAACAAAAAAACTTTTTGGACTGTGAAACATCAGTCTGCTTTTTTGTGTCAGGCTCACAGCGTATACTGTGTCCACTTGCCCAGTGCCACCACTCATATCTTGTTTAATTGTAGTGTAAGTGTACATTTAAAAAACAAAAACTTTTTGGACTGTGAAACATCAGTCTGCTTTTTTGTGTCAGGCTCACAGCTTATACTGGGCCCACTTGCCCAGTGCCACCACTCATATCTTGTTTAATAGTAGTGTAAGTGTACATTTAAAAAAATAAAAACTTTTTGGACTGTGAAACATCAGTCTGCTTTTTTGTGTCAGGCTCACAGCGTATACTGTGCCCACTTGCCCAGTGCCACCACTCATATCTTGTTTAATAGTAGTGTAAGTGTACATTTAAAATCAAAAAAACTTTTTGGACTGTGAAACATCAGTCTGCTTTTTTGTGTCAGGCTCACAGCGTATACTGTGCCCACTTGCCCAGTGCCACCACTCATATCTTTTTTAATAGTAGTGTAAGTGTACATTTAAAAAACAAAAACTTTTTGGACTGTGAAACATCAGTCTGCTTTTTTGTGTCAGGCTCACAGCGTATACTGTGCCCACTTGCCCAGTGCCACCACTCATATCTTGTTTAATAGTAGTGTAAGTGTACATTTTAAAAAAAATGACAGGCAGAGGCAGGCCACCTTGCAGGTGCTGTCGTGGTCGTGGTGCTGTAATTCCCTTTGGCCCTAGAATAATGCCCAATGTTCAGAGGCCACGTCCCATGAACTCAAAAAGTTCTGAGGAGGACATAGTTGACTTTTTAACACAGGACACCCAATCTTCTATAGCTTCCGCTCCGAACCTTGATGCACCATCCTCCTCCAGCTTATCTTCGGGCACCTCTCAAGTTACCACTCGCCTGCCTGCCACCACCACCAACACTAGCACCACAGCCGCTTTACTTGATGTGCCAGAGGAGTTATTTACACATCAGTTGGAAGAAATGAGTGATGCGCAACCATCATTGACAGAGGATGTAGATAACAGTGATATGTCTCAGTCAGGCAGCATTACAGACATGGATATACGGTGTGATGATGATGTTGTACCCGCTGCTGCTTCCTTTGTTGATTTGTCAGATACAAGTGAAGCGGTTGATGATGACGATGCATCCGTGGATGTCACGTGGGTGCCCGCTAGAAGGGAAGAAGAAGAGGGGGAAAGTTCAGATGGGGAGACAGAGAGGAAGAGATGAGTTGGAAGCAGGGGGAGGTCGTCGCAAGGAGCTAGTGGCACAGTCAGACAGCATGCATCGGCACCCGGGGTCAGCCAGACAGCACGCCAATCAACGCATGCTGTTGCCACCACCAGAATGCCATCATCGCAGAGCTCAGCAGTGTGGCATTTTTTTGTGTGTCTGCCTCTGACAACAACAATGCCATTTGCAACCTGTGCCAAAAGAAACTGAGTCGTGGGAAGTCCAACACCCACCTAGGTACAACTGCTTTGTGAAGGTACATGAGCACACATTACAAACGCCTATGGGATCAACACATGAGTAGAAGCAGCACACAAACTCAAAGCCGCTATCCTCCTCCTGGTCCAGCATCTTCAGCCACATAAACCACTGCTGTCCTCCTTGCCCCCTTTCAACCATCCGCCACTCCGTCTCTCTTCCGGAGCAGTACCTGCTCATCTGCCCACAGTCAGGTGTCTGTCAAGGACATATTTGAGCGTAAGAAGCCAATGTCACAAAGTCACCCCCTTGCCCGGCGTCTGACCGCTGGCTTGTCTGAACTCTTAGCTCACCAGATTTTACCATACAAGCTGGTGGAGTCTGAGGTGCTCAAAAAATTTGTAGCTATTGGGACATCACAGTGGAAGGTACCCGGCCGAAATTTCTTTGCACAAAAGGCAATCCCCAACCTGTACTCGATTGTGCGAAAGGAAGTAATGGCATGTCTGGCACACAGTGTTGGGACAAGGGTCCATCTGACCACTGATAGCTGGTCTGCAAAGCATGGTCAGGGCAGGTATATCACCTACACTGCGCATTGGATAAACCTGCTGAAGGCTGCCAAGCATGGAATGCGTGGCTCTGCAGAGGAGTTGGTGACACCACCACGACTTGCAGGCAGGCCTGCTGCCACCTCCTCTACTCCTCCTACTCCATCCTCTTCCATAACCTCCTCGGCTGAGTCCTCTTCTGCTGCTGCGTCTTGCTTCATATCAACGGCACCCCCCCCCAGCTCCGCAGGTACTATTCCACATCCCGGATACGGCAGTGTCACGCCATCTTGGGGTTGACTTGCCTGAAAGCAGAGAGTCACACCGGACCAGCACTCCTGTCCACCCTGAACGCATAGGTGGATCAGTGGCTGACTCCGCACCAACTGGAGATCGGCAAAGTGGTTTCTGACAATGGAAGTAATTTGGTGGCGGCATTGAAATTGGGCAAGTTGACACATGTGTGTAATCTGATCATACAACGCTTTGTGCATAAGTACCCAGGCTTACAGGACGTTCTGAAGCAGGCCAGGAAGGGGTGTGGCCATTTGAGGCGTTCCTACACGGCCATGGCACACTTTTCAGATATCCAGCGGCGAAACAACATGCCAGTGAGGCGCTTGATTTGCGACAGCCCGTCACATTGGAATTCAACACTCCTAATGTTCGACCGCCTGCTCCAACAAGAAAAAGCTGTTAACGAGTATTTGTATGACCGGGGTGCTAGGACAGCCTCTGCGGAGCTGGAGATTTTTTTGCCACGTTACTGGACACTCATGCGCAATGCCTGTAGGCTCATGCGTCCTTTTGAGGATTTGACAAACCTAGTCAGTTGCACCGAAGGCACCATCAGCGACATCATACCATTTGTTTTCTTCCTGGAGCGTGCCGTGCTGGATCAGGCCGTAGATGAGCATGAAGAGGAAGAGGAAGAGTTTTGGTCACCATCACCACCAGAAACAGCCTTATCAGCATCGCTTGCTGGACCTGCGGAAATGCTGGAAGAGGATTGTGAGGAAGAGGAGTCAGAGGAGGAATGTGGCTTTGAGGAGGAGGAGGAAGACCAACCACAACAGCATCCCAGGGTGCTCGTTGTCACCTATCTGGTACCCGTGGTGTTGTACATGGCTGGGGGGAAGAAGATACCTTCAGTGAGATCACTGAGGAGGAGTAACGGGACATGAGTAGCTCGGCATCCAACCTTGTGCAAATGGGGTCTTTCATGCAGTCGTGCCTGTTGAGGGACCCTCGTATAAAAAAGCTGAAGGAGAATGACCTGTACTGGGTGTCCACGCTACTAGACCCCCGGTATAAGCATAAAGTGCCTGAAATGTTACCAAATTACCGCAAGTTGGAAAGGATGCAGCAGTTCCAAAATAAATTAAAAAGTATGCTTTACACAGCATATAAGGGTGATGTCAGCCCTTGACTACTGGGTGTGCAGGCCTGACCTGTGGCCTGAGCTATCCCAATTTGTGATAGAATTTCTGGCCTGCCCCGCTTCAAGTGTCTTGTCAGAAAGGACCTTCAGTGCAGCAGGAGGTATTGTCACTGAGAAGAGAAGACGCCTAGGTCAAAAAAGTCTAGATTACCTCACCTTTATTAATATGAATGAGGGATGGATCCCGAAGGGACTGACATTGGGCAATACATTCGAGTAAAAAAGGCCTGATGAGATGAGATGCCTTGGGCTAAAAATGGTCCACACGCTGCTGTATTTTATCTTCGAATGCCGGATGACTTGCGTGACTTATCCGCCACCAACTAGGGTTCAAGCCGCAATGTTTTCGGGCACTTTCTGCCTGGGAAATAAACATCAATTTTTCTAGCCGCTGCTACAGCAGTGGCTGCAACAATACCTAATTTTTCAGGCATGTATACATGCCAAATTTTTCTGTCCTCTGGTGCTGCACTGTGGCTTCAAAAACCAAACCAAAAAAATGCACGTAACAGGGATTAAACTGATAGGAATAGTACTACTTAACACACCACTCCTATCTGGTGGCACATTAGATTGCACGCGCAGTGCCCCAAAAGTAGGAGGACCGACCAAGCATCTTTTTCCATCTCCCGGTTCCTAAAATCCATGCCATATACATGTCCCATGGTGCCGCAACTGCCTCTGGGAACCTTACCATGGGTCCCAGACGGCACGTCTTGTAATTCTCTGTCTGGGAAATTATCTGTCTATCAAATCTATCTATTTATCTATCAAATCTATCTATCTATCTATCTATCTATCTATCTATCGTATCTATCAAATGTATATTGCATCTATTGATCTATCTATCTAATCTATGTATCTATCTATCTATCTATCTATCTATCAAATCTATCTATATCGTGGCCGGACTGTTTTGTGACAGCCACTTGTGTTTCGGCCAAATGTCCGTCAGCCAAATGTCCATCTGCCAAATGTCCGTTGGCTAAAAGTCCGGCCACGATTGCACGCGCAGTGCCCCAAATATAAAGTAGGAGGACCAACCAAGCATCTTTTTCCATCTCCTGGTTCCTAAAATCCATGCCATATACACGTCCCCTGATAGGGGGCGTAACAGGTATTAAACTGATCAGAATAGTACTACTTAACACACCACCCTTATCTGGTGGCACAGTAGATTGCACGCGCAGTGCCCCAAATTTGAAGTAGGAGGACCGACCAAGCATCTTTTTCCATCTCCCGGTTCCTAAAATCCATGCCATATACACATCCCCGGGCGCCGCAACTGCCTCTGGGAACCTTACCATGGGTCCCAGACCGCACGTCTTGTAATTCTCTGTCTGGGAAATTATATATCTATCAAATCTATTTAACTATCAAATCTATCTATCTATCTATCTATCGTATCTATCAAATGTATCTATTGCATCTATTGATCTATCTATCGAATCTATGTATCTATCTATCTATCAAATCTATCTATCTCGTGGCCGGACTGTTTTGTGACAGCCACTTGTGTTTTGGCCAAATGTCCGTCTGCCAAATGTCCGTCGGCTAAAAGTCCGGCCACGATTGCATGCGCAGTTCCCCAAATTTGAAGTAGGAGGACCGACCAAGCATCTTTTTCTATCTCCCGGTCCCTAAAATCCATACCATATACACGTCCCCTGATAGGGGACGTAACAGGGATTAAACTGATAAGAATAGTACTACTTAACACACCTTATAATAATGCAGAGAGAGGCAACGCAGAGAGAGGAGTCTGAAGAAGAGGAGTCAGAGGAGGAACGTGGCTTTGAGGAGGTGGAAGACCAAACACAGCAGGCATCCCAGGGGGCTTGTTGTCACCTTTCGGGGACACTTGGTGTTGTACGTGGCTGGGTGGAGGAAGAAAACTTCAATGACATCAGTGAGGACAAGGAACGGGACATGGCTAGCTTGGTATCCAACCTTGTGCAAATTGGGAGTTTGCGGTTGTGCAAATGGACTGTTTGCGGTTGTTTGCGGTGCGTTAAACGAGGAGTTTGGTCTGTCACTGTGAAGCGGGCATAACCCTTACACTACCTGATCAATACAACATCATACCTGATGTTTTAAAGCATGTTATTCCAAACAATTTAGGAATATTAGGTGATTTATGCCCTTTATGGAATAAAACCAGACTCTGCATCAACTATGTAATTTGACGTGGGAGTTTTGCCATGGATCCCCTCCGGCATGCCACAGTCCAGGTGTTAGTACCCTTGAAACAACTTTTCCATCACTATTGTGGCCAGAAAGAGTCCCTGTGGGTTTTAAAGTTTGCCTGCCTATTGAAGTCAATAGCGGTTCGTCCGGTTCGCCCGTTCGCGAACAGTTGCGGACGTTCGCGTTCGCCGTTCATGAACGGAAAATTTTAAGTTCACGACATCACTAGTTAACAATAGGAGGTGTAGACAAATTCAAACAAATTTCTCTGTAACTCAGACAAATGCACTTCAATCTTTACAAGAGAGGTCTGATGTAATTCTGAAAAGAGCTGACAAGGGTGGAGCGGTAGCTCTTCTTTATAAAGAGTACTACATTAATGAGATCAAAGAACTACTGCAAAATGAAAAAGTTTATAAAAAAACTAAGGTATAACCTTTATTTCAAATTCAGAAGAAAATTGATAGGGCCGTAGAAATAGCAGTAAAACCCGAGATTAAAGGTAAAGATGTAGGTATATTTTTGAGAGCAGAAAGCCCCTGTACTCCTGTGTTATAAACATTCCTAACGTTCACAAGAGTCTACTCACCCCCCTGGCTGCCCCATAATTGCCAGCACTAATTGTATATTTACAAACATTTCTATATTTTTAAATAGAATTTTACGCCCTTTCGTTGAACAATCAAATTCTTTTATAAACGATACTGGAACTTTCAAGAAAAGCTCAATGATTTAAAATTTCCAACAGATAAATGTATTATATATAGTCTGGATGTAGAAAGCCTATATACAACTATATGGGTTCTGTCCGTGCTGTATTAAAATCTGATGAGAAATATAATGATAGACAGGTTGACTTTTTTCTACAGATATTAAGTATCACTTTATATGATAATTATTTTTGTTTCAGGATTATTTTTGTTCCAGGATGATTACTTCTTGCAATTGCAACATAGACAAATGGTATCCACAGCACCAATTAGGTAAAAGAAAATACCTTTATTTTCACATTACATGCGACGTTTCGGCCTTCACAGCCTTAATCATGCATACAAAACACTTCAGCCTCTGTCCACAGTATATAGGCTGATCAATTAAAACATTAATTACAAACAGATTTGACAAAATGTTTCACACAGAGCAATTACTCCCTCCAGTGCCATGGGTTCAAATGTCGCCCCAAACTATGCAAATATTTTCATGAACATGTATGAAGAAAAGTTCATTTACCCAAATGAAATGTTTATTCAGTATGGCATCACTTGGTGGCGCTATATCGATGATATTTTCAGGGATCTGGTTGGGCGACATTGGAACCCTTATAGAGTTTGTTAGAGATTTGAATGCAGCCACTAGTCATATTATATTGAAACTAATTTGGAGTGAGGAATATCTGGACTTCTTGGATGTCAGGGTTATTAAAGAAGGTAACTCATTTAAAACAGATTTGTTCAAGAGAAATACTGACAGGAACAGTTTGTTGCACTATGATAGTGCTCGTCCACCTTCCCTGCTTAAAGGGACCATAAACTTTCATGTAAATGTATTATTAATAAGCACTTCATGTTCCTAATTTTATTTTTATCTTAAATTGCAGAGCATAAGCGCTATGGAAGCGTTATAAAACAAAGATAAAAACGTACCTAATTTGTGCTCCACTATTCGCCCATGCAGCTCGAGATTTTTTTCATGGCGAGTGCTGCAGGGAGGGAAGTCAATCAATTGTTTTTTACGCCCATTTTCAAAACTGGAGCATGCATCCCGCATCCTCTGTGCATGCACAATAATCCCATGGACGTTCGCTCCACTGTTGGCTGCAGGGGCAATGATGGCAACAGGGAAAAAAAAGCTTTGGATTCGTCGGCAGCCAGAAGATGTGTTTTTGGGTAAGTATAAAGTAAAAATTAAAACGCTTCTGCTGCGCTTTTGCTCTGCAAACTGACGGCTAGATTTAGAGTTTGGCGTTAGCCGTCAAAACCAGTGTTAGAGGCTCCTAATGCTGGTTTTGGGCTACCGCTGGTATTTAGAGTCAGTCAGGAAAGGGTCTAACGCTCACTTTGCAGCCATGACTTTTCCATACCGCAGATCCCCCTGTAACGGTACCAACAGGATACCAAGGGTTAACACCAGGGAACAATGTCCTGCATAGGGAATCAGCAATTCACAACCCAGCCAGTTTTCAGGTTTAAAACAGAATTACTTTATTAAGGCTCATATGCCCAGTATTTATGCAGGTCAGGGGTTGAAAGAATGTTGTACATTACTTTACTTAGGCAGATAACAACTTAAACACCAGACACGTTTGGCTCTTCTTATCACTTAGGCGTTTTCTCTCTGAAGGTGATCAAACAATGGAATTCTCCTCACTAACTAAATTATGGCTGGAGCCAGCAACTTGTATTTAGAAAATTAGCTTCTTAAAGCTAAACACAGTTAACTCCTTCAGTCCTGACAGAAGGGTCTGTCACATCTACATAGCACACAATACATTCTATAGACAACCTTTCTTACATTATAGTCCTGAAGTGGCTAGGTTTGCCACAATGCTCCCCCAGAACCAAGCCGGCATACACAGTCTGATCCCAACGGATCGGCTTGGGGATGTCCGGGGAAGTACTCACAGATCACTTTTCAAGTTCAGTTTGTCTGGACAACCCGTCGGCGTTACCGTTTTGTTTCCCTGGGCGATAATAGATTTGTAAAGTCGAAGGGCTGCAGCGCCAAACTCCAGCGCAGCAGCCTGGCATTGTCCCCGGCCACACGGTTCATCCGCACCAACGGGTTGTGATCTGTGAGTAAGGAAAAAGGTTGTCCATACAGGTACGGCTGCAACTTTTTGAGGGCCCTGATTAAAATATAAAAGGTAACAGCAACTTGTAAGTAAACCAAACTAGGTTGTAGTTCCTCAAATAGGGCTTCAGCTACCGTCTCTGCATGGATGTTGGAGAGAGCAATGGCCTCGGGGTACCTAGTGGCGTAGTCCACCACGGTTAAAATGTACCTCTTCCCGAGGGGACTGGGCTTGGGTAGTCACAGGGTTAACATCAGCAGGACCCATGGGAGCATAGGCAGAAACAAGGGGGGCCAAGTCATTTCCAAGGAGAACATCAGCAGGTAAGTCCTTCTTGACCCCCACATTCACAGGTCTAGCGCCCACTCCCCAATCCAAATGTACCCTGGCAACAGGTAAGCGGAACACAGTGCCCCCTGCTACCCTCACAGCCACAGTGTCTCCAGTGTGCTGTTTCTCAGACACCAAGTTCTCTTGAAGCAAGGTCATGGTAGCACCAGTATCCCGTAGACCACTGACCTCCTTCCCATTCACTTTAACCCGTTGCCGGTTATTCCGGTGGGCAGCTTGCATGGGGTCTGCTTCATGTAGGCTGCCCCAGCATTCAGGATTATGTTGGATTCCGCCGGCGGGTCTTCTCCAGGACTGTGCTTGATTCGCTGCGTTTAGGGGACACTCTGGTCTTTTGTGCCCTAGTTGCTTACATCCAAAGCACCGAATAGGTTGTGAGTAGCCCCGCGAATTGAACCGGGCACTCTGAGGGTAGTTCGTGGCCGGAGACCGTGTGGTATAGCAGTGCACCGGGGGCTGATAACTGGCAGCTGCTGGAGTGACTGGGGGTCTGTACTCCACTCTAGCAGTGGGCAATCGGTATACCGCTCCCCCTGCCCCTCGTACTGCCACGGATCCACCAGTGTGTGCTGTATCCGGCACCAGATGGGGAGCTATCAGGGTTAAAGTAGCTCCCGAATCCCGAAGTCCCTGGACCTCCTTCCCCTCTACGGTCACCAGCTGGCGGTGATGTTGCCGGTTATCGGTGGCCCGGACCGACATCACCTCATGCAGTATTCCCAGGGGTTCCTCGGCTTGGGTGCTCAACACCTCATGAGCGGCTGGCTCCGTTTGGTAATGGTGAGCAGCCGCCCTTGGGGCCAGGTTCTGTCTGACCTGGTTCCAAGCTTGTCTGCTCCGATTTTGGGTGCACTCACGTGCCATATGTCCCCACTGCTTGCAGGTGTGGCATTGTATATTCGCCCGTCCGTTGTATCGTGAGGGGGGTGGTGGATTCCCTGGGGCTGGGCGAAAAGGTACCGCTGTGGGGGTGTTAGGCTGTAGTCCATGGTGCCTCCGGGCATCAAAATGCTGGTCTGCTAATCTGGCTGCTTCGGTTAAGGTGAGGGGTTTTCGATCTCTCACCCATTCTTGGGCTTCTGGGGACAAGCCGTTAAAGAATTGCTCCAAGAGCATCAGTTGTCGCAATTCTTCCATGGTGGTAGCTTGGCTGGCCTGTATCCACCCTTGAGATGCTTGATCCAGCTTGTGGGCCCACTCTGCATGTGAATCTCTTTCTGGCTTGCGCAGGCCTCTAAACTTGCGCCGGTATGCCTCTGAGGTAATGGCATATCTTTCCAAGATCGCTCTCTTCACTTTAGCGTAATCCTTGCTGTCCTCCCTGGGTACAGCGCGATACGCTTCCGCTGCCCTACCGGCTAGCTTGCCTGCTAGCACCGGCACCCATACGGACTGCTCCAAATCATGTAACTCGCACAGTCTCTCAAAATCCTGTAAATACCCATCGATCTCATCCTTCTCCTCACAAAACATTTTAAATGCATGGTATGGGATTTTGGGTCTTACTGGGTTGCTGAGTGCGTCCAAAATGAATTCTGCTCGGGAGGATGCATTCCGCAGACTGTGTGCCATCACGTACTCCTGCACATCTGCCATTACCACGGATAGCATATCCCGTGGTACAGGTTGGGGTAAAAATTCCAGCCTGGTCCTCATTTCCCTCTGGTATAGGGTCTCCTCCATGGCTGCTGGAGGCGTAGCGCTGCGAGCTCTGTCTCCCTCCATCAGCTCAGCAATTAATATAGCCTTGGGTTTGCTGCTGCCTATCTTTCCCCTGGCTTCTAGCAGTTCCTTTAACGTTTGTCTCTTTAGCTTAGAATAATCCATCTCCATTCACTTCGGTCCCTGGTACTCCTTCCATCTTAGTCAGTATTGTAGTAATCCCCCTCTTCCTGAGGTTACTGGCTTGTGTAGTTGCTCTTCTGGGCGATAAGGTTCATTCCGTCGCTTGCCACCAATTGTAACGGTACCAACAGGATACCAAGGGTTAACACCAGGGAACAATGTCCTGCATAGGGAATCAGCAATTCACAACCCAGCCAGTTTTCAGGTTTAAAACAGAATGACTTTATTAAGGCTCATATGCCCAGTATTTATGCAGGTCAGGGGTTGAAAGAATGTTGTACATTACTTTACTTAGGCAGATAACAACTTAAACACCAGACACGTTTGGCTATTCTTATCACTTAGGCGTTTTCTCTCTGAAGGTGATCAAACAATGGAATTCTCCTCACTAACTAAATTATGGCTGGAGCCAGCAACTTGTATTTAGAAAATTAGCTTCTTAAAGCTAAACACAGTTAACTCCTTCAGTCCTGACAGAAGGGTCTGTCACATCTACATAGCACACAATACATTCTATAGACAACCTTTCTTACATTATAGTCCTGAAGTGGCTAGGTTTGCCACACCCCCTACGCCATTTGCGTATCCTATCTTTTCAATGGGATCTTTCTAACGCTGGTATTTAGAGTCTTGGCTGAAGTGAGCGTTAGAAATCTAACGACAAAACTCCAGCCGCAGAAAAAAGTCAGTAGTTAAGAGCTTTCTGGGCTAATGCCGGTTTATAAAGCTCTTAACTACTGTGCTCTAAAGTACACTAACACCCATAAACTACCTATGTACCCCTAAACCGAGGCCCCCCCACATCGCCGCCACTCTATTAAAAAATTTTAACCCTTAATCTGCCGCTCCGTACACCGCCGCCACCTATGTTATCCCTATGTACCCCTAATCTGCTGCCCCTAATACCGCCGACCCCTATATTATATTTATTAACCCCTAATCTGCCGCCCCCGCTATCGCTGACCCCTGCATATTATTATTAACCCCTAATCTGCCGCTCCGTACACCGCCGCCACCTACGTTATCCCTATATACCCCTAATCTGCTGCCCCTAATACCGCCGACCCCTATATTATATTTATTAACCCCTAACCTGCCGCCCCCGCTATCGCTGACCCCTGCATATTATTATTAACCCCTAATCTGCCGCTCCGTACACCGCAGCAACCTACGTTATCCCTATGTACCCCTAATCTGCTGCCCCTAATACCCCCGACCCCTATATTATATTTATTAACCCCTAATCTGCCGCCCCCAACGTCGCCTCCACCTACCTACAATAATTAACCCCTAATCTGGCGACCGGATCTCACCGCTACTCTAATAAATGTATTAACCCCTAAAGCTAAGTCTAACCCTAACACTAATTCCCCCCTAAATTAAATATAATTTAAATCTAATGAAATAAATTAACTCTTATTAAATAAATTATTCCTATTTAAAGCTAAATACTTACCTGTAAAATAAACCCTAATATAGCTACAATATAAATTATTATTATATTGTAGCTATTTTAGGATTAATATTTATTTTACAGGCAACTTTGTAATTATATTAACCAGGTACAATAGCTATTAAATAGTTAATAACTATTTAATAGCTACCTAGTTAAAATAATTACAAAATTACCTGTAAAATAAATCCTAACCTAAGTTACAATTAAAGCTAACACTACACTAGCAATAAATTAACTAAATAAAATACCTACTATTAAATACAATTAAACCTAACACTACGCTATCAATAAATTAATTACATACAAATACCTACAATTAAATACAATTAAATAAACTATCTAAAGTACAAAAAATAAAAGAGAACTAAGTTACAAAAAATAAAAAAATATTTACAAACATTAGAACAATATTACAACAATTTTAAACTAATTACACCTACTCTAAGCCCCCTAATAAAATAACAAAGACCCCCAAAATAAAAAAATGCCCTACCCTATTCTAAAATTAAAATAGAAAAGCTCTTTTACCTTACCAGCCCTTAAAAGGGCCATTTGCGGGGCATGCCCCAAAGAATTCAGCTCTTTTGCCTGGAAAAAAAACATACAACATTACAACCCACCACCCACATACCCCTAATCTAACCCAAACCCCCCTTAAATAAACCTAACACTAAGCCCCTGAAGATCTTCCTTCCTTATATTCACCACACCGGGTATCAGCGATCCGTCTAGGCTCCGATGTCTTGATCCAAGCCCAAGCGGGGGGCTGAAGACATCCATCCTCCGGCTGAAGTCTTGATCCAAGAGGGCAGAAGAGGACATCCGGACCGGCAATCTTCTATGTTCTTCCATCCGATGACGACCGGCTGATCTTCAAGACCTCCAGAGCGGATCCATCCTCTTCTTCCGAAGACTAGACGACGAATGAAGGTTCCTTTAAGGGACGTCATCCAAGATGGCGTCCCTCGAATTCCGATTGGCCAATCGGAATTAAGGTAGGAAAATTCTGTTTGGCTGATGGAATCAGCCAATCAGATTCAAGTTCAATCCGGAATTCGAGGGATGCCATCTTGGATGACGTCCCTTAAAGGAACCGTCATTCGTCGGGAATTTGTCGGTGAAGATGGATGTTCCGCGTCGGCGGAATGAACTACATGGTTCCGGAAGAAAGAAGATTGAAGATGCCGCTTGATAGAAGACTTCAGTCGGATCATGGACCTCTTCAGCTCCCGCTTGGATGAAGACTTCAGCCGGATCATGGACATCTTCCGGCCCCCGTTTGGGCTTGGATCAAGACATCAGAGGCACTTCTGGATCGATCGCTGATACCCGGCGTGGTGAAGACAAGGTAGGGAGATCATCAGGGGCTTAGTGTTAGGTTTATTTAAGGGGGGTTTAGGTTAGATTAGGGGTATGTGGGTGGTGGGTTGTAATGTTGGGGGGGTATTGTATGTGTTTTTTTACAGGCAAAAGAGCTGAATTCTTTGGGGCATGCCCCGCAAAGGGCCCTTTTCAGGGCTGGTAAGGTAAAAGAGCTTTTCTATTTTAATTTTAGAATAGGGTAGGGCATTTTTTTATTTTGGGGGTCTTTGTTATTTTATTAGGGGGCTTAGAGTAGGTGTAATTAGTTTAAAATTGTTGTAATATTTTTCTAATGTTTGTAAATATTTTTTTATTTTTTGTAACTTAGTTCTTTTTTATTTTTTGTACTTTAGTTAGTTTATTTTATTGTATTTATTTGTAGGTATTGTATTTAATTAATTTATTGATAGTGTAGTGTTAGGTTTAATTGTAACTTAGGTTAGGATTTATTTTACAGGTAATTTTGTATTTATTTTAACTAGGTAGCTATAAAATAGTTATTAACTATTTAATAGCTATTGTACCTGGTTAAAATAATTACAAAGTTGCCTGTAAAATAAATATTATTCCTAAAATAGCTACAATGTAATTATTATTTATATTGTAGCTATATTAGGGTTTATTTTACAGGTAAGTATTTAGCTTTAAATAGGAATAATTTATTTAATAAGAGTTAATTTATTTCGTTAGATTTAAATTATATTTAACTTAGGGGGGTGTTAGTGTTAGGGTTAGACTTAGCTTTAGGGTTAGGGTTAGACTTAGATTTATTAGAGTAGCGGTGAGATCCGGTCGGCAGATTAGGGGTTAATAAGTGTAGGTAGGTGGAGGCGACGTTGGGGGCGGCAGATTAGGGGTTAATAAATATAATATAGGGGTCGGCGGTGTTAGGGGCAGCAGATTAGGGGTACATAGGTATAATGTATGTTGCGGTGGTGTACGGAGCGGAAGATTAGGGGTTAATAATAATATGCAGGGGTCAGCGATAGCGGGGGCGGCAGATTAGAGGTTAATAAGTGTAAGGTTAGGGGTGTTTAGACTCGGGGTACATGTTAGGGTGTTAGGTGCAGACTTATGAAGTGTTTCCCCATAGGAAACAATGGGGCTGCGTTAGGAGCTTAAAGCTGCTTTTTTGCAGGTGTTAGGTTTTTTTTCAGCTCAAACTGCCCCGTTGTTTTCTATGGGGGAATCGTGCACGAGCACGTTTTTGAAGCTGGCCGCGTCCGTAAGCAACGCTGGTATCGAGAGTTGCAGTGGTGGTAAATATGCTCTGCTCTCCCTTTTTTGGAGCCTAACGCAGCCATTCTGTGAACTTTAAATACCAGCGGTATTTAAAAGGTGCGGGGGAAAAAAAGCATGCATAGCTAACGCACCCCTTTGGCCGCAGAACTTTAAATCTAGCTGTTAGACTTATCTATATTTTAAATATTAAACTTTAATTTAGGGGCTATTATGTAGGAACGTTTACTGCATCAGATGACAAACTGACTGATCAAAGACTACAAGAAATGGGAGAAAGATTTTTAGCACGTGGGTACCCAAAAAATATGGTTGATAAAGAAATTGAACAGGTCAAAATGATCCCAAGATCATATTTAATTGGACTTAAAAACAAAAATAATTGTAAAAAAGACAAAAATAAAAACCAATGTATGACATTAATGAAAGAATGTAACCCACAGAGTAGAGATATACTACATATTATTCTTTCTAGATGTAATCCTGATGTTCCAGAATTCAAAGATACCCCCATGCCAGCCTACAAGAAGGGCAAGAATCTGCAAGAAAAATTGGTCAAAGCAGATTTAGGCAGTGATAATAAGTCAGGCCAGGGCTTTATGACCCATAAAAACAATAGATGCTACCCCTACCTTAACTGCTACATGTTTAACCAAATATATTATCTATATGGTGAAGTGTCCATGTGGGAAAGTTTATATTGGAGAGTCCACTTGGACTGCCAGGGAACGAATAATTGAACATAAAAGTAACATAAGAACCAAAAATGTAAAAGCCCCTGTATCAAACCATTTCTTAAATATTGGTCACACCATAAGTTAACTCCGCTTCCAAATAGATCGTATAGAGAAACCACAGAGAGGAGGGGATAGAGAACTGTTGCTTAAACAGAGAGAATCATTAGGGATATATGAGTTAGGGACCCTAGAACCAGGAGATGTTAATAAGGATTGGGATTTATCAGTATTTTTATAATATGAAAATGTATTTAATTTTTTTAGATATTCTCTATCTGCTTCAATGGATAAGGTCTGAATTAGTATGTAATTAGATTAAATACCACTAGAAAAATGATTGAATAAATTTCCTATGTATGGTAATGAAATGGTCAATGTTTAAACAAATTTGTGTATAAACTGAGTAATGAAATGGTTAATGTATCTGGAGCGCCACTTCATGGTATAAGTGTATATAAGTCACAAATGGTGAATAGTGATGTCCCGAATTGTTCGCCCGTGAACGGTTCACAGCGAACATAGCTTGTTCGCGTTTGTGGGCGAACACATGGCGATGTTCGATCCGCCCCTATGTGTCATCATTGAGGAAACTTTGACCCTTTATGTCACAGCCTCCTGACACATTAGAGCCAATCAACACCAGACACTCCCTCACAGACCCTCCCAGCTACTCGGAATCCGCCATTTTAGACTCATAACGACCTTGCTTTCTTAATGAGAGGACGTGTTGTGTTTTTGTTCCTGACATTAATAGGAAAAACATAGCTTGGGTAGTGTATTTACAGTCCAGAAGGACTCCACTCATCTCTGCTGCAAGCACAGCACCCCAAAAAGCCCTTTTTAGGGCTATATTTCGTGCCGTTTTTTTTTTTTTTTTTTTTCGTTTTTATTTTATTAGCATTTGCCTGGCTTTCAGGCTGTCTGTTTAAGGCTCACAGCATATGCTGTGATTACTACCACCACTGATATCTCCCTAACAACATTAGTTTAAATTTAACTAACCAAAAAATTTAATTATTTTGCTAGTGTAATTTTTTTTCATTTTCTATTAGGCCTGTGTCACACAGCATATACTCTGGTTCATTGCTCTGTGCCAGCCACCAGTGTTAATATCCGTTTATAACATTATTTTAAAATAAAAAAAAAAAAAAAATATATTTTGCTAGTGTAAACTAATTACATTTACTATCAGGCCTGTGTCTGTCAGGCTCACTCAGCATTAATATACCTCATTTTTTTCAGTCTTTTGGTTAATTGGTCTGTGCCAGGCAGCCACCCAGCACTCATATCTTCATCACCTTTAAATATAAAAAAAAAAAAAAAGTTTAAATTTGTTTGATGGTGTAATCTAATATAATTTTCTATCTGGCCTGTGTGTTTTGCTGACATACAGAGCCTACTGTGTTTACTTGCTGCCCTCCCTAGTCTATGAGCCACGACTCATATGTGTTTAACCTTTTTTTAATCCCCCCCCCCAAAAAAATAATTTAAATCATTTTTCTAGTGTAATCTAATAGTATTTTCTATCAGGCGTGTGTGTATCTGACTTACAGAGCCTACTGTTTTTAATAGCTGCCCTTCCAAGGCTATCAGCCACGACTCATATTTATGTGCTTAACCTTTTTCTTTAAATTCCCCAAAAAAAGTCTTTAAATCATTATGCTAGTGTAATCTAATTTTATTTTCTATCAGGCCTGTGTCTAACTGTCTATCTGACTTAAACAACATACTGTTGTTAATTGCTGCCCTACGTAGCAGCCAGCCAGTGCGACCACTCATAGAGTCATATGTGCATTGCACTTCTTAACATAATTTTAATATTAAAATCTAAAATTTTAAAATATTTTGCTTGTGTAATCTAACTTAATTTTCTATCAGGCCTGTGTTTTTGTCACTTACACAGCATACTGTGTTAAATTGCTGCCCTACCTACCATCCACGACTCACATCTGCCAGCCTGTGTGCCAGGCCCAACTAGCCAATTAGTGGCACCAATCATAATTCTTCTAACAGTATATTAAAAAATAAAAATCATTATTTTTTGGACTGCAAATATTCAGTCTCCAAGTGCCATTGAATTGCATTTACCTCCTGCCTGCCACTGCCAGCCTTTTGTGCCAGGCCGTCTAGCCAACTATTTACACCAATCATAATTGTTGTCACAGACAGTATAGTTACTAATTAAAATTAAAAAAATTTTGATTGTTGATCTTAATCCTCAGTTTGCTCGTGCCCTAGAATTGCACTTTTCTACTGCCTTCCAAGCCTGTGTGCCAGGCCTACTTGAAAAATATTTACACCAATCATATTTGTTGTCACAGTATGCTTAGTAATTAAAAATTTAAATTTCTGGTAATAGTTGTTGTGAATCCTCATTTTGCTGGTGCCATAGAATTGCACTTTCCTCCTGCCTTGCAGCCTGCTGTGTGCCAGGCCCACCTAGCCAATTATTGCCAGCAATCATATTTCTTTTAACAGTATTGCAAAAATTGTCAATCCTCACTGTTTTGACTGTCAGTAATCAGTCTCCTAGTGTCCTTGAATTGCATCTCCCTCCTGCCTGCCATCCTTTTGTGCCAGGCCGTCTTGCCAACTATTTACAGCAATCATAATTTTTTGTCACAGTATAGTTACTAACTAAAATTAAAAAATTCTTGATTGTTGATGATCTTAATCCTCAGTTTGCTTGTGCCCTAGAATTGCACTTTTCTACTGCCTTCCAAGCCTGTGTGCCAGGCCTACTTGAAAAATATTTACACCAATCATATTTGCTGTCACAGTATTCTTAGTAATTTAAAATTAAAATTTTTGGTAATAATTCTTTTAACAGTATTGCAAAATTTGTCAATCATCACTGTTTTGACTATCAATCTGCAGTCTACTAGTGCCCTTGAATTGCATTTTCCTCCTGCCTGCCTGTGTGCCAGTCCCAACTAGCCAATTAGTGCCACCAATCATATTTATTGTAACAGGATTGGAATTTTTGTTAATCATAACTGTTTTGACTGTGATTCTTCAGTCTCCTATTGCCATTGAATTGCAGTTTCCTTTCTCCCAGCGTGTGTGCCAGACAGGCCCATTTGCCAACTAGTGCCAAACAATCATATTTGTTGTCACAGTACTTGTAATATTTTAAAAAATTAACAATTTGTGATTTTTAAAACATCTGTCTTTTTTGTTGTTGTCAGTCTCACAGCGTATACTGTGCCCACTTTCACAGTGCCACCACTCAATTGGTGTAATAGTATTGTTAGTGTCCATTTTAAAAAAAATGACAGGCAGAGGCAGGCCACCCCGCAGGTTCCGTGGTCGTGGTCGTGGTGCTGTGATTCCTTTAGACCCTACAAATATGCACATTGTTCAGACGCCGGGTGCCAGGGGGGACGCGAAAACTTCTGAGGAGGACCTTGAATGGCTAACACAGGACACCGAATCTTCTTCAGCTTCCGCTGCTAGTCCTCCTAACCTTGACGCACCATCTAAGTCCAGCTGTGCTTTGGGCAGGTCTCAAGTGACCAGTGCCACTACCCTGCCTGTCGCCACCACCAACACTAGCACCACAGCCGCTTCACTTGATCTGTTACAGGAGTTATTGACACATCATTTGGAAGAAATGAGTGATGCGCAACCATCATTGACAGAGGATGTAGATAATAGTGATCAGTCTCAGTCAGGCAGCATTACCGACATGGAGGTACGGTGTGATGATGATGATGACGTTGTACCCGCTGCTGCTTCCTTTCTTGATGTTTCAGATACAAGTGAAGCAGTTGATGATGATGTGTCGGTGGATGTCACGTGGGTGCCTGCTAGAAGAGAAGAAGAAGAGGGGGAAAGTTCAGATGGGGAGACAGAGAGGAGGAGGAGGAGGAGACGATTTGAAAGCATGGGGAGGTCGTCTCAAGGAGCTAGTGGCACAGTCAGACAGCATGCATCGTCACCAGGGGTCAGTCAGACAGCACGCCGATGCCCATCAACGCATGCTGTTGCCACCACCAGAATGCCGTCATCGCAGAGCTCAGCAGTGTGGCATTTTTTTTTGTGTGTCTGCCTCTGACAACAGCGATGCCATATGCAACCTGTGCCAAAAGAAACTGAGTCGTGGGAAGTCCAACACCCACCTAGGTACAACTGCTTTGCGAAGGCACATGGTCTCCCATCACAAACGCCGATGGGAAGAACACATGAGTAGAAGCAGCACACAAAGTGAAATCCGCCCTCCTCCTCCTGCTCCAGCATCTTCAGCCACGTCAACCAGTGCTGTCCTCCTTGCCCCCTCTCAACCATCCTCCACTCAGTCTCTCTTACGTAGCAGTTCCTGGTCATCTGCCCACAGACAGGTGTCTGTCAAGGACATGTTTGAACGTAAGAAGCCAATTTCTCAAAGTCACCCCCTTGCCCGGCGTCTGACAGCTGGCTTGTCTGAACTCTTAGCCCGCCAGCTTTTACCATACAAGCTGGTGGAGTCTGATGCTTTCAAAAAATTTGTATCTATTGGGACACCGCAGTGAAAGGTACCTGGCAGAAATTTCTTTTCACAAAAGGCAATCCCAAACCTGTACTCTGTTGTGAGAAAGGAAGTTATGGCATGTCTGGCACACAGCGTTGGGGCAAGGGTCCATATGACCACGGATAGCTGGTCTGCAAAGCATGGTCAGGGCAGGTATATCACCTACACTGCGCATTGGGTAAACCTGCTGACTTCTGACAAGCATGGAATGCGTGGCTCTGCAGAAGAGTTGGTGACACCGCCACGACTTGCAGGCAGGCCTGCTGCTACCTCCTCTACTCCTCTTACTCCATCCTCTTCCATAACCTCTTCCTCGGCTGAGTCCTCTTCAACTTCTGCGTCTTGCTCCACATCTATGGCACCACCCCAGCTCCCCAGGGACTATGCTACATCCCGGGTACGGCAGTGTCACGCCGTCTTGGGGTTGACTTGCCTGCCTGAAAGCAGAGAGTCACACTGCACCAGCACTCCTGACTGCCCTGAACGCACAGGTGGATCAGTGGCTGACTCTGCACCAACTGGAGATTGGCAAGGTTGTTTCTGATAATCGAAGTAATTTGGTGGCGGCATTGAAATTGGGCAAGTTGACACATGTGCCGTGCATGGCACATGTGTGTAATCTAATTGTACAACGATTTGTCCATAAGTACCCAGGCTTACAGGACATCCTGAAGCAGGCCAGGAAGGTGTGTGGCCATTTCAGGCGTTCCTACACGGCCATGGCGCACTTGTCCGATATCCAGCGTCAAAACAACCTGCCAGTGAGGCGCTTGATTTGCGACAGCTCGACACGGTGGAATTCAACACTCCTAATGTTTGACCGCCTGCTACAACAAGAAAAAGCTGTTAATGAGTATTTGTATGACCGGGGTTCTAGGCCAGCCTCTGTGGAGCTGGGGATATTTTTTCCAATTACTGGACGCTCATGCGCAATGCCTGTAGGCTCATGTGTCCTTTTGAGGAGGTGACAAACCTTGTCAGTCGCACCGAAGGCACCATCAGTGACCTCATACCATTTGTTTTCTTCCTGGAGCGTGCCCTGCGAAGAGTGCTGGATCAGGCAGTAGATGAGTGTGAAGAGGAAGAGTTGTGGTGTCCATCACCCCCACAAACAGCCGAATCAGCATCGCTTGCTGGACCTGCGGCAACGCAGGAAGAGGATTGTGAGGAAGAGGAGTCAGAGGAGTCATGTGGCTTTGAGGAGGAGGAGGAAGACCGAGCACAACAGGCATCCCAGGGTGGTTGTTGTTGTCACCTCTCTGGTACCCGTGGTGTTGTACGTGGCTGGGGGGAAGAAGATACCATCAGTGAGATCAGTGAGGAGGAGGAACGGGACATGATTAGCTCGGCATCCAACCTTGTTCAAATGGGTTCTTTCATGCTGTCGTGCCTGTTGAGGGACCCTCGTATAAAAAAGCTGAAGGAGAACGACCTGTACTGGGTCTCCACGCTCCTCAACCCCCGGTATAAGCATAAAGTGCCTGAAATGTTACCAAATTCCCACAAGTCGGAAAGGATGGAGCATTTTAAGAATAAATTAAAAACTATGCTTTACACAGCGTATAAGGGTGATGTCACAGCACCACGGGAATGTAACAGGGGAAGAGATGAAATTAATCCTCCTCCTCCCACGACCACGGCGGCAAGGACAGGACGCTTTCCTGACGTCTTGTTGATGGAGGACATGTGTACCTTTTTAAGAGCCATTCGGGATCCAGCCTTAGAGAAAGACTCAACCGACAGGTAGCAGACTACCTAGCTTTAACTGCGGATCTCGACACTCTCAGGAGCGATGGACCCCTTGACTACTGGGTGTGCAGGCTGGACTTGTGGCCTGAGCTATCCCAATTTGCAATGGAACTTCTGGCCTGCCCCACTTCAAGTGTCCTGTCCGAAAGGACTTTCAGTGCAGCAGGAGGTTTTGTCACTGAGAAGAGAAGTCGCCTAGGTCAAAAAAGCCTTGACTATCTCACTTTTATAAAAATGAATGAGGGCTGGATCCTGAAGGGACTGACATTGGGCGATACATTTGAATAAAAAAGGCCTGATGATGAGATGAGCTGGCTTGGGCTACAACTGGTACACAGGCTGGCCTTTTTTTTTTTTTATAAAGCCGGAGGACTTGCTTGACTTATCCGCCAACAACTAGTGTTCAAGCAACAAGCTTTTAGGGCACTATATAAATGTTTTACAAACATCAATTTTTCTGGCCGCTGCTACAGTAGTTGCTACAACAATACCCAAATTTTTCAGTCATTTGTACATTCCTAATTTTTCTGGCCTCTGCTGCAGCTCTGTGGGTACAAAACTCAAATAAAAAAATAAGGCACATAACACTAGTGATTAAACTGTTACGAATTGTACAACTTAGCACACCACTCATATCTGGTGGACCATTAAATTGAACGCAAAATGCCACAAATTTGAAGGAGGAGGACCGACCAAGCATCTTTATCCGTCTCTTGGTTGCTCTAAATTATCTCTGTGTTCCATCTATGCCATACCTGTACTCTATTGTGCAAAAGGGTGGCAAATGTGGTGTTTCATGCTGTTGTGCCTGTTGCGGGTCGTGGCCCATGGTATAAAAAGGCTGAAGGAGAACGACCTGTAATGGGTGCCCCATCAAATTTTTAGAAAAATGTTCCTGGTTCCTCTCAATTATCTCTGGGTTTCTAAAATGGATGCCATACCTGTACTCGCTTGTGCAAAAGGATGGCATATGTGGTGGTGTTTCCTGCAGTTATTTCTGTTGAGGGTGCTGGACCCTCTTATAAAAAGGCTGAAGGAGAACGACCTGGAGTGGGAGTCCAAGCATGGTTTTTGGGGCTATTTCACTTTTCCAAACAATTATCTGTGGGTTTCTAAAATCAATGCCGTACCAGTACTCTATTGTTCAAAAGCATGCCATATGTTCTCTTTCCTGCTGGTATTTTGTTTGAGGGTCCTGGACCCTCTCATAAAAAGGCCTAAGGAGAAAGAGGTGTACTGGGTGTCCACTCAATTTTTTTTTCTATTTCACATTTGACCAAAATTATCTCTGGGTTTGTAAAATCAATGCTGTACCTGTACTCTATTGTTCAAAAGGATGCCATACGTCCTCTTTCCTGCTGGTGCTTTTTTTGAGGGTCCTGGACCCTCTTATAAAAAGGCCGAAGGAGAAAGAAGTGTACTGGGTGTTCATCAAATCATTTGTTTGATTTAAATTCCCGGTTACAACAAATTATCTCCGGGTTTCTAAAATCAATGGCTTTCCTGTAATCTAATTTTCAAAAGGATGCCATATGTCCTCTTTCCTGCTGCTGATTTTTTTGAGGGTCCTGGAGCCTCTGCTAAAAAGGCCTAACGATAAATAAGTGTACTGGGTGTCTAATCAATGTTTTTTTAGATTTCACTGTTGCAACAAATTATCCCCGGGTTTCTAAAATCAATGCCTTTCCTGTAATCTATTATTCACAAGGATGCCATATGTCCTCTTTCATGCTGTTGTTTCTGTTGAGGCTCCGGGAGCCTCTGATAAAAAGGACTAAGGATAAAGAAGTGTACTGGGTGTCTAATCTATGTTTTTTTCTATTTCCCGGTTGCAACTAATGATCTCTGGGTTTCTAAAATCAATGCCTTTCCTGTAATCTATTATTCAAAAGGATGACATATGTCCTCTTTCATGCTGTTGTTTCGGTTGAGGCTCCGGGACCCTCATTAAAAAGGCCTAAGGATAAAGAAGTGTACTGGGTGTCCAATCAATGTTTTTTTCTATTTCCCGGGTCATATAAATGATCTCTGGGATTCTAAAATCAATGCCTTAACTGTAATCAATTGTTCACAAGGATGCCATATGTCCTCTTTCATGCTGTTGTTTCTGTTGAGGCTCCGGGAGCCTCTTATAAAAAGGCCTAAGGCTAAAGAAGTGTGCTGGGTGTCCAATCAATGTTTTTTTTTATTTCACAGTTGCAAAAAAACTATCTATGGCTTTGTAAAATCTATGTCTTACCTGTCATCTATTGTTCAAAAGGATGCCATATGTCCTCTTTCCTGCTGTTGTTTTTGTTGGGGGTCTGGAACACTATTCTAAAAAGGCCGAAGGAGAACGACCTGTACTGTACTGGGTGTCCAATCATGTTTTTGTTTTCAATTTCACGGTTCATAATAAATATCGCTGTGTAACTAAAGTCAATGCCATACCTGTACTCTGTTGTTCAAAAGGATGGCATATGTGGTGTTTCATTCTGTTGTGGTTGTTGAGGGTCGTGGGACATGGTATAAAATGGCTGAAGGAGAACAACCTGTACAGCCTTGCTCTGCTTTTTAGGCAGGCCAGCTCTTTGCATACATGCCCACAGACTCTGTAATGCATGCCTCTTTTAGGGAGAGGTGCAGCCATAATGCAGGGTCAGAACCTCTGCCTGCAACTGTTATACTTGATTTTGCAAAAGGAAGTAACCTTACCATGGTTCCCTGCATGCACGTATTGTTCTTATATTTTGGTGAGGGTAATCATGATGGCCATGTAGACCACCACCACTGAGAGTCCTGGAAGTAACAGGGATGAGATGAAAGAGCTAAGAATAGTAGAACTTGAAACAACAGAGTTAGCCATGGGTTTTAGTGCAAGACCGCTTGGCTTTTTTTTGGCTTTGGGTGCGGCTATTCATGCAGGCCATATAGAGCTGCCACCATTCGGTGTTGTATCAGGTATTAAACTAATAAGAACAGTACTACCAAAATACAGCCAATGAAGGGCCTTATGAAGACTGAGCCAAGGTTGGATTGTAGTATTTGGTAAGGCTAATCATGATGGCCATGTAGACCACCACCGAGAGTCCTGGAAGTAACAGGGATGATGAGATGAAAGTGCTAAGAATAGTACTACTTGAAACAACAGAGTTAGCCATGGGTGTTAATCCAAGACCGCTTGGATTTATTTTTGTATTGGGTGCGGCTAATCATGCAGGCCATATAGAGCTGCCACCATTTGGTGTTGTATCAGCTATAAAAATAATAAGAACTGTACTATCAAAATACAGCCAATGAAGGGCCTATGAAGACTGAGCAAAGGTTGGATTGTAGTATTTTGTTCGGCTAATCATGATGGCCATGTAGACCACCCGTAACAGGGATGAAAGTGCTAAGAATAGTACAAATTGAAACAACCGAGTTAGCCATGGGTGTTAGTCTAACACCACACAGCTTTTTTTTGCGTTTGGGTGCAGCTAATCGTGAAGGCCAGATAGACCTGCCACCATTTGGTGTTGTAACAGGTATTAAACTGCAAAGCACAGTACTACTTAACACAACCTACTTACCATGGGTCCCAGAGCATATGTTTGGTTATTATATTTTGTAAGGGTAATCATGCAGGCCATATAGACCTCCACCGATAGGGTGAGTATGAGTAACAGCTATTAAAATGTGAAGGACATTACTAATTAACACAACATAGTTACCATGGGTCGCAGACCAAGAGCAGATGTCTTATTATTATATTTTGTATGGGTAATCATCCAGGCCGTATAGACCTCACCAAATAGGGGGAGTTACAGAGATTAAAGTGCTAAGAATGGTAGTACTTAAAACACAACCTAGTTAAAATGGGTACCAGACCGCATGTCTTATTATTAGATTTTTTCAGGGTAATCAGGCAGGCCATATAGACCTCCCTTGATAGGGGGGGGGAACAGGGATTAAAGTGCTAAGAAAAGTACTAATTAACACAAGCTAGTTATCATGGGTCCAACACTGTGTGTCTTGATGTTATACTTTGTCAGGGTAATCATGCAGGCCATATAGACCTCCCTTGATAGGGGGAGTAACAGGGATTACAGTTCTAAGAATAGTACTACTTAAACACAACCTAATTACCATGGGTCCAAGACCAGATGTTTTATTATTATACTTTGTCAGGCTAATCATGCAGGCCATATAGAGCTCCAACAAAAGGGGCGGGGGGTAAGAGGGATTCAAGTGATAAGAAAAGTTTTACTTAACACAACAAAATTACCATGGGTCCCAGACCACGTGTCTTGTTGTTATACTTTGTCAGGGTAATCATAACCGCCATATAGACCTCCACCAATAGGGGGAGTTACAGGGCTGAAAGTGCGAAGAACAGTACTACTTAACACAACCTAGTTGGGTCCAAGAACGCATGTTAAATTATTAGACTTTATCAGGGTAATTATATATCTAACAAATCTATCTATTTCTCTTCTATCGATTCTATCTAACTATCAATCTATGTATATCTATCTATCCTATCTATCAATCTATCTTCTGTCCGGGATGTTTTGAGACAGACACTTTGGGAATGTTAGTTGATTTAGGCCCATTATGGCTTAAAAGCAGACTCTGCATAAACTATGTAATTTTCCATGGGAGTTTTGAAATGGATGCCCCTCCAGCATGCGACAGTCCAGATGTTAGTACCCTTGAAACAACTTTTCCATCACTATTGTGGCCAGAAAGAGTCCTTGTAGGTTTTAAAGTTTGCCTGCCTATTGAATTCAATGGCGGTTCGCGCGGTTCGCAAACAATACCCTAAGTTCGAGTCCGCCGTTCGCGAACTGAAAATTTTAGGTTCGCGACATCACTAATGGTGAATAGTTTGTTGTAGCATGACTAAGGGATTGGCTCCTGAAATGTCGCTATTTTTGTTGTCTCTATAAGCTATAATAAGTATTTCTAATGCTGTCACCCACCTCTTCTTTTTGATTTACTGTATTTGGGCTTCAGTGGCAGTAGCCATGGGTTGATGTGCATACACCCTGAGTGCTGGATTACCTGTATTCTGTTCATTTAGACACCAATCAGCAAGCGCTACCCAGGTGCTTAACCAAAAATGGTCCAGCTCCTGATTTTACATTTTTGCTTTTTCAAATAAAGATACCAAGAGAACAAAGAAAATTGACAAAAAGAAGTAAATTAGAAAGTTGCTTAATTTTGCTGCTCTATCTGAATCATGAACGTTTAATTTTGACTAGACTATCCCTTTAAGATCTGGGACTATTCTTTAAAAATATAAATACACAGTAAAGAAGAGCAGATCTCACCAAATAAGTGAGGTCTAAAAGTCTAGGTAATCAGCACCTATAAATCTATATCTAAATTAGAAAAAAGCAGATACAAAAGAATTATGCACAAAAATATGTAACACATTTATTAGTAATACAGTAAATATGAACATTATAATCATTAGAGTTAGGGGTCCCCCACATTATAATGTCAGCACAAGGGAATAACGAGGTTAGTAGAATAAACTAGTGGTGCACCATATGAGCCAAGCAGTTAATGCCAGAATAGTTCTCCGGTATAAGCTGAATGGGAAAAGGCAATGCTAAAAAGCATAAGTGCAGAAGCGTTTAGCAATCCAGGTGTAAAGCAATTGTACGGTCTTCAGACAACCTGTTAACTCCTTGGACGGTCAAAGCCAGATACCCTCACCAAAGGCAGATTAATGATACACTCACGGAACCATAGGGATTGCACTTCCAGATAGAAAAGGATGGACCGCAGCCAGGGATGTCTCCTGCGCCCCCGGTCCCATATATACTTGCAATATCCACATGCAACGTCCTTGTCCACATTTCACTCTGCTCTCGTTGTCGCTCGGAGCTTCTTCCGGATTGTGACGTAACCCTGTAGAGATTGCCTTTTGTTGGATACAAAATATCAAGTGATAGCCAAACGTGAATCACAGCAACTGCTGGAATATATAAAGAGCCATAACAGCGAACACTTATGCGATCTGCAAATTAGCCTTTTCCTCTTTGTATTTTGTAATCCAAAATAGCGTCTCTTAGAATTATTTTACAGGGTGCCATCAATAAAAACAGACATATTTTACAATATTGTTACAAACAGTCTTATTAGATCATATAATTGCAATATCAAATGGTTACATTAACAAAATGTTACTAGATACTTTTAAGAACAGAGACAAATTAATTGTTTCCAAGTATCAAAAATATTTTCTAATATAGTATACACATGCATATTCACATATTATTGGGACTTCAACGACAGAACAAACGCTTATCTTTGGTACATATATAATAGGGAATTTTTACAGATTTAAGTTAAGAAGGAAGCGAACTCCAACTTTTCATTTAATCCGTTAGGGGATAAGGTTCGAACATGATAATCAATATATCACACCTGTAGTGGAGCAATAAATAAAAGACTGAATTTTGTAGGTTTTATTAGTACTGGTTTGAAAAGTCTTAGCTTTCTTGACGAACTGACAGCATACACAATGGTTACATGGAGAGCATCCTACAATTATATGAGAATGTGTTTCCAACCAATTGGTGGTTTTAACTTGATTGAACTCACTTTTGACCAATTGATCTTTATGCCGTCATCAGGGGATAATCACCTACATATTTTTGCAGGACAGAGTCAAGAGATAGCAAGTGCCAATTACTATGCAAAATAGATCTTATTTTCCCCCAATGGGAGTTAAACTTAGTAATGAACCTAATCTTTGTGTCGGCAACATCATTATTAGGTTTTTTTGGTTTGATAAAGAAGATGCCTTCTTTTTTTCATTTTAGCTTTAAAAAGGGCTCTTCTTACTCATCTCCTAGAGTAACCCTGTTCATGGCCAGTAGATGGCCAGTAGATTTCATGAACGGGGTTACTCTAGCTGATGCGATATTCTGTAAAAAAATTGCTATTCCCTATTATATATGTACCAAAAATAAGCGTTTGTTCTGTCGTTGAAGTCCCAATAGTATGTGACCATTTATGTGTATACTATATTAGAAAATATTTTTGATACTTGGACACAATTAATTTGTCCCTGTTCTTAAAAATATCTAGTAACATTGTGTTAATGTAACAATTTGATATTGCAATTATATGATCTAATAAGACTGTTTGTAACAATATTGTAAAATATGTCTGTTTTTATTGAGACGTTATTTTGGATTACAAAGAAGAAAAGGCTAATTTGCAGATCGCTTAAGTGTTCACTTTAGTTTGACTCTGTTATGGCTCTTTATATATTCCAGCAGTTGCTGTGATTCACGTTTGGATATCACATGATAATTGTATCCAATAAAAGGCAATCTCTACAGGGTTATGTCACAATCCGGAAGAAGCTCCGAGCGTCAACGAGAGCAGAGTGAAACGTGCACAGGGATGCGTTGGTTTGTCGCTACTTACCTCTGTCTGGGGATCCCCTTTCTTTGCAGTTACCCTCTGTGGCTTCTCTACACTATCTGGACAAGGACGTTGCATGTGGATATTGCAAGTATATATGGGACCGGTGGCGCAGGAGACATCCCTGGCTGCGGTCCATCATTTTCTATCTGGAAGTGCAATCCCTATGGTTCCGTGAGTGTATCATTAATCTGCCTTTGGTGAGGGTATCTGGCTTTGACCGTACAAGGAGTTAACAGGTTGTCTGAAGACCGTACAATTGCTTTACACCTGGATTGCTAAACGCAATGCACTTATGCTTTTCAGCATTGCCTTTCCCCATTCAGCTTATACCGGAGAACTATTCTTGCATTAACTGCTATGCTTGGCTCATATGGTGCACCACTAGTTTATCCTACTAACCTTGTTATTCCCTTGTGCTGACATTATAATGTGGGGGACCCCTAACTCTAAATGATTTTAATGTTCATATTAACTGTATTACTAATAAATGTGTTATATATTTTTGTGCATAATTCTTTTGTGTCTGCTTTTTTTCTAATTTAGATATAGATTTATAGGTGCTGATTACCTAGACTTTTAGATCTCACTTATTAGGTGAGATCTGCTCTTCTTTACTGTGTATTTATAGATATTTGTTTCTAGGTTGCACTATAAGCTTGTGATGATAAATGTGAAGTGAGCATTACTACCTTTTAAAATAATGTTCTTTAAAAGTACCTTGTTCTGTACAATTTTCCCTTTGGGGCATTCATTAACCATCTGTTAAGGTTACACCTAATAATGTCAATGTATTTGTTAACATCCACCTTTTTAAAATGTTTTTTGGGTTTTGTTTTCGATCACCTTCTATATATATAACCAATCTATATTTAAACTTGATTATAAATATAAAACGTGATAAAATGCAAACCAAAAACCATTTCAGAAAGGTAGATTTTAACAAATGCATTGAAATTATTAGTTGTCACCTTAATAGATGGTCAATGAATGTCCAAGACCTTACAAAACATTTTTATAGATGATCTGTCAATATTGCTGTTATCCATCTAAATGAAAAAGGACTTACATTCTCCTGAGAACTGTGGTGTTTGATGTGGTTTGTATTTATTGTATTAAGGTTTAAGTCACTTTTTATTGATTGATTTATATTATTATTCACTTAAAGGGACACTGTACCCAGAAATTTTCTTTTGTGATTCAGATTGAGCATGAAATTTTAAGCAACTTTCTAATTTACTCCTATTATCAAATTTTCTTCATTCTCTTGGTATCTTTATTTGAAATGCAAGAATGTAAGTTTAGATGCCGGCCCTTGCTGATTGGTGGATAAATTCATCCACCAATAAAAAAGTGCTGTCCAGAGTACTGAAACAAAAAAAAGCTTAGATGCCTTCTTTTTCAAATAATGATAGCAAGAGAATGAAGAAAAATTGATAATAGGAGTAAATTAGAAAGTTGCTTAAAATTGCATGCTCTTTCTGAATTACAAAAGAAAAAATTTGGGTACAGTGTCCCTTTAAGAACCTATCACTGTTATACATTTTGTTTTTCATGTGGTTTAGTACCTCAGCCTTCTCTCTGGGCTCCATGTACTAAGCATCGAAAGCTGCTCCGGAGCCCTTGCGGGGCAGGTTTGCATATATGAGCCTGCTTACCGCAATGTAAGAAGCAGCGGCCAATAGAGCACTTCTTTTTACACCCTACACCACCTCTGAGGTGGCGAGAGGAAATTTACTGAGAGCTTGCTCGCTCTCTGTGGTTGATAATCCCTTCTCTCACACGAATGGTCATGTGAGAGAAGGGGCTGGCATTACACACTCACTTGTAATGATACATACTGCAGCGGATCCTGTTCATCCACTGCCCGTATGTAGCGGAGGTGAGCAGACAACTTCTCGAGTTGAGAAGCTTGTCCGCTTGATCCTTCATACATGGAGCCTCAATCACATTATATATCTGATGGTATTTTGGTAATATATATATAGAGTATACATATACATATATATATATATATATATATATATATATATATATATATATATATATATATATATATGATTATATATAGGTATAGAAATAAACAGATATATATATATATATAGTAATATCTATTTAAAAATACATAGAACATATTCTGCTATGTGCAGAACATTAGAATGTGAAATATTTACAGTAAATACAAAGTATAACACTTTATTAAATATGAATAGTGCATAAATATGCTTTTCATGTTTTCATCTACTTAATTATAAAGGGCTCTAATGCACTTACATATTTTACAAAAAAAGCTATGGACAAGTTTCCACAAACAGAAATTGCATTATAAGCACTCTATGCCCAGACTAGTGTTGGAGACGAGAAATGTATAATAAAATATAACTTATTCAAATTTTTTTAAAAGATGGGTAAAACAAAAGACAATTAAAATCTCTATCATGAGCAAAAAGATTTATCAATATTATTGTGTCCCTAAATAGACTATCTGGCCTTCTATTTGTGATTATTATGTCAGAGGACACTCTCTTATAAATACTATATTGTCTGGCACTGTGTGGTTCCTATGTAGGAAATAATTGTGTTTCTGAGCCAGTGCTACCTCTTGAAGCCAGTTGTCAAGTTAAATAGTATAGCTTCTAACTAGAACTGTTTGTAATATAAATATTTTCTTAACACGTAAATCAGTTAATAGTTGGGTATTTGTAATATGAATGTGAAATTTCCACTGCTGGTTGAAATATCCCCAGTTTTACGGTTTTCAGCAATAGTGGTGCTTTTAGTATTAGTATTAAAAGCATGGTTAAGCTGCGGTTGTTTGTCACATTGTGATTCTGGTAATGGTATTACTCGTGAAATATGGTATTGTAGATCAAATAATGGTACCAAACTTATATTATCCACTAGTAAAGCTTGGTAACAGTGTTGCCATCCACAGTTATGTTTCTTTTACAGACACCTTAAAGGGAACCTAAACACCATCATTTTTTCTGTGATTAACTTTTTATTAAAACCTTTTTGTATTATATTAAACATTGTTGCTTACTTTGCTTATTTTCCTAACATCTGCTCAATTATTTTTCTTCTCCAATATTACCCCTAAACCACCGCCTACAGAATGCGGTGCTAGCCGCCATCTTGTAACGCGCGTTGTCTATATAGACTGTATGCGCACTCCCTGCTTCACTCTTTCACTTCCGCGCATGGGCATAAAAGGGAAACTCTTTGCCGCATCTATGAAGCTCGCTCACTCTGTTGCAGAGAGTGATCTTCATAGAGATTTGTATGACAGATATGTTAGTGGAGCGGATTGTCATCGACTGCCGTTTTCAGTTCTTCCGAGCCAGAGGTACACTTACAATCGCTGCTGCCACTGTGGTTATTAACAGCAAAGTGTGCCTCTGGTATTGCTGGACATTGCAACGGTTTAATGCGTGCGCGCTCACAGGCATAAGCTTAGCCACATCCGGAATAGTCCCCAGCACATTAGCAGCGTCGGGACGGATAATCAAAGGCATGGGAAAACTGGAGTGTAAAATTAATTTTTAGAAAGGAGGCTTATATATGGGGGGACGACGACGACAATGTGGTTTGAAATAAAACATTGTCTACAATATAAACATTAAAACCTTTTTGAAAAAAGTTAAGTATTTAAGGTCCCTTTAATAGTTGCCAGTCAATCCGTGACAATTCCACTGTGGCAATCTATACACTATGGTTAAATATCCTCCTTGCAAGTGAGGTATGATATAAATGGTTTGCGTTATATGGTTATATGGTTTCAACCGTGCTCTTTACATATGCAAAACCATGTATCTACTCATATCATTTAAATAACCATCCCCAAAGGGTTATAGTTATACGTTATTATAGATAGGTATTAACCATTGTTTGGTTCTTGCTGTTGCAGTTTTAGTCAATATTTTGATTGCTTATCGTGTACATTTATTGCTTTGTTAACACAATATTGTGTGCATGTATTCCTTTGTTACCACAATATTGTGTGTATTTATTCCTTTGTTACCACAATAAAAATGTAATGTCAGTCTATTGACTGTATCTGATTATATTCGGTTAATACTTAAAGGGACACTGAACCCAATTTTTTTCTTTTGTAATTCAGATAGAGCATGCAATTTTAAGCAACTTTCTAATTTACTCCTATTATCAATTTTTCTTCATCCTCTTGCTATCTTTATTTGAAATAAAAGCCATCTAAGCTTTTTTGGGTTAAGAACTCTGGACAGCACTTTTGATTGGTGGATGAATTTTTTCCACCAATCAGCAAGGACAACCCAGGTTGTTCACCAAAAATGGGCCGGCATCTAAATTAGATTCTTGCATTTCAAATAAAGATACCAAGGCCTAGATTTAGAGTTCGGCGGTAGCCGTCAAAACCAGCGTTAGAGGCTCCTAACGCTGGTTTTGGGCGCCCGCTGGTATTTGGAGTCAGTGATTAAAGGGTCTAACGCTCACTTTTCAGCCGCGACTTTTCCATACCGCAGATCCCCCTACGCCATTTGCGTAGCCTATCTTTTCAATGGGATCTTTCTAACGCCGGTATTTAGAGTCGTTTCTGCAGTGAGCGTTAGAGCTCTAACGACAAGATTCCAGCCGCCTGAAAATAGCAGGAGTTAAGAGCTTTCTGGCTAACGCCGGTTTATAAAGCTCTTAACTACTGTACCCTAAAGTACACTAACACCCATAAACTACCTATGTACCCCTAAACCGAGGTCCCCCCACACCGCCGCCACTCGATTAAAATTTTTAACCCCTAATCTGCCGACCGCCACCTACGTTATATTTATGTACCCCTAATCTGCTGCCCCTAACCCCGCCGACCCCTGTATTATATTTATTCACCCCTAACCTGCCCCCCACAACGTCGCCGCCAGCTACTTACAATAATTAACCCCTAATCTTCCGACCGCAAATCGCCGCCACCTACGTTATCCCTATGTACCCCTAATCTGCTGCCCCTAACACCGCCGACCCCTATATTATATTTATTAACCCCTAATCTGCCCCCCTCAACGTCGCCGACACCTGCCTACACTTATTAACCCCTAATCTGCCGAGCGGACCTGAGCGCTACTATAATAAAGTTATTAACCCCTAATCCGCCTCACTAACCCTATCATAAATAGTATTAACCCCTAATCTGCCCTCCCTAACATCGCCGACACCTACCTTCAATTATTAACCCCTAAACTTCCTGATCGGAGCTCACCGCTATTCTAATAAATGGATTAACCCCTAAAGCTAAGTCTAACCCTAACACTAACACCCCCCTAAGTTAAATATAATTTTTATCTAACGAAATAAATTAACTCTTATTAAATAACTTATTCCTATTTAAAGCTAAATACTTACCTGTAAAATAAATCCTAATATAGCTACAATATAAATTATAATTATATTATAGCTATTTTAGGATTAATATTTATTTTACAGGCAACTTTGTAATTATTTTAACCAGGTACAATAGCTATTAAATAGTTAAGAACTATTTAATAGTTAACTAGTTAAAATAATAACAAATTTACCTGTAAAATAAATCCTAACCTAAGTTATAATTAAACCTAACACTACCCTATCAATAAAATAATTAAATAAACTACCTACAATTACCTACAATTAACCTAACACTACACTATCAATAAATAAATTAAACACAATTGCTACAAATAAATACAATTAAATAAACTAGCTAAAGTACAAAAAATAAAAAAGAACTAAGTTACAGAAAATAAAAAAATATTTACAAACATAAGAAAAATATTACAACAATTTTAAACTAATTACACCTACTCTAAGCCCCCTAATAAAATAACAAAGCCCCCCAAAATAAAAAATTCCCTACCCTATTCTAAATTAAAAAAGTTACAAGCTCTTTTACCTTACCAGCCCTGAACAGGGCCCTTTGCGGGGCATGCCCCAAGAATTTCAGCTCTTTTGCCTGTAAAAGAATAAATACAATACCCCCCCCCCCCAACATTACAACCCACCACCCACATACCCCTAATCTAACCCAAACCCCCCTTAAATAAACCTAACACTAAGCCCCTGAAGATCTTCCTACCTTGTCTTCACCATCCAGGTATCACCGATCCGTCCTGGCTCCAAGATCTTCATCCAACCCAAGCGGGGGTTGGCGATCCATAATCCGGTGCTCCAAAGTCTTCCTCCTATCCGGCAAGAAGAGGACATCCGGACCGGCAAACATCTTCTCCAAGCGGCATCTTCGATCTTCTTCCATCCGGTGCGGAGCGGGTCCATCTTGAAGCAGGCGACGCGGATCCATCCTCTTCTTCCGATGTCTCCCGACTAATGACGGTTCCTTTAAGGGACGTCATCCAAGATGGCGTCCCTCGAATTCCGATTGGCTGATAGGATTCTATCAGCCAATCGGAATTAAGGTAGGAATTTTCTGATTGGCTGATGGAATCAGCCAATCAGAATCAAGTTCAATCCGATTGGCTGATCCAATCAGCCAATCAGATTGAGCTCGCATTCTATTGGCTGTTCCGATCAGCCAATAGAATGCGAGCTCAATCTGATTGGCTGATGCGATCGGCCAATCGGATTGAACTTGATTCTGATTGGCTGATTCCATCAGCCAATCAGAAAATTCCTACCTTAATTCCGATTGGCTGATAGAATCCTATCAGCCAATCGGAATTCGAGGGACGCCATCTTGGATGACGTCCCTTAAAGGAACCGTCATTAGTCGGGAGACATCGGAAGAAGAGGATGGATCCGCGTCGCCTGCTTCAAGATGGACCCGCTCCGCACCGGATGGAAGAAGATCGAAGATGCCGCTTGGAGAAGATGTTTGCCGGTCCGGATGTCCTCTTCTTGCCGGATAGGAGGAAGACTTTGGAGCACCGGATTATGGATCGCCAACCCCCGCTTGGGTTGGATGAAGATCTTGGAGCCAGGACGGATCGGTGATACCTGGATGGTGAAGACAAGGTAGGAAGATCTTCAGGGGCTTAGTGTTAGGTTTATTTAAGGGGGGTTTGGGTTAGATTAGGGGTATGTGGGTGGTGGGTTGTAATGTTGGGGGGGGGGGTATTGTATTTATTCTTTTACAGGCAAAAGAGCTGAAATTCTTGGGGCATGCCCCGCAAAGGGCCCTGTTCAGGGCTGGTAAGGTAAAAGAGCTTGTAACTTTTTTAATTTAGAATAGGGTAGGGAATTTTTTATTTTGGGGGGCTTTGTTATTTTATTAGGGGGCTTAGAGTAGGTGTAATTAGTTTAAAATTGTTGTAATATTTTTCTTATGTTTGTAAATATTTTTTTATTTTCTGTAACTTAGTTCTTTTTTATTTTTTGTACTTTAGCTAGTTTATTTAATTGTATTTATTTGTAGCAATTGTGTTTAATTTATTTATTGATAGTGTAGTGTTAGGTTAATTGTAGGTAATTGTAGGTAGTTTATTTAATTATTTTATTGATAGGGTAGTGTTAGGTTTAATTATAACTTAGGTTAGGATTTATTTTACAGGTAAATTTGTTATTATTTTAACTAGGTAACTATTAAATAGTTCTTAACTATTTAATAGCTATTGTACCTGGTTAAAATAATTACAAAGTTGCCTGTAAAATAAATATTAATCCTAAAATAGCTATAATATAATTATAATTTATATTGTAGCTATATTAGGATTTATTTTACAGGTAAGTATTTAGCTTTAAATAGGAATAATTTATTTAATAAGAGTTAATTAATTTTGTTAGATTAAAATTATATTTAATTTAGGGGGGTGTTAGTGTTAGGGTTAGACTTAGCTTTAGGGGTTAATCCATTTATTAGAATAGCTGTGAGCTCCGATCGGAAGTTTAGGGGTTAATAATTGAAGGTAGGTGTCGGCGATGTTAGGGAGGGCAGATTAGGGGTTAATACTATTTATGATAGGGTTAGTGAGGCGGATTAGGGGTTAATAACTTTATTATAGTAGCGCTCAGGTCCGCTCGGCAGATTAGGGGTTAATAAGTGTAGGTAGGTGTCGGCGACGTTGTGGGGGGCAGATTAGGGGTTAATAAATATAACATAGGGGTCGGCGATGTTAGGGCAGCAGATTAGGGGTACATAGGGATAACGTAGGTGGCGGCGTTTTACGGAGCGGCAGATTAGGGGTTAAAAGTGTAATGCAGGGGTCAGCGATAGCGTGGGCGGCAGATTAGGGGTTAATAAGTGTAAGGTTAGGGGTGTTTAGACTCGGGGTACATGTTAGAGTGTTAGGTGCAGACGTAGGAAGTGTTTCCCCATAGGAAACAATGGGGCTGCGTTAGGAGCTGAACGCTGCTTTTTTGCAGGTGTTAGGTTTTTTTTCAGCTCAAACAGCCCCATTGTTTCCTATGGGAGAATCGTGCACGAGCACGTTTTTGATGCCGGCCGCGTCCGTAAGCAGCTCTGGTATCGAGAGTTGCATTTGCGGTAAAAATGCTCTACGCTCCTTTTTTGGAGCCTAACGCAGCATTTGTTAGAACTCTCGATACCAGAGTTAAATTTATGGTGCGGCCAGAAAAAAACCCGCGGAGCGTTAACAGCCCTTTTACCGCCGAACTCTAAATCTAGGCCCAAGAGAATAAAGCAAATTTGATAATATGAGTAAATTAGAAAGTTGCTTAAAATGTCATGCTCTATCTGAATCACAAAAGAAAAAAATTGGGTTCAATGTCCCTTTAACAAACAGTTTTAGCATATCAGTCTACTGACCGTATTTGATTATTTTTGGTTAGTAGTGCTCAACAAACAGTTCTAGCATTATTAATATATAGTTTATTATAAGCTATTGCATATACACTTCTACAGTGCCTTTAATAATATAATGCGTTACATTCCTATTTTGGTAATAAAGGAAGAAATGCTAAAACTGTTTGTTGAGTACTTACCAAAATGAACCTCAATCCTATGAGGTAAGATATTGGCTCTATGGCAGTCAGGTAGAACTTCTTGTGTCCTCTTAAGTCTAGACTTGTGTTCTCTCCACTTCTGGTCTTTTTCCTTTTATCTTGTCCACTTGTGTGACTGAGAGGTGATGTGGGTATATTTTCTCAGCTCCGCCCCTGTGTTAGTGTAACTTTCAAATCCGAAAAACCGGAGAACTTGGCGTCCTCAGGAGTATGGATAATGGGAGTGTTATCCCATTGGTAGAAACATAGGAAAAGAAAAAATCACATAGCGGAATTCTGTGATTAACATGCACACAATTTATTAATTAAAATTGGAAACACACAGTGTTTGACCTCAGTCCTTGATGAGGTAAGCTTAATAGCAATAAATAAAGATCCCCCAGTTGGCCTCTGCTCCTCAGAGGAAATAAAAGTGTCTCTTATAAAGTGGGTGTGTTAAATGCTAACAACAGAAATTCCTATTCTATAAGAGCTTTGGGGCATATAAAAGGTGCTAATCAATAAGTCTTCACATAAGACATGAAATCGTCAATAGTTTTAAATACCAATGGTTTCACTGAGTAAACCAAAGTGCTGCAGGTCAAAGAATTATTTCCTGTAAGCGCACTCAAGCATCCTTACACATTTCGAAGTTATTGAATACTTCTTCGTCAGAGGAATGTGAGGTTACAGGGTGCCCGGCTTGTAGATTTTAAAGGGTAGTCGAGTGGGCTTGTCTTTTCCATAGCCATGTGACGTCATGCGTTATACGTGAACCTTCACCCATACAGATCTATTATGTTCCTCTGTTGTCTTAGCAATCGTTTGTGTGTGTGTTACGTGTTGCTGTTCTTACTCAAGTTGATTCTTCAGGGTCCTAGTGTTCCTTAGTTTCCTGGGCACTGTTTCCCTATGTACTCTACACGTTACTTCATATAATGGGGCCTAGTTATCAAGCCGTCAACCTCAAATACGCTGGAATTCCGCAGCGTATTTGTGGCGAGGCTGATTCGCCTTAGTTATCAAAGGCTCGAGACCGGCAAAAGTAGAATTTTGTGACGTAAACTTCGTTCCGCCGGACTCAGTCCGACACAGATCGATTCTTACGTCACTCCAGATGTTCCGCACACAAGTGCGGCACAATCTCACTACTTTTGCTAGTTATCAGAAAACTAGCAGGTACGCTCGGCACTTTTACGGCCCAGCGTACCTGGTTTTCAAAGCGCCAGCCTGGAGGTGGCGGATCCCATAGGAATCAATGGGAGTCTGACCATAGCGAAAGTACAAGTTCGCTGCTGACAGACATCCCATTGATTCCTATGGGAGCTGTCTACACCTAACACCCTAACATGTACCCCGAGTCTAAACACCGCTAATCTGACCCCCCCTACACCGCCGCAACTAAATAAAGTTATTACCCCCTAAACCGCCGCTCCCGGAGCCCACCGCAACTATAATAAATGTATTAACCCCTAAACCGCCGCTCCCTGAACCCGCCGCAACCTATATTAAATGTATTAACCCCTATCCTGCCCCCCCTACACCGTCGCCACCTATAATAAATTTATTAACCCCTAATCTGCCCCCCCTACACCGTCGCCACCTATAATACATTTATTAACCCCTATCCTGCCCCCCACTACGCCGCCGCCACTGTAATAAAATTATTAACCCCTAAACCTAAGTCTAACCCTAACCCTAACGCCCCCCTAACTTAAATATTAATTAAATAAATCTAAATAAATTAACTCTTATTAACTAAATGAATCTTATTTAAAACTAAATACTTACCTTTAAAATAAACCCTAATATAGCTACAATATAAATAATAATTATATTATAGCTATCTTAGGATTTATATTTATTTTACAGGTAACTTTGTATTTATTTTAGCTAGTTAGAATAGTTATTAAATAGTTATTAACTATTTAATAACTACCTAGCTAAAAGAAATACAAAATTACCTGTAAAATAAATCCTAACTTAAGTTACAATTAAACCTAATACTACACTATCATTAAATTAACTAAATAAACTACCTACAAATAACTACAATTAAATACAATTACATAAACTAACTAAAGTACAAAAAATAAAAAAAGCTAAGTTACAAAAAATAAAAAAATAAGTTACAAACATGTTAAAATATTACAACAATTTTAAGATACTTACACCTAATCTAAGCCCCCTAATAAAATAACAAACCCCCCCAAAATAAAAAAAATCCCTACCCTATTCTAAATTAAATAAATTTCTAAGCTCTTTTACCTTACCAGCCCTTAAAAGGGCCATTTGTGGGGGCATGCCCCAAAAAGTTCAGCTCTTTTGCCTGTAAAAGAAAAATACACCCCCCCCAACATTAAAACCCACCACCCACATACCCCTAATCTAACCCAAACCCCCCTTACAAAAACCTAACACTAATCCCCTGAAGATCATCCTACCTTGAGTCGTCTTCACTCAGCCGAGCCACCGATAGAACTGAAGAGGACATCCGGAGCGGAAGCAGTTAATCCTCCAAGCGGCGCTGAAGAAATCTTCCATCCGATGAAGTCATCATCCAGGTGGCGCTGAAGAAGTCTTCGATCCAGCCGATGTCATCTTCAAAGAGGCGCTGAAGAGGTCTTCTATCCGGGCGAAGTCATCTTCCAAGCCAGGTCTTGAATCTTCCTTCCGCCGACGCGGAACCACCTTCTTCACCGACGGACTACGACGAATGACGGCTCCTTTAAGGGACGTCATCCAAGATGGCGTCCCCTCAATTCCGATTGGCTGATAGGATTCTATCAGCCAATCGGAATTAAGGTAGGAAAAATCTGATTGGCTGATGGAATCAGCCAATCAGATTGAGCTCGCATTCTATTGGCTGTTCCGATCAGCCAATAGAATGCGAGCTCAATCTGATTGGCTGATTGGATCAGCCAATCGGATTGAACTTGAATCTGATTGGCTGATTCCATCAGCCAATCAGATTTTCCTACCTTAATTCCGATTGGCTGATAGAATCCTATCAGCCAATCGGAATTGAGGGGACGCCATCTTGGATGACGTCCCTTAAAAGAAGCCGTCATTCGTCGTAGTCCGTCGGTGAAGAAGGTGGTTCCGCGTCGGCGGAAGGAAGATTCAAGACCCGGCTTGGAAGATGACTTCGTCCGGATAGAAGACCTCTTCAGCGCCTCTTTGAAGATGACATCGGCCGGATCGAAGACTTCTTCAGCGCCGCCTGGATGATGACTTCATCGGATGGAAGATTTCTTCAGCGCCGCTTGGAGGATTAACTTCTTCCGCTCCGGATGTCCTCTTCAGTTCCATCGGTGGCTCGGCTAAGTGAAGACGACTCAAGGTAGGATGATCTTCAGGGGATTAGTGTTAGGTTTTTGTAAGGGGGGTTTGGGTTAGATTAGGGGTATGTGGGTGGTGGGTTTTAATGTTGGGGGGGGTTGTATTTTTCTTTTACAGGCAAAAGAGCTGAACTTTTTGGGGCATGCCCCCACAAATGGCCCTTTTAAGGGCTGGTAAGGTAAAAGAGCTTTGAAATTTATTTAATTTAGAATAGGGTAGGGTTTTTTTTTATTTTGGGGGGGTTTGTTATTTTATTAGGGGGCTTAGATTAGGTGTAAGTAGCTTAAAATTGTTGTAATATTTTAACATGTTTGTAACTTATTTTTTTATTTTTTGTAACTTAGCTTTTTTTATTTTTTGTACTTTAGTTAGTTTATGTAATTGTATTTAATTGTAGTTATTTGTAGGTAGTTTATTTAGTTAATTTAATGATAGTGTAGTATTAGGTTTAATTGTAACTTAAGTTAGGATTTATTTTACAGGTAATTTTGTATTTCTTTTAGCTAGGTAGTTATTAAATAGTTAATAACTATTTAATAACTATTCTAACTAGCTAAAATAAATACAAAGTTACCTGTAAAATAAATATAAATCCTAAGATAGCTATAATATAATTATTATTTATATTGTAGCTATATTAGGGTTTATTTTAAAGGTAAGTATTTAGTTTTAAATAGGATTCATTTAGTTAATAAGAGTTAATTTATTTAGATTTATTTAATTAATATTTAAGTTAGGGGGGCGTTAGGGTTAGGGTTAGACTTAGGTTTAGGGGTTAATAATTTTATTACAGTGGCGGCGGCGTAGTGGGGGGCAGGATAGGGGTTAATAAATGTATTATAGGTGGCGACGGTGTAGGGGGGGCAGATTAGGGGTTAATAAATTTATTATAGGTGGCGACGGTGTAGGGGGGGCAGGATAGGGGTTAATAGGTTTAATATAGGTTGCGGAGGGTTCATGGAGCGGCGGTTTAGGGGTTAAACTATTTATTTAGTTGCGGAGAGGTGCGGGATCAGCAGGATAGGGGTTAATAATTTTATAATAGAGGGCGACGGTGTAGGGGGGGCAGGATAGGGGTTACTAGGTATACTGTAGGTGGCAGCGGTGTCCGGGAGCGGCGGTTTAGGGGTTAATACATTTATAAGAGTTGCGGCAGGGTCTAGGAGCGGCGGTTTAGGGGTTAATACATTTATAAGAGTTGCGGCGGGGTCTAGGAGCGGCGGTTTAGGGGTTAGTAACTTTATTTAGTTGCGGGGGGCTCCGGGGGCGCCGGTATAGGTGGTAGAACAGTGCAGTTTAGTGTGAGTGCTTAGTGACAGGCTAGCAATAAAGCTGGGAAAAAGCCGAAGGGCAGCGAGATCGGATGAGTGATAACTGTCACAGTCCGCTGCTCATCGCCCCGCGGCTTTTTGACAGCTTTATTTGATAACTTAGGCGTATTTTTTCAGGTCCGTGGCGGCGAAGGTAGGCGAGCTTAGGCGGGCGTATTGGGCCGGCGAAGCAAGAAAAGTAGACGGCTTGATAACTACCCCCCCAAGTATTTTTGATGTGTTTTGTGCAATTTTTTATTGTCACGAAACAGTTAACCACAACTCTGAGATTGCAGTAAACATTCTAGCGTAATTTGTGATTGCGCTTATGTAAACACGTTTACTTTCAACCTTGACGCATTTTAACCTGCGTGCAAACGATTGCGAAAACCAGATATAGATCTCACACAAATGTTTGCACTCCACTCATAATCTGGCCCATATTTGGTATGTTGATTCTGTACTATTTCCTTTGGCTTGTACTGTACACAAAACAAAATGCAAAATAGAAAGTGCAAAGTTAAAATGCAACAAAATTTAATCTAAAGTGTAAAGTGTAATAAAATACAAAGCACAAAGTGTAAATGCAGCAGAACTGTCATGTCATGAAGTGCAATATTGTACTGATTTTGTCTCTACTTCACATACAGAAATGCAGGAGAACTGTCATGTCGTGCAGTGCTATATTGTATTGATCTTGTCTCTCTTTTGTCTCTCATACAGAAATGCAGCAGAACTGTCATGTCATGTAGTACTATATTGTACTGATCTTGCCTCTCTGGCACATACAGAAATGCAGCAGAACTGTCATGTCATGCAGTGCTATATTGTACTGATCTTGTCTCTCCTTCACATACAGAAATAAAGCAGAACTGTCACGTCATGCAGTGCTATATTGTACTGATCTTGTCTCTCCTTCACATACAGAAATGCAGCAGGAGTGTCATGCCATGCAGTGCTATAATGTACTGAGCTTGTCTCTCCTTCACATACAGAAATACAGCAGAACTGTCATGTCATGCTGTGCTATATTGTACTGATCTTGTCTCTCCTTCACATACAGAAATACAGCAGAACTGTCACGTCATGCAGTGCTATATTGTACTGATCTTGTCTCTCTGTCACATACAGAAATGCAGCAGAACTCTCATGCCATGCAGTGCTATATTGTACTGATCTTGTCTCTCTGTCACATACAGAAATACAGCAGAACTGTCATGTAATGCAGTGCTATATTGTACTGATCTTGTCTCTCTGTCACATACAGAAATGCAGCAGAACTGTCATGTCATGCAGTGCTATATTGTACTGATCTTGCCTCTCTGTCACATACAGAAATGCAGCAGAACTGTCATGTCATGCAGTGCTATATTGCACTGATCTTGTCTCTCCTTCACATACAGAAATACAGCAGAACTGCCATGTAATGCAATGCTATATTGTACTGATCTTGTCTCTCTTTCAAATACAGAAATGCAGCAGAACTGTCATGTAATGCAATGCTATATTGTACTGATCTTGTCTCTCTGTCACATACAGAAATACAGCAGAACTGTCATGTCATGCAGTGCTATATTGTACTGATCTTGTCTCTCTGTCACATACAGAAATGCAGCAGAACTGTCATGCAGTGCTATATTGTACTGATCTTGTCTCTCCTTCACATACAGAAATGCTGCAGAACTGTCGTGCAGTGACGTGCAGTCATAGGAGGCAGGTGAGGCAGCGCCTCACCTGTCCCCTGTGTGTAACTACACTTTTTAAACACTTTTATTTAAGAAAAAAAAACGTTATTTAAAAAAAAAGTTTTTATATATTTTTTTTACACTAAATGTACCCCCCCTAGCCCCCCACCCCCCGCCAATCACTACGCCACAATTTTTTTTGCAATAAGGCTGCCTAATATTGCAGTATTGCACAAACAAGAAGAGGCTGTGTGTGAGCCGTTCAGCTCGCCTCCCCTTGTTTGCGCAATATATGTATATCATTAATAGCTACAGACTGCCCCCAGTGGCGCTTAATGCGCTGAAGTCTCACAGCCCAATTGCCATACCGCTAATAATGCTCCCCATAGAGGCTGCTCTCTAAGCGCCTCGGGGAGTCAAAGCCAATCAGCACCAAGCTCTCGCGCCTCAGAGCCAATCAGCGCCCAGCTCTCTTTATCATGTAGGAGCATGGGCGCTGCCGCTGAGCCGACACTGGCGCAGACAGAGTCGTGGATAGGAGTGCTCAACCCGACGGTCCAGTCCAGGACAGTACAGGCACCAGCACTGAAGGCCCCAGCCAGCAGCAACCTGCAAGGACCAGCAGCAACCTGCAGCCAAGCCATGCAGCCCCATCACATCCACACATTGGCACAGGGGCCACTCCAAGCCAAGCTGACTGCGTGCAGGGATACAACAGAAGATTGAGATCAGGGATTCAGTCTTCTGCACTGACCGGGGAGGAGCTGCCGTTGCAGGTAGGGAAGGGAGCTGGTACCGGGGACGGTGGGGACCTGGGAAGCTAATAGGGGCTTCTGGTTTTGGTGGGCTTGGAGTGACCTGCAAATAGTTGCAGACGGACACCCGGGACATGCAGTTTTGTTTGGGTGCAGGCCGGGCATGTGTTTGTTTGTTTTAATGTCTTTTCAAAATTCATTTAGCCCAACCGTTAATGCTTTTTTTTTATTAAGCAGAGTCAGAGCGGCTTTTTTTTATCCCTTTTAGCAGACAGACAGGTTAGAGATAGGCTTGCTCCGATTCTGCTCCTGTGCTGTGCTGGCTAATCTGTGAGCTAAAGGGGGGGACCGTTTTAAAAATACATCAATATTTGTATGATTTTGCTTAAATTTTTTTATTCAACTGAACTTTGCTGCAGTTTTACTTTGAAGTTTTCCAGCGTTTTATGTATGGAAAACCTAAAAGTAAAACAGCAGCAAAGTTCAGTTGAATAAAAAAAATGTAAGCAAAATCATACAAATATTGATGTATTTTTAAAACGTACCCCCCCCCCCTTTAGCTCACAGATTAGTCAGCAGCAGGACAGGAGCAGAATCGGAGCAAGCCTATTCTCTATTATACTTAGTAGTCAGTGATGTATAGCAGACTGCGCACAGCAGTGCCGGTGTCTGTGTAGTGTAACAAGAATCACAGGACTGGAGCGATAAGAGGGAATCCCATGGGGCAGGGCTTTCAGTCTCTCTGTGATTGATTACACAGTCTGAGCATTGGACGGTTCACACTGACACCAGTTAGGGGAATAGACCCCCCCCCCCCCACAAGGGCTGTCTGCACTTGCCCTGATTACCCCCTGGCTCTGACACTCCATGACACATGATATGGGACTGTGCTGCTGTCATGACAGAGAACACCTGAGCTCAGGTAATTTGCTGAAAACTCTGCATAAGGAGATTCTTGGGATGTTTTGGGTGCCAGGAGGGGCTTAAGCTGTTCCCTCTTTGGGAAGTAAGGAATTATAAGGGGATAAAAGGCCTATAACTCTCTGCTTAATAAAAAAAATAATATATATATAAAACTATCTTTCTGCTAAGGGGATAAAAAGCCTATAACTGTCTGATTCTTCTTAATAAAAAAAAAGCTGTAACTCTCTGTCTGCTAAGGGGATAAAAAGCCTATAACTGTCTGACTCTGCTTAATAAAAAAAAAAAAAACTATATCTGTCTGTCTGTCTGCTAAATGGATAAAAAGCTATAACTGTCTGTCTGAGTCTGCTTAAGAAAAAAAAAAAATGCTATAATTGTCTGCTATGGGGAATAAAATGCTATAACTGTCTGCTAAGGGGAAAAAAGGCTATAACTGTCTGCTAAGGTGAATAAAATGCTGTAACTGTCTGCTAAGGTGAATAAAATGCTGTAACTGTCTGCTAAGGGGAGAATAAAGCTATAACTGTCTGCTAAGGTGAATAAAATGCTGTAACTATCTGCTAAGGGGAGAATAAAGCTATAACTGTCTGCTAAGGGGAGAAAAAAAGCTATAACTGTCTGCTAAGGGGAAAAAAGGCTATAACTGTCTGCTAAGGGGGAAAAAAGGCTATAACTGTCTGCTAAGGGGAAAAAAATGCTGTAACTGTCTGCTAAGGTGAATAAAATGCTGTAACTGTCTGCTAAGGGGAAAAAATGCTGTAACTGTCTGCTAAGGGGAGAATAAAGCTATAACTGTCTGCTAAGGGGAGAATAAAGCTATAACTGTCTGCTAAGGGGAGAAAAAAACTATAACTGTCTGCTAAGGGGAAAAAATGCTGTAACTGTCTGCTAAGGTGAATAAAATGCTGTAACTGTCTGCTAAGGGGAAAAAATGCTGTAACTGTCTGCTAAGGGGCAAAAATGCTGTAACTGTCTGCTAAGGGGAGAATAAAGCTATAACTGTCTGCTAAGGGGAGAATAAAGCTATAACTGTCTGCTAAGGGGAGAAAAAAACTATAACTGTCTGCTAAGGGGAGAAAAAAAGCTATAACTGTCTGCTAAGAGGAAAAAAATGCTATAACTGTCTGCTAAGGTGAATAAAATGCTGTAACTGTCTGCTAAGGGGCAAAAATGCTGTAACTGTCTGCTAAGGGGAGAATAAAGCTATAACTGTCTGCTAAGGGGAGAATAAAGCTATAACTGTCTGCTAAGGGGAGAAAAAAACTATAACTGTCTGCTAAGGGGAGAAAAAAAGCTATAACTGTCTGCTAAGAGGAAAAAATGCTATAACTGTCTGCTAAGGTGAATAAAATGCTGTAACTGTCTGCTAAGGGGCAAAAATGCTGTAACTGTCTGCTAAGGGGAGAATAAAGCTATAACTGTCTGCTAAGGGGAGAATAAAGCTATAACTGTCTGCTAAGGGGAGAAAAAAACTATAACTGTCTGCTAAGGGGAGAAAAAAGCTATAACTGTCTGCTGAGGGCGAAAAAGGGCTATAACGGTCTGCTAAGGGGAAAACAAGGCTATAACTGTCTGCTAAGGGGAGAAAAAAGCTATATCTATCTGCTAAGGGGGAAAAAGGCTATAACTGTCTACTAAGGGGAGAAAAAAGCTATCTGCTAATGCTAATTGCCCTTGTGCACCTGCTAAATTAATTGTATATTTAAACTACATCTATTGGGTTCATATATGGGTTTGTCGGGCTTATCATACCATGTGCCTCACCAGCCTCTGACCTCACCGCACGTCACTGCTGTCATGTCATGCAGTGCTATATTGTACTGATCTTGTCTCTCCTTCACATACAGAAATGCAACAGAACTGTCATGTCATGCAGTGCTATATTATACTGATCTTGTTTCTCCTTCACATACAGAAATGCAGCAGAACTCTCATGTCATGCAGTGCTATATTGTACTGATCTTGTCTCTTCTTCACATACAGAAATGCAGCAGAACTCTCATGTCATGCAGTGCTATATTGTACTGACCTTGTCTCTCTGTCACATACATAAATGCAGGATAACTGTCATGTCATGCAGGGCAATATTGTACTGATCTTGTCTCTCTGTCACATACAGAAATGTAGCAGAACGGTCATGTCATGCAGTGCTATATTGTACTGATGTTGTCTCTCCCTCACATACAGAAATGCAGCAAAACTGTCATGTCTTGCAGTGCTATATTTTACTGATCTTGTCTCTCTGTCACATGCATAAATGCAGGATAACTGTCATGTCATGCAGTGCTATATTGTACTGATCTTGTCTCTCTGTCACATACAGAAATGCAGGATAACTGTCATGTCATGAAGTGCTATATTGTACTGATCTTGTCTCTCTGTCACATACATTAATGCAGCAGAGCGGTCATGTCATGCAGTGCTATATTGTACTGATCTTGTCACTCCCTCACATACAGAAATGCAGCAGAACTATCATGTCATGCAGTGATATATTATACTGATCTTGTTTCTCCTTCACATACAGAAATGAAGCAGAACGGTCATGTCATGCAGTGATATATTGTACTGATCTTGTCCCTCCCTCACATACAGAAATGCAGCAGAACTATCATGTCATGCAGTGATATATTATACTGATCTTGTTTCTCCTTCACATACAGAAATGCAGCAGAACTGTCATGTCATGCAGTGCTATATTGTACTGATCTTGTCTCTCTGTCACATACAGAAATGCAGCAGAACTGTCATGTCATGCAGTGCTATATTGTATGGATCTTGTCTCTTCTTCACATACAGAAATGCAGCCGAACTCTCATTTCATGCAGTGCTATATTATACTGATCTTATCTCTCTGTCACATACAGAAATGCAGCAGAACTGTCATGTCATGCAGTGCAATATTGTACTGATCTTGTCTCTCCTTCACATACAGAAATGCAGCAGAACTGTCATGTCATGCAGTGCTGTATTGTACTGATCTTGTCTCTCTGTCACATACATAAATGCAGGATAACTGTCATGTCATGCAGTGTTATATTGTACTGATCTTGTCTCTCTGTCACATACAGAATTGCAGCAGAACGGCCATGCCATGCAGTGCTATATTGTACTGATCTTGTCTCTCCCTCACATACAGAAATGCAGCAGAACTGTCATGTCATGCAGAACTATATTGTACTGATCTTGTCTCACCTTCACATACAGAAATGCAGCAGAACTGTCATCTCATATAGTGCTATATTGTACTAATCTTGTCTCTCCCTCACATACAGAAATGCAGCAGAACTGTAATGTCATACAGTGCTATATTGTACTGATCTTGTCTCTCTGTCACATACAGAAATACAGCAGAACTGTCATGCAGTGCTATATTGTACTGCTCTTGTCTCACCATCACATACAGAAATGCAGCAGAACTCTCATGTCACACAGTGCTATATTGCACTTATCTTGTCTCTCTGTCACATACAGAAATGCAACTGAACTGTCATGTCATGCAGAGCTATATTGTACTGATCTTGTCTCTTTGTCACATTCAGAAATTCAGCAGAACTGTCATGTCATGCAGTGCTATATTGTACTGATCTTGTCTCTCTGTCACATACAGAAATACAGCAGAACTGTCATGTCATGCAGTGCTATATTGTACTGATCTTGTCTCTCTGTCATATACAGAAATGCAACAGAACTGTCATGTCATGCAGTGCTATATTGTACTGATCTTGTCTCTCTGTCACATACAGAAATACAGCAGAACTGTCATGTCATGCAGTGCTATATTGTACTGATCTTGTCTCTCCTTCACATACAGAAATGCAGCAGAACTGTCATGTCATGCAGTGCTATATTGTACTGATCTTGTCTCTCTGTCACATACAGAAATGCAGCAGAACTGTCATGTCATGCAGTGCTATATTGTACTGATCTTGTCTCTCCTTCACATACATACATGCTGCAGAACTGTCATGTCATAGAGTGCTATATTGTACTGATCTTGTCTCTCTGTCACATACATAAATGCAGGATAACTGTCTCATGTCATGCAGTGCTATATTTTACTGATCTTGTCTCTCTGTCACATACGGAAATGCAGCAGAACGGTCATGTCATGCAGTGCTATATTGTACTGATCTTGTCCCTCCCTCACATACAGAAATGCAGCAGAACTGTCATGTCATGCAGTGCTATATTGTACTGATCTTGTCTCTCTGTCACATACATAAGTGCAGGATAACTGTCTCATGTCATGCAGTGCTATATTGTACTGATCGTGTCTCTCCTTCACATACAGAAATGCAGCAGAACTGTCATGTCATGCAGTGCTATATTGTACTGATCTTGTCTCTCTGTCACATACAGAAATACAGCAGAACTGTCATGTCATGCAGTGCTATATTGTACTGATCTTGTCTCTCTGTCACATACAGAAATGCAGCAGAGCTGTCATGTCATGCAGTGCTATATTGTACTGATCTTGTCTCTCTGTCACAAACAGAAATGCAGCAGAACTGTCATGTCATGCAGTGCTATATTGTACTGATCTTGTCTCTCCTTCACATACAGAAATACAGCAGAAATCTCATGTCATGCAGTGCTATATTGTACTGATCTTGTCTCTCTGTCACAAACAGAAATGCAGCAGAACTGTCATGTCATGCAGTGCTATATTGTACTGATCTTGTCTCTCTGTCACATACAGAAATACAGCAGAAATCTCATGTCATGCAGTGCTATATTGTACTGATCTTGTCTCTCTGTCACAAACAGAAATGCAGCAGAACTGTCATGTCATGCAGTGCTATATTGTACTGATCTTGTCTCTCTGTCACATACAGAAATACAGCAGAAATCTCATGTCATGCACTGCTATATTGTACTGATCTTGTCTCTCTGTCACATACATTAATGCAGCAGAGCGGTCATGTCATGCAGTGCTATATTGTACTGATCTTGTCACTCCCTCACATACAGAAATGCAGCAGAACTATCATGTCATGCAGTGATATATTATACTGATCTTGTTTCTCCTTCACATACAGAAATGAAGCAGAACGGTCATGTCATGCAGTGATATATTGTACTTATCTTGTCCCTCCCTCACATACAGAAATGCAGCAGAACTATCATGTCATGCAGTGCTATATTGTATGGATCTTGTCTCTTCTTCACATACAGAAATGCAGCCGAACTCTCATTTCATGCAGTGCTATATTATACTGATCTTATCTCTCTGTCACATACAGAAATGCAGCAGAACTGTCATGTCATGCAGTGCAATATTGTACTGATCTTGTCTCTCCTTCACATACAGAAATGCAGCAGAACTGTCATGTCATGCAGTGCTGTATTGTACTGATCTTGTCTCTCTGTCACATACATAAATGCAGGATAACTGTCATGTCATGCAGTGTTATATTGTACTGATCTTGTCTCTCTGTCACATACAGAATTGCAGCAGAACGGCCATGCCATGCAGTGCTATATTGTACTGATCTTGTCTCTCCCTCACATACAGAAATGCAGCAGAACTGTCATGTCATGCAGAACTATATTGTACTGATCTTGTCTCACCTTCACATACAGAAATGCAGCAGAACTGTCATGCAGTGCTATATTGTACTGCTCTTGTCTCACCTTCACATACAGAAATGCAGCAGAACTCTCATGTCACACAGTGCTATATTGCACTTATCTTGTCTCTCTGTCACATACAGAAATGCAACTGAACTGTCATGTCATGCAGAGCTATATTGTACTGATCTTGTCTCTCTGTCACATACAGAAATTCAGCAGAACTGTCATGTCATGCAGTGCTATACTGTACTGATCTTGTCTCTCTGTCACATACAGAAATACAGCAGAACCGTCATGTCATGCAGTGCTATATTGTACTGATCTTGTCTCTCCTTCACATACAGAAATGCAGCAGAACTGTCATGTCATGCAGTGCTATATTGTACTGATCTTGTCTCTCTGTCACATACAGAAATGCAGCAGAACTGTCATGTCATAGAGTGCTATATTGTACTGATCTTGTCTCTCTGTCACATACATAAATGCAGGATAACTGTCTCATGTCATGCAGTGCTATATTTTACTGATCTTGTCTCTCTGTCACATACAGAAATGTAGCAGAACGGTCATTTCATGCAGTGATATATTATACTGATCTTGTCTCTCTGTCACATACAGAAATGCAGCAAAACTGTCATGTCATAGAGTGCTATATTGTACTGATCTTGTCTCTCTGTCACATACAGAAATGCAGGATAACTGTCATGTCATGCAGTGCTATATTGTACTGATCTTGTCTCTCTGTCTCATACGGAAATGCAGCAGAACGGTCATGTCATGCAGTGCTATATTGTACTGATCTTGTCCCTCCCTCACATACAGAAATGCAGCAGAACTGTCATGTCATGCAGTGCTATATTGTACTGATCTTGTCTCTCTGTCACATACATAAGTGCAGGATAACTGTCTCATGTCATGCAGTGCTATATTGTACTGATCGTGTCTCTCCTTCACATACAGAAATGCAGCAGAACTGTCATGTCATGCAGTGCTATATTGTACTGATCTTGTCTCTCTGTCACATACAGAAATACAGCAGAACTGTCATGTCATGCAGTGCTATATTGTACTGATCTTGTCTCTCTGTCACATACAGAAATGCAGCAGAGCTGTCATGTCATGCAGTGCTATATTGTACTGATCTTGTCTCTCTGTCACAAACAGAAATGCAGCAGAACTGTCATGTCATGCAGTGCTATATTGTACTGATCTTGTCTCTCCTTCACATACAGAAATACAGCAGAAATCTCATGTCATGCAGTGCTATATTGTACTGATCTTGTCTCTCTGTCACAAACAGAAATGCAGCAGAACTGTCATGTCATGCAGTGCTATATTGTACTGATCTTGTCTCTCTGTCACATACAGAAATACAGCAGAAATCTCATGTCATGCAGTGCTATATTGTACTGATCTTGTCTCTCTGTCACATACAGAAATACAGCAGAACTGTCATGTCATGCAGTGCTATATTGTACTGATCTTGTCTCTCTGTCACATACAGAAATACAGCAGAACTGTCATGTCATGCAGTGCTATATTGTACTGATCTTGTCTCTCTGTCACATAAAGAAATGCAGCAGAACTGTCCTTTCATGCAGTGCTATATTGTACTGATCTTGTCTCTCTGTCACATACAGAAATGCAGCAGAGCTGTCCTTTCATGCAGTGCTATATTGTACTGATCTTGTCTCTCTCTTGGAGAAGCAAAGCAATATCGGCCTTTTAAGAATTTCACTAGGGATCTCGCAGTGCTGGAGGATCATTTGAGATCATCTCACCTGAGCATAGAGCTTTTGATCATCAGGCCTTTATGGAGAGCCTAGAGTAATTTGCAGTTCCAAAAAACAAAATAGAGACGTTCTCGACTGAAACTGAACAAACAAAAAAACTGGGAAAGCACACTAATAGCAATTACAGGATTGTAATGAACCTTTATGTGTTTAACCAGAGCAAAAGGTGTTCAACACATAGGTAAATTCACAATTTGGAGGTGTAAGATTGGAGCTTCCTGCAGATGATTAGTTGTTATAAACATCTGACACCCCTGTTTAGCCCACCAGCGTTTTCTTGTTCAGCAATTGCACTGCTTGTGGCTCCTGAGTGAGATATAAGTGTTTAACCTCTTTGTGGCAGTTAAACACATATGTAGGGTTAATAATGCAAACATGACAATTAAAGGTACAGTGAAGTCACATTTAAATGTTAATGATTCATTGTGTACATTTTTAAACAATTTTTCAATATACTTCTGTTGATAGAACAGAAATACACTACTGGGAGCTAGCTGAACACATCTGGAAAGCCAATGACAAGAGGCATATTTGTGTAGCTGCCAATCAGCAGCTAACTCCTAGTAGTACATTGCTGCTCTTTAACAAAGGATATAAAATGAAAGAACCAAATTTGTTACAAAAATTATAATGCAAAGTTTTTAAATTGTGTGCTCTTTCCGAATAATGAAACGTTACTGTCCCTTTAATTAGAGCATGCTATTTTTTATTAGATTCTCCCTTACTGTACCTTTGACAATTTATTTTTCTCAAATAAATAAATGAAATATTAAGATTTTTATGCCTCATTAATTTAAACATTGTCATTATATTCTAAGAATGCTAAATGCTGAACATTATTATCATGATAAATAAGCTGCTAGAATCATTCTGTGGCCCCTGAAGTTGCCCTCCCTTTGCTTTTTTGGACATCATCTTCCTAAGACAAAGTAGCTTAGCTATCACTTGTGATGTTTCTAGCATTTTATCCTAAGATGGAACTTGACCAACATAATTTTTTCCAGAAAGTGTAAAAAAAAAGAAAAGAGAAATCGTCTCCAAGTTGCTTTGTGCTTCCAAAAACCAGAAGGTATTTCATTAAATTGTAATCTTCTCCTCCTGAGTAAGTATTTCCTTACTGCCTTTCATCAGGCCCTTGTGTCTCGCTGCCAACACATTTTAAAGATGCCTTCACTTGTTAACTACGCTACAGTTTTATTAAAGTAAAAACCTCCTTATTCCCCATCAAAGCGTGAACATATTATTCCGTAGTTGTAACGGTTGGCACGGCTTCTGCTTTTCAGTTTATTCCCTGGTCCTCGTTTGTCTATCTCTCTCCCTCTCATTATGCTCACTATCTAGGGATGGGCTGCGGTTGGATGTCGCAAAAACCTGATCAGATGCTGCTAATTAGCCAAAGACCTTGCGGTTGTGGCCTCATTCAAATTCCGGCTTAGATTTCAGATTCTTGGCCCAATGTCTGGACTATAAGTACTGGAACACTATGTTTTTTTTCATCTGAGATACTACTTGAGTTTGACAAGTGTAATCTCTTTAGACTTCTATTTTACAAAGCAAACACCCAGAGAGATTATCTATGGCATGCATTACATTCTCTGATTTAAGACATAGATAGATAGATAGATAGATAGATAGATAGATAGATAGATAGATAAATAGATAGATAGATTCGATAAGATAGATAGATAGATAGATAGATAGATAGATAGATAGATAGATAGATAGATGATAGATTGATTGATGATAGATAGATAATAGATATAGATAGATAGATAGATAGATAGATAGATAGATAGACAGATAGATGATAGATAGATAAATAGATAGATATATGATATATAGATAGATGATAGATAGATAGATAGATAGATGACAGATAGATAGATAGATGATTGATAGATAGATGATTGATAGATAAATAGATAGATAGATTATAGTTAGAAAGATAGATAAATAGATAGATAGATAGATAGATACATAGATAGATTTTATAAGATAGATAGATAGATAGATAGATAGATAGATAGATAGATAGATAGATAGATAGATAGATAGATAGATAGATAGATAGATAGATAGATAGATAGATAGATAGATGATAGATGATAGATGATAGATAGATAGATGATAGATAGATAGATGATAGATAGATAGATAGATAGATAGATAGATAGATAGATAGATAGATGATAGATAGATAGATGATAAATAGATAGTTTTGATAAGATAGATAGATAGATGATAGATAGATAGATAGATAGATAGATAGATTGATAGATAGAAAGAAAGATAGATGATAGATAAATAGATAGATAGATAGATTCAATAAGATAGATAGATAGATAGATAGATAGATAGATAGATAGATAGATAGATAGATGATAGAGAGATAGATAGATGATAAATAGATAGTTTTGATAAGATAGATAGATAGATGATAGATAGATAGATAGATAGATAGATAGATAGATTGATAGATAGAAAGAAAGATAGATGATAGATAAATAGATAGATAGATAGATTCAATAAGATAGATAGATAGATAGATGATAGATTGAAATAGATATAGATAGATAGATAGATAGATAGATTGATAGATGACTACATCCTACTCATCCTAAAGGACTACATCCTACTCGGTGACCTCAACTTCCATTTAGACAACCCCAATGACCACAACTCCACCAACCTCCTGGAAAACCTTGGAAACATTGGACTGAAGCAACTTGTAAATGCCCCAACACACATAGCCGTACACACCTTCGACCCGATCTTCTCCGCAGGCAACCACATCTCAGTCAACCACATAAACGAACTCCACTGGACTGACCATCACTGTATACACTTCTCCTTCAACAAACCCACCACACACCTCCAGCATCACCTCCCGCCCCGCAGAAACTGGAACAACATCACCCAAGAACAACTGCACTCCACCCTAATCAAGTCCCCCCCCCCAGTGACCCCCACTGACGCCAACTCCTCCGCCCGCCACCTACATCACTGGATCACAGACTGCGCAAATACCCTTGCCCCCCTCAAGAAACCGTCCAGCCACCAGCCCACCAACAAGGCCAGCTGGTTCACCCCCACCCTCTAAGACTCCAAACGCCAATGCAGACGATTAGAGAGAACATGGAGATCCAGCAAGTCCCCCTCAGACAAAACCACCTACAAAGAAGCAGTCACCACCCAACAACACCTCATAAAAAAACACAAAGAAAACTGCTATCCTAGAAAGAATCCACACCAAAATCCACAACAGCAAGGAGCTGTTCACAGTCATCAAGGAATTCTCCAAACCCAACAGTGACACTAACGACATCCCACCCTCCCAGGACCTCTGCGACAACATCGCTACTTACTTCCACCGCAAGATCATCAACATCTATGACAGCCTCGAGCTCCAGAACTCACCACTTACCACCGACCCACTCCCACCTCACCCAACCCCACCACCCGCCACGTCTACGGACTACCTGGATCCCCCTCACCATGGAGGACACACTCAGAATCATGAAATCTATCCACTCCAGAGCACCCTTCGACCCATGCCCACACCACATATTCAACAAAGCGGGTTTTACCCTCGCCCACGAACTCTGCCTCACTATAAACTGCTCCATCAAAACTGGTACCTTCCCAGATGACTGGAAGCATGCAGAGCTGAATCCCCTGCTGAAGAAGCCCACATCTGACCCCATAGATCCTAAAAACTACCGTCCCATCTCTCTACTCCCCTTTCCAGCCAAAGTAATTGAGAAGGCCATCAACGCACAACTTGTTGACCACATCGAGACCAACCACATCTTGGACCCTTCCCAATCCGGTTTCAGGAGCAATCACAGCACCGAGACCACCCTCCTCGCCACCACAGATGACATCCGTGCCCTGCTCGACCAAGGAGAAACTGCCGCCCTCATCCTTCTAGACCTCTCAGCCGCATTCAACACTGTAGACCACAGCACCCTCCTCACGCGCCTACACGATGCCGGCATCCGCAATAAGGCCCTGGAATATATCACCTCCTTCCTCAACATCTATATGGCCCCCCTTGCTGCCATCATCCGACAACACAACCTCAACATCTTCTCCTATGCTGACAACACCCAGTTAATCATCTCACTCACCCAAGACCCAGCCACCGCCAAGAAAAACATCCACAAAGGACTTACAGCAATCGCCACCTGGATGAACAACAACCGTCTCAAACTCAACACTGACAAGACCGAAATCCTCCTCCTCTGACCCACCAAATCTGCATGGGATGACTCCTGGTGGCCCACAGCCCTCGGACACCCTCCAACTCCAACACACCATGCACGAAATCTAGGCGTCATCCTCGACTCATCACTTTCCATGGACCGCCAAGTCAACGCTGTCTCTTCGACTTGTTTTCACATACTCCACCTACTGCGAAAAATCTTCAAGTGGCTCCCCACCGAAACTAGAAAATCTGTCACCCACGCCCTTGTCAGTAGTCGACTGGACTACGGCAATGCACTCTATGCCAGGTCCATCATCAAACTCCAGATACGACTCCAATGCATCCAGAACACCTCAGCCAGACTCATCCTCGACATCCCTCGCCAAAACCACATCACCGAACACCTTTTCGACTGAATCGTCTTCCCTTAGCCCCCCTCTTCCCCCCTCCCATAGCGCCTTGAGACCCTCACGGGTGATTAGTTTGAGCTTTACAAATACCCAATAGATAGATAGATAGATGATAGATAGATAGATAGATAGATAGATAGATAGATAGATAGATTATACATAGATAGATTTTATAAGATAGATAGATAGATAGATAGATAGATAGATAGATAGATAGATAGATAGATAGATAGATAGATAGATAGATAGATAGATAGATAGATAGATAGATAGATGATAGATGATAGATAGATAAATATATAGTTTTGATAAGATAGATAGATAGATAGATAGATAGATAGATAGATGATAGATAGATAGATAGATAGATGATAGATAGATAGATAGATAGATAGATAGATAGATAGATAGATAGATGGATAGATTATACATAGATAGATTTTATAAGATAGATAGATAGATAGATAGATAGATAGATAGATAGATAGATAGATAGATAGATAGATAGATAGATAGATAGATAGATAGATAGATGATAGATAGATAGATAGATGATAGATAGATAGATAGATAGATAGATTAAATAGGATAGATAGATAGAAAGATAGATTGTATAGCTATAGATGTTTATGCATTTAGTAATAGATAGAGATAGATAGATAGATAGATAGATAGATAGATAGATAGATAGATAGATGATAGATAGATAGATAGATAGATAGATAGATAGATAGATAGATGATAGAGAGATAGATAGATAGATAGATAGATAGATAGGTAGATAGATAGATAGATAGATAGATAGATAGATGGATAGATATATGATAGATACATAGATGTTATAGCTATAGATGTTTATACATTTAGTAATAGATAGAGATAGATAGATAGATAGATAGATAGATAGATAGACAAACAGGTACATCGATAAATAGATAGATAGATAGATAGATAGATAGATAGATAGATAGATAGATAGATAGATGATAGGTAGATAGATAGATAGATAGATAGATGATAGATACATAGATGTTATAGCTATAGATGTTGATACATTTAGTGTTAGGTCTTTGGAATTGATAATTATAAGTGGCCCCTTTAAGCTGAATATAATTTTAATAGCAAGAATTTACATTGGGTATTGAATTTATATATTTACCATAACAATGGCTGACATTTGTTCTTTTATGACAGCAGCTTTTTTAGTAACATTGACCTGGATTGTAATTACACCTGCATAGCTGTCCTATGTTCGATGGTTAAAAGGACACTAAACACAAATTGTAAACTACATGATTATAATCTTCCCATTTTTGGTTCAACACCTGGGTTGTGCTTGTTGATTGGTGAATAATTGTACCCACCAATCAGCAAGAGCTATCCAAGGTGCTGAACCAAAAATGGGGCTGGCTCCTTAGCTTAGATTCCTGCTTTTTCAACTAAAGATAGCAATAGAATGAAAGAAAAATGTGGGTTTAGTATCCCTTTAAGGAGGGAGAGTAAAGTAAACAAAAGCTTACATAAATTGCCTAAAAGTATTAACCCAAGCCTCCCTAGGATAAAGTGAAACAACATTTTTTAGATGTATTTTATAGCAAAAGGCTGCAAAATAAATAATGAATTTATAATGCAATAATGTTTCACTTGCAATAATGAAACATTTTATGCGTCGTTTAAATGTCAACTTTAATGGTCCTTTAATATAAAATACAAGTCTATTCTAGCTTTATGATAATCCATTTATCTCAGGTTTATTTCATACAGTCAGTTCACATAATTACACCCCATAACTTACATGGTGACATTTGAACACCACTGTTTTAAACAGAAAACTAATTTTCAGCTGTTTTTTTAATTTTTTTAGTTCTATACATAGTACATGATGAAAACATTTTAACCTTTTTTTTTGAGTGGCGTTTCCTGGCTGTTCGTGTGTACAGCGTTAGAGGTCTCACCAAAGCTTCATTCACTCGTTAGTAAACCAGAGCAAATCTCTTTAAAAAACTGCAGAGAATCGTGTGACTGTAATTTCCAGCATAAATAAAAGATCTGTACCGGTGCTTTACGGATTGTTTGATAGAACTCACAATGTTTAGGGACAAATAGTCAGTGTGCAGATACATTTCAAGCTGCTACCATATTTCTGCCACAAACTGATAATTGTTCTCCATATTCATAATAACAAAGTTATTATTAGTATTAAACAAAAATTAATAAAGATGATGCTAGCACTATATTACAAACAGAAAGTGTTGCTAATATAACTGCATTCTTTTATCTTGGTACATTAAAGTAATTAATGTTATTTTTCTGCATTTAGTGATCCTCCTTCCCATGTGGTAGAAGAAAAATCTAATAAGAAAATGGGGCCGGTTTACTAATTTACTAAATGTAGCTTATCATGTCCCCCACACATCCATAAATGCCGACAGTATACGCTGTCACATTTATCATTGCAGAAGCTTCTGGTGAACTGCATGTGCAATGCTGTCCCCTGCAGAGTCGCGAGCAATCAACTGCTAGCAGGGGGTGTCAATCAGCCCGATCATATAGGATCCGGCAGATTGAAGACCGCAGCCTCAGAGGCAGTGTTATGGAGCAGCGGTCTTTAGACTGAATGCTCGCGCGGAAACAGGGGCATCAGGAGCCATTTGAAGCTTGATAATTCGGCCCCTAAAAGTTTGTTGATTTATTTGTAAAGAAGATAAATATTTGTGACTCATATTATATATATTTAAACTTTCACTTAAACTTAGTATGAAATGCATAACCATTACAATCTTATGAGGCACATGCAAATCTTTACTTGTGATTTCTTCATCACTTGCCCTGTTCTACTAACTAAAGGTTTCTACTAACTAAAGGTTTCTACTAACTAAAGGTTTCTACTAACTAAAGGTTTCTACTAACTAACTAAAGGTTTCTACTAACTAAAGGTTTCTACTAACTAAAGGTTTCTACTAACTAACTAAAGGTTTCTACTAACTAACTAAAGGTTTCTACTAACTAAAGGTTTCTACTAACTAAAGGTTTCTACTAACTAACTAAAGGTTTCTACTAACTAAAGGTTTCTACTAACTAACTAAAGGTTTCTACTAACTAACTAAAGGTTTCTACTAACTAAAGGTTTCTACTAACTAAAGGTTTCTACTAACTAACTAAAGGTTTCTACTAACTAAAGGTTTCTACTAACTAAAGGTTTCTACTAACTAAC